>NC_091166.1:30852161-31090712 GCF_040958095.1 Procambarus clarkii
AGTCTTACTGGTGTAGCGATCAGTCTTACTGGTGTAGCGATGCAGTTAACCATCATGGCGTGCAGTCAACCATCATGGCGTGCAGTCAACCATCATGGCGTGCAGTCAACCATCATGGCGTGCAGTCAACCATCATGGCGTGCAGTCAAACATAATGGCGTGCAGTCAACCATCATGGCGTGCAGTCAACCATCATGGCGTGCAGTCAACCATCATGGCGTGCAGTCAACCATCATGGCGTGCAGTCAACCATCATGGCGTGCAGTCAACCATAATGGCGTGCAGTCAACCATAATGGCGTGCAGTCAACCATAATGGCGTGCAGTCAACCATAATGGCGTGCAGTCAACCATCATGGCGTGCAGTCAACCATAATGGCGTGCAGTCAACCATAATGGCGTGCAGTCAACCATAATGGCGTGCAGTCAACCATAATGGCGTGCAGTCAACCATAATGGCGTGCAGTCAACCATCATGGCGTGCAGTCAACCATCATGGCGTGCAGTCAACCATAATGGCGTGCAGTCAACCATAATGGCGTGCAGTCAACCATCATGGCGTGCAGTCAACCATAATGGCGTGCAGTCAACCATAATGGCGTGCAGTCAACCATAATGGCGTGCAGTCAACCATAATGGCGTGCAGTCAACCATAATGGCGTGCAGTCAACCATTATGGCGTGCAGTCAACCATAATGGCGTGCAGTCAACCATCATGGCGTGCAGTCAACCATAATGGCGTGCAGTCAACCATAATGGCGTGCAGTCAACCATAATGGCGTGCAGTCAACCATTATGGCGTGCAGTCAACCATAATGGCGTGCAGTCAACCATAATGGCGTGCAGTCAACCATAATGGCGTGCAGTCAACCATCATGGCGTGCAGTCAACCATAATGGCGTGCAGTCAACCATCATGGCGTGCAGTCAACCATAATGGCGTGCAGTCAACCATAATGGCGTGCAGTCAACCATAATGGCGTGCAGTCAACCATCATGGCGTGCAGTCAACCATAATGGCGTGCAGTCAACCATAATGGCGTGCAGTCAACCATAATGGCGTGCAGTCAACCATAATGGCGTGCAGTCAACCATAATGGCGTGCAGTCAACCATAATGGCGTGCAGTCAACCATAATGGCGTGCAGTCAACCATCATGGCGTGCAGTCAACCATCATGGCGTGCAGTCAACCATAATGGCGTGCAGTCAACCATAATGGCGTGCAGTCAACCATCATGGCGTGCAGTCAACCATCATGGCGTGCAGTCAACCATCATGGCGTGCAGTCAACCATCATGGCGTGCAGTCAACCATAATGGCGTGCAGTCAACCATAATGGCGTGCAGTCAACCATAATGGCGTGCAGTCAACCATAATGGCGTGCAGTCAACCATCATGGCGTGCAGTCAACCATCATGGCGTGCAGTCAACCATAATGGCGTGCAGTCAACCATAATGGCGTGCAATCAACCATAATGGCGTGCAGTCAACCATAATGGCGTGCAGTCAACCATAATGGCGTGCAGTCAACCATAATGGCGTGCAGTCAACCATCATGGCGTGCAGTCAACCATCATGGCGTGCAGTCAACCATAATGGCGTGCAGTCAACCATAATGGCGTGCAGTCAACCATCATGGCGTGCAGTCAACCATAATGGCGTGCAGTCAACCATCATGGCGTGCAGTCAACCATCATGGCGTGCAGTCAACCATAATGGCGTGCAGTCAACCATAATGGCGTGCAGTCAACCATCATGGCGTGCAGTCAACCATCATGGCGTGCAGTCAACCATCATGGCGTGCAGTCAACCATCATGGCGTGCAGTCAACCATAATGGCGTGCAGTCAACCATAATGGCGTGCAGTCAACCATAATGGCGTGCAGTCAACCATAATGGCGTGCAGTCAACCATCATGGCGTGCAGTCAACCATCATGGCGTGCAGTCAACCATAATGGCGTGCAGTCAACCATAATGGCGTGCAGTCAACCATAATGGCGTGCAGTCAACCATAATGGCGTGCAGTCAACCATAATGGCGTGCAGTCAACCATAATGGCGTGCAGTCAACCATCATGGCGTGCAGTCAACCATCATGGCGTGCAGTCAACCATAATGGCGTGCAGTCAACCATAATGGCGTGCAGTCAACCATCATGGCGTGCAGTCAACCATAATGGCGTGCAGTCAACCATCATGGCGTGCAGTCAACCATAATGGCGTGCAGTCAACCATAATGGCGTGCAGTCAACCATAATGGCGTGCAGTCAACCATTATGGCGTGCAGTCAACCATAATGGCGTGCAGTCAACCATAATGGCGTGCAGTCAACCATAATGGCGTGCAGTCAACCATTATGGCGTGCAGTCAACCATCATGGCGTGCAGTCAACCATCATGGCGTGCAGTCAACCATCATGGCGTGCAGTCAACCATAATGGCGTGCAGTCAACCATCATGGCGTGCAGTCAACCATCATGGCGTGCAGTCAACCATTATGGCGTGCAGTCAACCATAATGGCGTGCAGTCAACCATCATGGCGTGCAGTCAACCATAATGGCGTGCAGTCAACCATTATGGCGTGCAGTCAACCATAATGGCGTGCAGTCAACCATAATGGCGTGCAGTCAACCATAATGGCGTGCAGTCAACCATCATGGCGTGCAGTCAACCATAATGGCGTGCAGTCAACCATAATGGCGTGCAGTCAACCATAATGGCGTGCAGTCAACCATCATGTCTCAACAGTCGAGAATCGTATATTGACATTCGATGTTGCCAACAAAACGTCATTTTCAAAATGGCTCACTTCTTTAGAGCAGATATAATTTATCTAAGATATTTATCTCTAGTCTGCACTTAGCTGTTGACCTTGCCAAGTAGATTTTCTCTGGGACTATAACAACGTATTTAGGAGTTGAATGATGACCTCGCTAGGAAGGGATCTCTTCTACGCCTGGCCTAGAAAAAGTTTCCAAACTCAAGTACAATTGACAATAAAATGCAGAGGAGAGGAAATGTCAGCATTGTGAAGAAATGTCCGGTACGCCATTGGAATGTTCTCTGAAACAATGTTAACATACAAACTAAATACAAATTCAACTGAGATTTAACAGTGCAGAAGTTGTTAAACACATTGGGCATAATTTTACTGAAACCAACATACGAGTCATAAATACTAATACTTCGCCTAAGTAAGACAGAAAAGAGTAGCGAGTAACACTTAAGTGGGCCAGCCAGAGGCTTAGGGCCCGTACAGGGATATCCCAGCAAAAATATCTAATCAAATATAGATTGGAATGTACACAATAACTCTATATTATAGCTTATTGTTCTCAAAAGTATGAACATAAACGTGTGAAGTACACATATTGGTCTAGTACTTGTACAAATGAACAAGCTCGGAGTAATTCCTCTGCGAGGAAGCCATCTGTCGACCTCGTCCGCACACAGCCTCAGCTGCAGCTGAACCTGTGAGGACCTACAGCTGCACATGTGAGGATCTGCAGCTGGCCGGCAGCTGGATGCTGAATAGTGTTTAAAATGCCTAAGCAGTCTGACCAGCAGGGAACTTAGCCATATCAACATGTTGTGATACATCACATAATGTCAGTTTGAGGTCATCTATAACTCCCTCAAAGTTCCTCATTGTCAGGTGAGTTGAGGCTCGAACGAAGAACTTGTGTCTAGTCTCACTACTATATATTTGACACTTTTTTGGATCCAATGAACGCATCGCTTTTATTTTATGTATATGACGTTTTCTGGTACCGAAGGATACCTGTCTGATACCTGTCTCCCACTGGCAAACAATTTTGTTTCCTGTAGCAAACACGTTTGTTTCCTGAGGCTTCCTGTTTTCTATGGTTGTTCCCTAGCCAACTTTGCTTTGTAATGAGGGTTAGGGCTATCTGGGGAATCCTCAAGGCTTCGCCTCCAGATCGCAGCATGACAGCTTGTTCAGTGTGTGTTTTGCAGCAAAGTGTCTTCACGTGGAGGCTGTTGTGCTGTGCTCTGTGTGCTCTGCAACAAATAAAACACCTGTGTTGCCTGCAATACACAGCTGGGTGTCTCCTTGTGTCGTGTTTCTCACGCAGCGGCGGCTTGGTCCTTACAACCTCACACCCATGCAGCTGTAGAAACGACAAACACGGTGTCCTATACAGGTCCTTGGAGGTTTCTTGCAAGACATGTCCACCCTCGAACTTCCTCCTGACGCACGCCAACACCCTAACCAATAGTATAACTGTATCATTGATCATTATATTGAGAGTTATACACGGATTGCACATTCTATTGATTTGAATTAGCATGTCTCTAATTCAAATCAGAACCTGATGTTGGTGATCTACATCGAGTACCAGATTGCTTCCCTCCCTCCCTCGGTGAGCACCATCATCAGCCCTCAGCCTGAGCACGGTCTCACGAGTCTCTCCTCGAAGCTCCTAAACGAGTCGCGCAGCAACCAGTGATGTCCAGCGCTGAGGGATGTCCTCAGTAAGTAACGCTGCCTGCAGCTGGATGCGTCAGCTTCTGCTATCCAAGTGTCCTCAGCTGCTAGCACCGCTCTCCAGGTGTCCTCAGCCGCTAGCACCGCTCTCCAGGTGTCCTCAGCTGCTAACACCGCTCTCCAGGTGTCCTCAGCCGCTAGCACCGCTCTCCAGGTGTCCTCAGCCGCTAGCACCGATCTCCAGGTGTCCTCAGCCGCTAGCACCGCTCTCCAGGTGTCCTCAGCCGCTAGCACCGCTCACCAGGTGTCCTCAGCTGCTAGCACCGCTCTCCAGGTGTCCTCAGCTGCTTGCACCGCTCTCCAGGTGTCCTCAGCTGCTAACACCGCTCACCAGGTGTCCTCAGCCGCTAGCACCAGTCTCCAGGTGGCCTCAGCTGCTAACACCGCTCACCAGGTGTCCTCAGCTGCTAACACCGCTCACCAGGTGTCCTCAGCCGCTAGCACCGCTCTCCAGGTGTCCTCAGCTGCTAGCTCCGCTCTCCAGGTGTCCTCAGCTGCTAACACCGCTCTCCAGGTGTCCTCAGCTGCTAGCACCGCTCTCCAGGTGTCCTCAGCCGCTAGCACCGCTCTCCAGGTGTCCTCAGCCGCTAGCACCAGTCTCCAGGTGTCCTCAGCCGCTAGCACCGCTCTCCAGGTGTCCTCAGCCGCTAACACCGCTCTCCAGGTGTCCTCAGCTGCTAGCACCGCTCTCCAGGTGGCCTCAGCAGGCACACGGCTCAACAGGTATCTTGCTAAAATGTTTCCACAGCCAAGGATTTTTTTTTTACCTGAATTATTATTCCCCTCAAAACCTTCTAGAGACTTGAATGTTTACTGGAAACATTCTTGTAATAATCTTTATTGGAAATATCAAATAAATGATAAGGTAAACTAATTTTAGCTTTGTCACTTCTCTTATGTAAGCTGACGAGTTTGGGGCACAGTGTTGAATCTTATATTCACTACGAAAAAAACATTTTTCACCTAATGAGGGTCAGTCAGTTAAATTACATTTTGATTTTATTATTCGCAAATGCCATTAATCATGTCAAAATGTTATCTTGAACTCTTTTAACCGGTGTCTGTTCTTTGGAACACTGAAGGGTTACAGTGTCAAGTTGTTAATGGGGGTCATTAAGTGTTCAGTTTGTTTTATCTGCTGCTCAAGGGTGTTTAAAGTGGTTGGGCACCATTCCTTCCCCCCCGTCACATCCCAAATCCTTATCCTGTCCCCTTCCTAGTGATATATAGCCGTAATGGCTTGGTGCTTTCCCCCTGATAGTTCCTTCCTTCTAGGACGTTTAAGGAAGGTGTGGTGTCAGCGGGTCACCACACCTGTCAGATCAACCCGTCCTCCTAATAGCATAACGTATTTTGACGTATACTCTACCGAAGGCCAAAAATCGACGTACTAGATAATGGTATGCCCGAAACTTTCTGCCCGAAACTTTCTGCCCGAAACTTTCTGCCCGAAAATTTCTGCCCGAAACGCTGCGCGTACTAGTGGCTTTACAAGAATGTAAATACTGTACTATCCAATGTATTCTCACAAACCCAATGTACCTTCTTGTATATATATATAAATAAATAAATAAATAAATAAATAAATAAATAAATAAATAAATAAATGGTAGCGGATCGCGAAATGCACATAACGTCCTGTTTTTTGTTCGCGGATCCTCTGGTCGGTTAGGATAAGGGCACTTTAGTAGGCCTGTCTGAGGTCACTCTTCCGGAAAGAAAAGCAGTCTTCTTTTCCTGATCGTCGCCTTAAGGTCCTTGGTGATAAGTGGATCAAGGATAAGAAGTTTCTTAAGGTTCTTAAGGACAGTTTCTTGACGATAGGAACGCTCGGGAGAACATGTTGTCTGACGCTCTCAATATCTGAAGAAATCTTACTTCCAAGTGAACTTGTCCAGCTGTGCTCCGACACACCAGCAAATCCATTAATGTGTGGCTGAGTGAGCTCTGTGATGCAGTGGCCTTGGTGGCGGCGCTGTGCGTGTCGTTGTACAAGCACGTGCTTTGTGGCTCAGCCCATAGTATTCTCGGGTTGTTTGCGTGTCTGTTCTAACCACCACTCCCGAGCATTTGTCCACGAACACTGCATTTAAATATTTGATTCACCTTGCTTAAGAGAGATTTCACTGCAATAAAGATGTCTATTCATGTCTGGATATGTTATTTTGATGTAATAAATTGACAGAACCTTCCATAGTAACTGTTCGCTGAAAAATACAATGGGATTGTTACACAAATGCAAGACTAGGCCTAGTCCATGCCAAAACATGTTGACCAAATCAACGTGAAAGACCTAAAATATATTTATATTGGATTTTTCTCAAAATTTTTTTGTCTAATATGGCTAAGCATTCAGAGTCAATAACTATCTTGCAGGAATTGTTCTTCAGTGGAGCAGAACTTGAAGCATTAAATATTATGTCTTGAAGCTTTTGCACTTCTCGAATTTAATCATATTTGAAAGATTCCAAATGTAGCTGACCCACTTGCAGTCTGCTTGGCTTGTCCTTGCTAAGCTCACCTCATAAATGCTTTATAGATCTATGTCATCTTGCGAAGGAGGTTAAATTCATCTGCTCCTTTCCTTCCAAGACCATGTTGACTGACTTCCTCATAAATGGCTTCCGCCTCGGCAACTACATCTTCACCTCACTTACCTCGAACTTTTTGAAAGCTTCTCATTATTATCACAATCCTTCCTAAGTTGGCTCATTGTATTCTGAAATGTTGATATTTCTAGAGCGTTGATTTTACACAACTAGCCAACCATGTCAGCTGTTATCTACCTTCAGTAAATTGTTGTTGTCGTGGTTCCATTACTCCAGCACTTTGACTTGAAATCGTTGCATTGATCATGATTACGAGGATACGGGGTTATCACTGATACCACAGACATGAGGCGACGCTCCCACTAAAGTGACTCTTCTTCACCATCAATACTACAAAAAGCGAGCACTTGGGAGATGGAAGGATGAAGTCTACGCGTCACGAAGGCTGGCTGCCCAATATATCCACTCGTAGCATATTGATGTATATGCTAAGGGAAAGTGTTCACTGTGTAGCAGTGTGGCGACAGCGGGTCTACGCTATAGTGTTATGTCTGAGGGTTTTGAATGATATAATAGCGTTATATGTAGGTGTGAGACAATGTTGGTTGATATGTAAAGGAAATGGAGGAGAAAATCTTGTTGAGGATGACGGTGTGGACAAACAAAACTCCAGTCACAACCCCTATCTTCAGAGGTTGTGACTGGAGACACAGAGAGCATAAGGAGCAGATGTGGTGGGGATATCCTGCGTATAGCTCGCTGGTCTCCAAACTTTACAGTAAGAAGACCACTTCGAATATTTTACACATTTTCGCAGGGCAAGGAAAAAACATGTTTAATAAATGATTGAATACGGTTTACTTAGATCTCTTCTGGGTGATCAGGATGATATGATTCAGAGAAAACTAAGACAATTACTAAAAATGATGTAGTGCTTAAGATGGTAAATGGTACTTAATGAGTAAAAATATTAAATCTTAACAAGTGTTGTGACGAAATAATAATTTACCTGCAGCTGAGAAAATTAGGCGATTCATTTTATTTACAAAAAGTTTAGGAATGTTTACATGAAATGAGAATTTGCCCAATGTTGTGAGACCTAACAAGGAAAATAAACACTCCTCAAAACGAAATTCATTTAAATAAATCAACGAAATTCAAAATAAACTTTTAGCCATCAATGAAGATCAAACAAAAATAAATACAATGTGCACTAATTCTCCACAAGGGCATAATAAACACGAGAGCTGTCCAAAATAAAAATACACCAGTATTCTTGGTCCTGACGGCTTGGCAAACATCAGATTCGGACATACAATGAAAAGCATCAAAACACACATTTTCACGAGACAAAACTCCAATTTATTCTGAGATGGCAATTGGAGATTTCAATCTTAACTTGAAGTTTCGCACAAGAAGATTGAAGGGAATGATGGAACTTATCTTTGAATTTTAATTCAGTGTTCATCTGAGGTTTCAAGGTTGGGGAGCCAATTATTAGAATAGACTTCAAATTCTCATCGCATAAATTTGTTCGATAATTGCCCTTGATATACCTCATTCTTGAAAACGTTTGTTCACACATGTACATTGGGCCAAAAATTAACACAAATCTAAAAGCTAATCACTTCAAATTCGAAAACTCCTCAAGCTGCAAAGATTTACACAATTCATGAGACTTCCTTCTTTATCATTCATTATAATTCTCTCTCAGCAAGTCATTTGGTCGGAGATCAATGCAGTAAAATTAATTTTGAAACATATTTAATTAAATAATTTTTTCACTAAAATCAGAAAATCTGTTCTGAAATTGGTTTTAGCAATTCATAAACTAAAAAGAACATTCATGAACACTGCCTACAACGCTGTCTCTTAGTGGCTTTGCAAGCATGTAAGAACACCAATGTTATGTACTCTCACAACCCTATGCACCTTCTTTTATATAAATAAATAATAAATAAAATTTTCACATCAGCGGGGCATAACCACTACGAATTGCTCGGGATTCGTAGTCTTAAGGTTCCGGGTTCGATCCCCGGCGGAGGCGGAAACAAATGAGCAGAGTTTCTTTCACCCTGATGCCCCGGTTCACCTAGCAGTAAATAAGTACCTGGGAGTCAGACAGCTGCTACGGCAGCTTCCTGGGAATGTGTAACAAAAAGGAGGACTGGTCGAGAACCGGGCCGCGGGGACGCTAAGCCCTGAAATCATCTCAATATAACCTCAAGATAACCATGGGGAGTGAAGCAAGTTTGAATCTTCACTTGTCCTTCAAGTAGCATCAATTTCTCCCCTGAACGCTTTCACGTGCACGAATAAATCACAAATACAAATTTTTCACCTTGCAACTTGAAATTCAAATGACGCACATCACCTGTCACGTCTGCCGAGAAAAGTCCAAAGCCAGTGTTTGATAAAAGTGGCTGAGGACGATTCTTCTCTGAAAGAAATGAATAAATTTTTCTCTCTGAGCTGAAGGAATCGTGATAGAATCTTTACACAATTAAGCTATCGAACCGCTCTATAATATGGCAAGTAAGTAACGCACTTCGAATCACTTTCATATAATTACGAAACTGGTAATGATTATGCCCATGAGATCGAATGAAATTCACAATTGAAACAACAGGTTTCAGGATGCAATACATATCCCCATAGTTTCCACAAAATCTTGTTTATGGATACTGAACTGCAGAAACATGGGCTTTGGAGAATCCACCAACCTCACAAGATTTGTGATTTGCCCACCCAAACCTTTCTTCACTCCAGAGTTTATTATTTATTAAAATTTCAAGCTGCTGCGAGCCAGATAAAATCTTGTGAAGGGCCGGATGTGACCGGCTGGCTGTAGTTTGGATGTCTGTGGTATAGTCCTAAGGTATAGGTGGATGTGGATATGTTGTGGTCATGTAGGCATCCCAGTGGATATGTTGTGGTCATGTAGGCATCCCAGTGGATATGTTGTGGTCATGTAGGCATCCCAGTGGATATGTTGTGGTCGTGTAGGCATCCCAGTGGATATGTTGTGGTCATGTAGGCATCCCAGTGGATATGTTAGTAGTGAAATTTGTGACGAAGACAAACTTTCCCAACACCTGCGCTGGTGAGCCAGGTGTGGCCCCTGCACAGGTGTTTGGGACGTTCTACGTCAGAAGGGGTGTGTGGGAGGTCCCCCTGTGGGCGGGGAGCGTAGTCAGGTGGGAAGTTGTGGGTCCCCGGGAGTGAAGGGGGTAGAAAGAGTAACAACAGGAGCGGGAACAGGTGTGCAGCAGCAGCAGTAGAGTTAAGCAGTGGGATAAGTAGATATATTGTAAGTTAAAGAAATATGTAGGAAATGAGATGAGTATATTGAGCGAGGAGTTCCCCCCCCCCCCACACACACACACGTGAGAAGACAAGGCCTAGGAGATCAGGTATATTATGGTGTACCAGATGGCTCCCTGGCCCGCCCAGGGAGCCATCTGGTCGTCACCGTCAGTCGCCCATCACACTCACCTTCTCTCATGTTTAAAAAGATTCTCTCATGTTTAAGGCCTGTGATATGTTAGCAAAAGTTAAAATGTTCCCGGCTTGGATAGTTGACAGTCTGAAGGAGTTGTGTGTATTTCCAACGGGACACAGCGTACCGCCGCCGCCTTAACCATAACACAAGAGAGGTAGAGGTGAGTCTCACAGCAGTCCAGAAGGCCTTCAACACACACTCCAAGAGGGAGTCATTAGTTCGTGACTTACACACAGTCCTTGAGTATTGGTGTTCACTATCCCGTGCCTCTGCTGCTACTGAGAGGTGAGTGAGGAATCCTCAATATTTGTAAACAATGGCCCCTCACCCCTTCCATATCCCGTGCAGCCTACAGCCTCTATGGAGTTACACATACCCGCCACATGTCACATGGTACATACCACATGCTACATGGGTAGGAGACTGGGTAATATGATGTATGGAAGGTGTGAGAGAGTAATAGGGCGGTCGTGGGAGTCATCTGTTCGTCACCGCCTCAGCTTCCATAGTTGAGTATTACCTCGTCTTAGAGTTGACTTGCGCCCCCACACATAACACACACACAAGGGGTAAGGTAGCTCTCAAAATGACCCAGGAGGTGTCATTAGTCCATGTCAAAACGGAGCTCTTCACTTTTTGATGTCTGGAGTTGTAGTGCGCTACATGACCGGGAGCGAAAGTATTTGTCAACAATACTTCACAACCCGAAATTCTATTCGGGTTAAGAAAAGGATGTTACAAGATTAGCAGTGAAAGGTGTGTAGGACTGAGATTTAGGAGAAAGCAGACTGATGCCTCGAATAGGTAAGATGGGGTTAACCGCTGAAATGTCAGGCAGGCAGCGCTAACGAGTCAAAAATAACAGTCAGCGCTAGTGAGACAACCCTGTCTTGGCTGTCATCGTGTGAAGGCCATTCTGAAGCTGCCTAAGACATCATATAATGACTTGATGATTGTATTATTATTACTATTATTATTATTATTTACTTTTAAGATTGGAAAAACTTTAAAGTAAGCGGTATCTTGAGGTTATCTTGAGATGATTTCGGGGCTTTTTAATGTCCCCGCGGCCCGGTCTTCGACCAGGCCTCCACCCCCAGGAAGCAGCCAGTGACAGCTGACTAACACCCAGGTACCTATTTTACTGCTAGGTAACAGGGGCATACGGTGAAAGAAACTCTGCCCATTGTTTCTCGCCGGCGCCTGGGATCGAACCCAGGACCACAGGATCACAAGTACAGCGTGCTGTCCGCTCGGCCGACCGGCTCCCAGCGTGATGATAGAAGCTAATTTAAGAGTACTAAATATCTGTTTGAAATTCGCTCTACCACTAAGATAATGGAAAAGCTGTCCAAGCTATAATGTCGAGATGACTGTCTCTCTGTCTGCCTACTCGCAAAGCTGAACAAAAAAGTACTCTTATTATTATTATTATTATTATTATTATTATTATTACTGTTGTTGTAAATGTCTTAAGTGTTTAATTAAAGAATAAAATTATGTATAAATGGGTTTACTTCTCTTGACTATTTATTTATTGTTCTGAAAACCGAGAAATACATGTAGCGTGGTAACCCGGAGGGATGTCAAGTGAACGGTGGGTGGTAAGTGTAGGTGTTGGCAGTAGCAGCAGAGGCACGGGATAGTGAACACCAATACTCAAGGACTGTGTGTAAGTCACGAACTAATGACTCCCTCTTGGAGTGTGTGTTGAAGGCCTTCTGGACTGCTGTGAGACTCACCTCTACCTCTCTTGTGTTATGGTTAAGGCGGCGGCGGTAGGCTGTGTCCCGTTGGAAATACACACAACTCCTTCAGACTGTCAACTATCCAAGCCGGGAACATTTTAACTTTTGCTAACATATCACAGGCCTTAAACATGAGAGAATCCTTTTAAACATGAGAGAAGGTGAGTGTGACGGGCGACTGACGGTGACGACCAGATGGCTCCCTGGGCGGGCCAGGGAGCCATCTGGTACACCATAATATACCTGATCTCCTAGGCCTTGTCTTCTCACGTGTGTGTGTGTGGGGGGGGGGGGGGACTCCTCGCTCAATATACTCATCTCATTTCCTACATATTTCTTTAACTTACAATATATCTACTTATCCCACTGCTTAACTCTACTGCTGCTGCTGCTGCTGTTGCTGCTACTGTTGCACACCTGTTCTCGTTCCCATACTCACTCTTTCTATCCCCTTTCACCCCCAGGTGACCCACAGTGTCCCCTTTCCACCCCTCTGTGACCCACAACGTCCCTGTGTGACCCCTGACTGTGCTCCCCGCCCTCAGGGGGTCCTCTCACACCCCCCTTGTGACGTAGAACGTCCCAAACACCTGTGCAGGGGCCACACGTGGCTCACATGCGCACGTGTTGTGATGTTCTACGTCACAAACTTCACTACTTATGTTGTGGTCATGTTGACATCCCAATGGAATTGTTGTGGTTTTGAAGGATCACATTTTATGTTGTGGTGTTGAGGGAATTTATTTGGATATATTGTGGTGATGTTGGGGTAACTGTGATGTTGTTGAGGTAATCACTCAATATGAAGTGATGATGGACAACTCTGGATATGTTGTAGTGATGACGTCATCACTGTGGGAGTGTAGTGGTGATGAAGGCATGGCCTTGGATATATTTATGGCGGGGTGTCACTGAGGCATAGGGCCACAATGCTGTTATGACCCCATGTAGCCTGGGTTGAACGAGTCTACCCTAGTGAGAGTTATTCTGTTTTCCGGACCTCAGATTAAGAGGTCGGAGAAAGAAAATATATAATAAACATCAGTGAATAATTTAGGAATACTAGCAGAGGATGAGCGTCTGGTAATAAGTGACATGAAATGAGATGTCGCAACTTTGGTGACATGACGTGACACTAGCAGGACGTCGTGACCTCACTTGAGCTTCAGCAGTCGTCAGAGATGGTTGTGCTTAGTTGATCTCCTGGAAGGAGGAAGAATATAATTCCCTGTGTTAGTGGTGGAGTGAAGGCTGCTTGTTTGCAAGTGTGAGGAAGTTGTTGGGGAACATAGTACACCATTTCTCAGTGATTTTGATAAATTAGAGGCGACCTGGGAGTGAATGTTAGTCGCGCCTTGGTAGAACTCTAATTGTGTGCCTTTATGAGGAAGGAGGCAGGTGTTTCTGTTGTGGAGCCTGCCGGGCGACTCTATGTACTCAAGTCAGGACTAGAAGAAGCCTTGTGAAGCAGTCCTATAGCGATTTTTGTGGGCGGCCAGTGTGAGCGCCCTTCATCATAGATCCCTGTGGTTTGTGTGGGAGAAGTTGGTGAAGGACTTCATACCAGAGGAGGAGTGTGTGCTGAATTCCGAGTGTGAGCTAAACTGCAAGGTAGAGTAGGACTTACAGTGAGGAGTGAACTCCACGAACATAGTGAATCTTCAAGTAGTGTAGGGAGCTACACGTCTTTTGTGTGAAGCCGTGTGAGAGAGCGTTACTGACATTCGAGGACTTCAGAAGCAGCAGATTAGAGAAACTACATGTAGTACCTAACCTGATTTTGAGGACCCAGACAGATGTATTTGACAGTGGACCTTAAAGAATAGAACAGAGGATCATTAGGAAACATTGAGGTTTAAAGGAGAGTTTGATTGCGTTTTTGGAGTGAAAGGCGCAGTGCAAGGTGAGAGGTTGATGTCAGTTTACAGTAGGAGATATATGAATATTTTTGTACCCTGTATTTCAGCCCGAAGCAGTGAAGGATGCAATAGGTTGTGAGCTGAGGAGTGAGCAGCAACCTAGTACGGTTATAGGATGAAGACTTGGGGGAATGTTGGAGTGTTATCAGTTGGTAGCAGCCTAAGGAGTTGCATAGAAATATCACTGTTTGATACCTGGTTGATGGGGTTCTGGACATGAACTTGAAACCGGCCATATACTGCAGGTATGTTGACGACATTTTTACACAGGTACCTGATGCCAGACATCTGCAGGAGCTGAAGGAGGCGTTTGAGCAGAGTTCCGTGCTGCGTTTCACTTACGAGATGGAAAAGGATGGGAAGCTGCCCTTTCTAGATGTAACAGTCATGGAAAAGAGCGGAGGTTTCCACACTGCAGTCTACACTAAGGAAACGAACATAGGAATGTGCCTCAATGCCAACAGTGACTGCCCAGACAGGTACAAGAGGAATGTTGTTAACGCATATGTCGACCGTGCTCTCAGCCACAGCTCAGAATGGAAGCAAGTCGACGAAGAACTCTGTAGGGTAAGGCAGGTCCTAGTCAATAACGGCTTCTCCAATGGTTTCATCGAAGACATCATAAGAAGGAAAGTGAAAAGCCATGCAACCTCTGAAGAGACAACTAACACCTATACCCCCTATTAGACTATTTTACAGGAACTTCTTTTCCACAGCTCATAAAACGGAGGAAAGGGTCCTGAAAGATATTGTTAATAGAAACGTTATCCCTACAGACAAAAATCAGAGGATACAACTGACGATTTACTATAAAACCAGAAAAACGGCCAGCCTACTCATGAGAAACTCTCCAGACACAAAGCAGAACGCTTTAAAAGAGACCAACGTCGTCCATGCCTTCAAATGCCCTCTTGGGGACTGAAAAGCTCCAAAAAACCCAGTATATAGGCAAGACAACAACATCTCTTTCTAGGCATTTAACGATGCATGAGCAACAGGGCTCCATTTAGGAACATATAATCTCTTCCCACAACCAAACCATCGCCAGAGAAATCCTAGTAAACAACGCAGAAATCATCGATAGATACAGCGATAGCAGGCGGCTTGACGTTTGCGAGGCACTACACATTAAAAAGTCAACACCAGCAATCAACAGCCAATTAATAAACAACTATATTCTACCCACCTCAAGACTCCGCTCCATTATTGAAGCATCAAGAAATATGGACCAATAGGCTTTCTACAATCACTTCCATTCAATACCCATTGTTTCGTGTTCTGTCTTGTGTTGATGAAATTAATACCCTATTAATGCCACCTCACCCCATCCACCTCACTCAAATGTAGATATAAACAAATCGGAGATGTGTAAGTTCTATTCAGTTGTGTATGTGTAAACTAAAGTCTTTGAAAATGTAATAAGTTTTATGAAACGCGCTCAAGTGTCGCGTCAGACTAGAAATAAAAATGAATTTTGGAGAATTGATTTTTTAATTACCACCAACAGTGAAAAGAAATGTACGAAAGATTGAGAAAATTCGTGTTAGAATTATTAATCTTACTTTTTCGGTCATATTTAATAATATATGTCTACAGGAAAGACTGCTACCAAAATATACTAATATATATATATATATATATATATATATATATATATATATATATATATATATATATATATATATATATAATGTCCAGCGGAGAGCCCCGCAACATACTGAACCGTGACTCTGTTAGCTTTGCCGGCCGACCAGACGGAATCACACTGCGACCGTGGAAGGGTGGCAGACAGTTGGCATGGGACTATACTTGTGTATCCACCCTGGCAACCACATACATCAACCTCTCTGCCGGCACAGCAGGAGCCGCGGCGACACGCAGAGAAAGAGACAAGTCAGCCAAGTACAGGCAATTAGATCATCGGTACAACTTCGTTCCAATAGGGTCTGAGACCCAAGGCCCATGGGGAGAGAGTACAAGAAGGTTTCTTAAGGATCTTGGTTCCAAGCTTATTGACACCACAATAGACCCTAGAGCAGCAAGTTTTCTCTTTCAGCGCCTCAGTGTCGCGATCCAGAGGGGAAATGCTCGCTGCATCCGCGGTTCCTGCCCGGCGTCGGAGGAGTTCGAGGAAATCTACAGCCTCTAGGAAGCAAACTTTTTTTTTGTGTCCTCTTAATGTTAATTTTTGTATAAAATCAGATATGTAACTGTATAACCTTGCATAATAAAGTGTACACCATAAAAAAAGGGGGGTGGTAGGAGAAGCGAACACTCTTACGTATTCAGAGTTAAATGGCAAGTTTTCCCTGAATGCTCTGTGTTCCCTTCTCTGAGGCTGTGGGTCCCTATAATTGCTCCAGAGGTGGTACCCCCCTAAATATATATATATATATATATATATATATATATATATATATATATATATATATATATATATATATATATATATATTACAGGGTAGGGAGTACCACCTCTGACTGGAAGAAGGGGGACCCTTAGCCTCGGAGGACACCACACATAACGCATTAGAGGGAATGTTTGGATCCCCTCCAATACAGTTTCTGTGTGCTTTTCTCCTACCACCCCTTCCCCTTTTTGTGCTTTATTATGTATTTGATGGTTACAAGATATACATGGGTTGATACAAAAATAATACAAAGAGTGCTTAACGGTTATGGATCTTTTGAAAAACACGACAATGGGAAACATTGATGAATGTCACAGACGGGTTCGATCATTGTCAAACACTTCTTCCAATTCTTCTGAAGTTGGACTAGTGCCCAAGACGCAACAGGCATTTCCCCTCTGAATTGCAACACTGAGGCGCTGGAACAAGAAACTTTTCCCATATATATATATATATATATATATATATATATATATATATATATATATATATATATATATATATATATATATAAAATAATAGAGGTGGTAGGAGAGGAAAAGATTAAAGTATTTAGTGAGAATCCACAAGGTCTTCTCTGAACACTATTTATTTTCTTCTTCTAGGATGTGGGTCCCCGCGGCCCGGTCCTTGACCAGGCCTCCATCCTCAGGAAGCAGCCCGTGACAGCTAACACCCAGGTACCTATTTTACTGCTATGTAGCAGGGGCATAGGGTGAAAGAAACTCTGCCCATCGTTTCTCGCCGGCGGCCGGGATCGAACCCGGGACCACAGGATCACAAGTCCAGTGTGCTGTCCGCTCGGCCGACCGGCTCCCAGTCCGGGTAGTTGAAAAATTGACTCTCCAAAGTTCATGTTCGACCGAGCTCTCATTCACAGCTCTGGATGGAAGCAAGTCGATAAAGAACTCTGAAGGGTAAGGTAAGGGTAAGGTGGGTCCCCAGCACCTGCTGGGGACCCACACATCCCACCATCACCAGCTGGGGACCCACACATCCCACCAGCACCCGCTGGGGACCCACACATCCCACCAGCCCCCGCTGGGGACCCACACATCCCACCAGCCCCCGCTGGGGACCCACACATCCCACCAGCACCCGCTGGGGACCCACACATCCCACCAGCACCCGCTGGGGACCCGCACATCCCACCAGCACCCGCTGGGGACCCACACATCCCACCAGCACCCGCTGGGGACCCACACATCCCACCAGCACCTGCTGGGGACCCACACATCCCACCAGCACCTGCTGGGGACCCACACACATCCCACCAGCACCTGCTGGGGACCCACACACATCCCACCAGCACCTGCTGGGGACCCACACATCCCACCAGCACCTGCTGGGGACCCACACATCCCACCAGCACCTGCTGGGGACCCACACATCCCACCAGCACCTGCTGGGGACCCACACATCCCACCAGCACCCGCTGGGGACCCACACATCCCACCAGCACCCGCTGGGGACCCACACATCCCACCAGCACCCGCTGGGGACCCACACATCCCACCAGCCCCTGCTGGGGACCCACACATCCCACCAGCCCCCGCTGGGGACGCACCGAAACTCAAGACAAATTTATCATTATTTTTATACTAAATTGTTTATAAAATCATAAACAAAATTATTTTTCTAAGATGTGTACATTACGGTAAGTTCACTTCTTATGGCGGTAAATGATGAGAGAGAGAGACCTACCTACCTCAAGCAGGAAGGTTGTCGTGGTAGAGAGCTGTTGTGGTGTGCATAGTCCTCTTGGCGTGGTACTTGTAGTAGGGGGTGCCTAGCACCACACTCTTCACCACCATCAACACTCATCACCACAATCACCCCAATAATTCATCTTTTCCATCATTTTATAAAGTCAAGATACAAAAAAAGGCCAATTTTAATTTCCGAGGATTTTTTTTTACACACTTATATCCTAGTGAGAAGCCATTTATTAGTTCTGTTGATAAAGTGTGTTTCGTGATTTTGAGCGTGGTTAAATTCTTACACTTAGAACACTTATAAAGTAGACTTATCTTCAGAAAAGTTTATACATGAAAAGAAAAATGATATTCTCCCTTTAAATGTTTCTTCATAACACAATCTTGATAAAAAAAAAAATATATTTATTTTGGTCCGTTTCTTTCTTCCTAAAAAAAAAGTAACAAATTCTGTCCCCGCCGACAGGAAAATCTTTCTCCCAACGAGTGTCTGGGGAGAGAGGGAGAGCGGCGCACGTCCCACCCTCACGGTGGCTCAGCCCTGACTGGAGGGGGAGGCGGCCTTGCCTTCCGCTACTAGATTCGTTCACAGTTGTCACTTTGCCAATTTCTCGATACTAACAGTGACATTTCCCGCGCGAATATTATTTTTGTTTTCCGTGTGATATAGAATGATATTTTATCCCGTCTTTCATTACGCAAGAAGCTGGGTTTTTGTTTACTCATGAGCCTCAGAGGATATATCAGGGCGACACATTGCAATAGTTTACTATGGACAGGTGGGGAGCAAGGGTCGTTTGTCTCAATGACGAATTGTTGCCCCCAGGCCGGCCAACCCCCCCCCCTACTACATCACCAACTCATCACCCCAATGTCATCACCTCATCAACGTCTCATCGCAACCACTCCTCCTGATTACCTCCCCGCCACAACAACACCACCATCACATGACAGCATCAAAACAAGTGCATATCAGGAGTACATCATGGTCAGCATAGGCATGTGGACCTACACTAACAACATGCCCATGTGGACCCACACTAACAACATGACCATGTAGACCTACACTAACAACATGAACAAGTGGACCTGCACTAACAACATGCCCGTGTGGACCTACACTAACATCATGCCCGTGTGGACCTACACTAACAACATGCCCGTGTGGACCTACACTAACAACATGACCGTGTGGACCTACACTAACAACATGCCCGTGTGGACCTACACTAACAACATGCCCGTGTGGACCTACACTAACAACATGCCCGTGTGGACCTGCACTAACAACATGCCCGTGTGGACCTACACTAACAACATGACCGTGTGGACCAACACTAACAACATGCCCGTGTGGACCTACACTAACAACATGACCGTGTGGACCTACACTAACAACATGACCGTGTGGACCTACACTAACAACATGCCCGTGTGGACCTACACTAACAACATGCCCGTGTGGACCTACACTAACAACATGCCCGTGTGGACCTACACTAACAACATGCCCGTGTGGACCTACACTAACAACATGACCGTGTGGACCTACACTAACAACATGACCGTGTGGACCTACACTAACAACATGCCCATGTGGACCTACACTAACAACATGCCCATGTGGACCTACACTAACAACATGACCGTATGGACCTACACTAACAACATGAACAAGTGGACCTGCACTAACAACATGCCCATGTGGACCTACACTAACAACATGCCCGTGTGGACCTACACTAACAACATGCCCATGTGGACCTGCACTAACAACATGCCCGTGTGGACCTACACTAACAACATGCCCATGTGGACCTTCACTAACAACATGCCCGTGTGGACCTACACTAACAACATGCCCGTGTGGACCTACACTAACAACATGCCCGTGTGGACCTGCACTAACAACATGCCCGTGTGGACCTGCACTAACAACATGCCCGTGTGGACCTGCACTAACAACATGCCCGTGTGGACCTGCACTAACAACATGCCCGTGTGGACCTGCACTAACAACATGCCCGTGTGGACCTACACTAACAACATGCTCATGTGGACCTACACTAACAACATGCCCGTGTGGACCTACACTAATAACATGCCCATGTGGACCTACACTAATAACATGCCCGTGTGGACCTTCACTAACAACATGCCCATGTGGACCTACACTAACAACATGCCCGTGTGGACCTGCACTAACAACATGCCCGTGTGGACCTACACTAACAACATGCCCATGTGGACCTGCACTAACAACATGCCCATGTGGACCTACACTAACAACATGCCCGTGTGGACCTGCACTAACAACATGCCCGTGTGGACCTTCACTAACAACAAGCCCATGTGGACCTACACTAACAACATGCCCGTGTGGACCTGCACTAACAACATGCCCGTGTGGACCTACACTAACAACATGCCCGTGTGGACCTGCACTAACAACATGCCCGTGTGGACCTGCACTAACAACATGCCCGTGTGGACCTACACTAACAACATGCCCGTGTGGACCTGCACTAACAACATGCCCATGTGGACCTGCACTAACAACATGCCCGTGTGGACCTGCACTAACAACATGCCCGTGTGGACCTACACTAACAACATGCCCGTGTGGACCTACACTAACAACATGCCCGTGTGGACCTGCACTAACAACATGCCCATGTGGACCTGCACTAACAACATGCCCGTGTGGACCTGCACTAACAATATGCCCGTGTGGACCTACACTAACAACATGCCCGTGTGGACCTGCACTAACAACATGCCCGTGTGGACCTGCACTAACAATATGCCCGTGTGGACCTACACTAACAACATGCTCATGTGGACCTACACTAACAACATGCCCGTGTGGACCTGTACTAACAACATGCCCATTATTTTTGTCTCGCATCACTCACAGTGATGCGAGACTTGCCTGACCTACACACTGAAATTTATACAGCAGGTATCCACTATTTGCCACAGTTTTTGTCCCTGGGTTGTTAGGGTTATTTTGACTATGCCTCCAAAGTAAGGAAAATGACTATTATTCCCCTCTAACTTTTCTTTGATCTTTGCGTTAGACAGTATAGGGAAGATGTCTTGATGAGTACTTGAAGCCTGGCGACGTCTTGTCTTGATCAGAGACACTTTGTCTCAGCCCTTGATAAGGAGTCTGCAACTTTCAAGACCTTTTCCTTAAGCTCTCTAAGCCTTGATAGCTGATGGGAGGGGGGGGAGGAGGGAATGATTAATGGAGGCACCACAGTTTACAATTCTTAAAATTGTTTATAGTTCCCAGTAATTTGACATTAACCCACTACAACATGAATGTGGTTACTGTAAAAAATTAAACAGAAAATGTATTGTATTCTGTCATTCGAAATCCCAAACAAAGTCCTATACAGCTTTTATAAAAACTAAATGTTTTCTAATTATTAAAAAATATCTTTACATATTTTTGGACAAAACTATATATTTCAGGTAATAAAATTAACATTTTCCATTGAAAATTATAAAGTCTGTTAATTTGGTTATTGTGGTAAAATTTCATATCCTTATCTATATTCATATTACACATTTATGAAGACTTCTGACTCTTAGCAGCCTGATCCTTCCAATTGCTCTCCGCAAGCCTTTATCTGCTAGTTTTCCCTGGAACACGAACCACCAATCGGTTAACAACCAGATACCCAATGACAGTTTTACGTGAACAGGGATGGGCAGTTAAGGGTTATATATAGAAATATATATAAAGATTGTGTGCAGTCAACTCTCTCTCTCTCTCTGGCCAAGACATATGTAAATAACTCTATTGTTTCTAATGATTGTATTTTATTAATCTAATCACATGTATTGCTCACGTAGCCCCGTCTCCTAAATTCTAGTTGGCAAAAATCGAAGAAACGTTTCGGCAGTTGGTGTGCGATCAAGCGTTTGGTCGTTGGTATGCGTGCCGCTGCAAACAACAGCCATACAGATCAATCTTTGAGTTGGCCTGGAAGTGTGGTGGGAACCACCAGCCGGGTCGGACGTTCCCCTGGTCTCCCTGCTGGTGTTTACATTGGACGATTGTTGGTTGCCCTGTCGGGTGGTTGTTTGCCACTGCGGGGTGTCTGTTTTTCAGTCTCAGTATGGGTACTTAGATGCCACCACTGAGGAGGAAGGACTTGGCTGGGCTGACATTTACCTGTCAGGTGGATATTGGCGTCGTCAGCAACACTCTGTTTGCAGTTATGGGCGTGAAAGTGGAAGATCTCGTCGGTCAACAGGTTGTTCGTGAAGACAGAATGCTTGTGAAGTTCACCGAGAGTGGCTTGTTCCGGAGGTTTCTCGACCAGTATGAGGACAAGGTGGTGGGGGTGAGCGACGGTCTCGGCTCTGTGACTGTGACGAATTTGAGTGTGGAGTACACGTACGTGTCTATTAAGAATGTGCCGTTTGAAATGTCTGAGGATCTTCTCCGTCGGGCTCTTGCCAGGTATGGGCGTGTGGACTCTATTCGTGTCTGTAGATACACAACCGGGGACGTCAAGGGACTCAGTAATGGCTACAGAACGGCTTAGATGGGAATGTGTCTTCTTCTCTCACGCTTGCTGGCTTTACGGTCTGCTTCTCCTACCGTGGTCAGACTCGGATGTGTTTTAAATGTGGCCATGTGGGACATTTGGCTGCTGCCTGCGACACTCGGATGTATGATCGGATTAATGTGTTTCATGAAACGGATTTTCCTTCCTTGCCCGAGTGTGAGGATGTCTCGGTTATGGGTGGTACCCCGTGTGAGACGCGGTGATGGGTGCCGCTCCAGTAAGTTATATTATTATTAACATCTATATTGACAAAATTAATTACAATTTTGCCCAATCTGAGGATTTTGATAGTCTTATTAAAGTGAGGATAATGCTGGTATGACCCTCTGTCACGCAGGACAGAGGGTCATACATAAGACAAATAGGTCTAAACTGTAGGCTGAAGCACATATTTACAATCAATGTTTTAATGTACGGGTATGTGAAAACAACTTTCTACTGTGCACTGCCACACAAGGGCAGGGATGGGTTCATAAGTGATGCAGCTTAGAAGTAATATAAATAAAAATTGTTCTTCATTCTTTAAAATGGACAAGCAAATTTTGGGTAAATTGTTAGGATGTCGTCCAGAACACCTAAGTCAATAAAATAGTTACACAGTTGGTGGTACAAGAGGCCAGGAGGTCTAAAGTCCTTTACGGTTTCACATTCATCAATATAGTGTTCTAGTGAATGCATTAAAGGTTTATCACAGAGTTTACAATCTGAGTATTCTGGTAGTGGCTCAGCCTCACTAACCTGCCAGACATGTCTATAGCCAAGGCGAATTCGCGCAATGACTACATCACATTGCCTGGTTCGGTTACTGTGCTGACCATACAAATACCTATTATTACAAAACTTGTCATAACTTTTAATACTGCAGCTTTCAGGTCTCTGGGCATTTCTTAGTTCTTCTAAATCTGAATTAATTTCTTTAATTTGTATGTTTCTAATAATTGCATTAGATAGTCCAAAGTCATAATCAATGTTTTTTTTCCTGCAAGCCTCATTGGCCAATTGATCTACAAAGTCATGTTTTCCAACTCCAACATGGGATGGGATCCACACAAATTTTATACAAGAGTTATTATCATTGGCAAAAATTACATGCCATTTAATATTAGAAGCTACTTCCGACATACATTGTGATGGGTTATTTAAGGACTGCAGAGTACTTTTAGAGTCACAGAAAATAACTCCACCACCATTGAGCTTAAGGTATTCAGTGGCTAGATAAATGCCCAATAGCTCGGTCTGTGTCGTGCTTGCCCAGTTGTTCAATCTCTGTGTACTAGTCATGATCATTTCAAGTGCAGTTGGAGTGTGAGTGGTGGGGGGTGCGAGCCCGCCGCCGCCGTCGGCTTCCTCGCCTCCGCCAGCTCCGTCGCGTCCGCCGGTCCCACCAGCCCTGTCTCCAGCTCCGTCGCGTCCGCCGGTCCCACCAGCCCTGTCTCCAGCTCCGTCGCGTCCGCCGGTCCCACCAGCCCTGTCTCCAGCTCCGTCGCGTCCGCCGGTCCCACCAGCCCTGTCTCCAGCTCCGTCGCGTCCGCCGGTCCCACCAGCCCTGTCTCCAGCTCCGTCGCGTCCGCCGGTCCCACCAGCCCTGTCTCCAGCTCCGTCGCGTCCGTCGGTCCCACCAGCCCTGTCTCCAGCTCCGTCGCGTCCGCCGGTCCCACCAGCCCTGTCTCCAGCTCCGTCGCGTCCGCCGGTCCCACCAGCCCTGTCTCCAGCTCCTGTGTCACCTGTGGGGTGTGGGCATGTACCCTCTGTGGGTGAGGCTGGTGTTTTTCCGGATCGTGTGTTGCCCGGTGAATTGCAGCTGGCCGTGGGCTGCATCCTGCTGGGGGCGACAGTTCAGATGTTCAGAGGCCTCTGTCCAAGCGTTCTCGGAGGGCTAGGAATGTGTCGCTCCCTCGTGGGTGGGCTGCAGAGTGTGAAGATGTTGAAGATCATGTGATTGGGAGGGGGGGCCTGTGAAGCCTCCGGCGCCTACTGCTGGTGCCTCCCCTGCTTGGGAGGTTGCCTCTAGTGCTTGTGACCTCGTGGTGGTCCTCAAGAAAAATGTGCGCCGGGAGGCTTCTGCTTCTGTGCCCGGTGGTAGGGGCCCTGGCGTGTGTGCGTTCCCTTTGGTTCCCCCTGGAGTGAAGACCCATGTGACTATCAGTACAGACCTCTGTGGTTCCCCTTGTACGTCCCCTGGTGCTCGAACCCCTCGTGCTGCACCCCTCCCTGTGGTACCGGCCTCCAGGGTCCCACACGATGGGTCGCAGGCTTTGGAACTTACTTGTGGATAGCCGGGTGTATCCGGTGCCGTGGTGCCCCTATACTATTTGGGTACTGAGGGTGAAGTGTTTTGTTTATGGGGTACCGGAGCTGATGCCTCAGCCTTATGCGACGCCTGGTAGACCGATGTCTCAGGATGTCACAACCCGTTCTCGCACTTTCGTATAGACAATATTGACTTATTAAATACGTGCATATGTGACATACTAATTTATTGTGAATATTTTAGTTTACCTTGGAAAGCTTCATAGAAAACACCGACCTTACCTAACCTTAGTATGTTAAGATAGGCATCCTATTGCTTCGTAATTACAATTATTACTTAACCTATTATAGGTATAGGTATTACAATTATTACTTAACCTATTATAGGCATAGGTTAAGTAATAATTGTAATTACGAAGCAATAAGATGCTTATCTTAACATACTAAGAAAGTTAGGTAAGGTCGGTGTTTTCTATGAAGCTTTTCAAGGTAAACTGAAATATTCACAATAAATTAGTATGTCACATATGCACTTATTTAATAAGTCAATATTGACTGTAAGAAAGTGCGAGAACGGGTTGGATGTCAAGCTCGTTTGGGAGGCATATGCTTGCTGTTTCCGATGAGGGAGTTTCCCGATAAATGTGCGTAGTGTTTGTGCTTGCTTTATGTGCTCCCGGAACGTTTATAGCTTATTGTATTGTCTATGTGTTTGTTTTGTTTGCCTAGTTTAGGCCTTTGTGTAAATTGTTTTGTTTTGTTCATACTGTAATGTGTGTTCCGTGTGTGTTAGACTGTTGTCTTCTGTGTGGTATTTCTAATGGTGTTCTGTATGTGTGTGTGTGTGTGTGTGTGTGTGTGTGTGATTTGGTGTTATTTTTTTGCCGGGTTCTGCGTGTTCCGGTATTTTCTTTCATGTGTGTCTGGGTGGTGGTTGCCGTTTGTTTACCGGTTTCTGTGTGTTCCGGTCGAACGTTGGCGTGTTGCTGTACTGTGTGTGCCGGGTGTTCCGTGGGTTGTGTGTGCCGGGTGTTCCGTGGGTTGTGTGTGCCGGGTGTTCCGTGGGTTGTGTGTGCCGGGTGTTCCGTGGGTTGTGTGTGCCGGGGGGTGTTTCGTGGGTTGTGTGTGCCGGGGGGTGTTCCGTGGGTTGTGTGTTCCGTGGGTTGAGTGTGCCGGGTGTTCCGTGGGTTGTGTGTGCCAGGTGTTCCGTGGGTTGTGTGTGCCGGGGGGTGTTCCATGGGTTGTGTGTGCCGGGTGTTCCGTGGGTTGTGTGGGCCGGGTGTTTCGTGGGTTGTGTGGGCCGGGTGTTCCGTGGGTTGTGTGGGCCGGGTGTTCCGTGGGTTGTGTGTGCCGGGTGTTCCGTGGGTTGTGTGTGTCGGGTGTTCCGTGGGTTGTGTGTGCCGGGTGTTCCGTGGGTTGTGTGCGCCGGGTGTTCCGTGGGTTGTGTGTGCCGGGTGTTCCGTGGGTTGTGTGTGCCGGGTGTTCCGTGGGTTGTGTGTGCCGGGTGTTCCGTGGGTTGTGTGTGCCGGGGGGTGTTTCGTGGGTTGTGTGTGCCGGGGGGTGTTCCGTGGGTTGTGTGTTCCGTGGGTTGTGTGTGCCGGGTGTTCCGTGGGTTGTGTGTGCCGGGTGTTCCGTGGGTTGTGTGTGCCGGGGGGTGTTCCATGGGTTGTGTGTGCCGGGTGTTCCGTGGGTTGTGTGGGCCGGGTGTTTCGTGGGTTGTGTGGGCCGGGTGTTCCGTGGGTTGTGTGGGCCGGGTGTTCCGTGGGTTGTGTGGGCCGGGTGTTCCGTGGGTTGTGTGTGCCGGGTGTTCCGTGGGTTGTGTGTGCCGGGTGTTCCGTGGGTTGTGTGTGCCGGGTGTTCCGTGGGTTGTGTGTGCCGGGTGTTCCGTGGGTTGTGTGTGCCGGGTGTTCCGTGGGTTGTGTGTGCCGGGTGTTCCGTGGGTTGTGTGTGCCGGGTGTTCCGTGGGTTGTGTGTTCCGTGGGTTGTGTGTGCCGGGTGTTCCGTGGGTTGTGTGTGCCGGGTGTTCCGTGGGTTGTGCGTGCCGGGTGTTCCGTGGGTTGTGTGTTCCGTGGGTTATGTGTGCCGTGTGTTCCGTGGGTTATGTGTGCCGGGTGTTCCGTGGGTTGTGTGGGCCGGGTGTTCCGTGGGTTGTGCGTGCCGGGTGTTCCGTGGGTTGTGTGTGCCGGGGGGTGTTCCGTGGGTTGTGTGTGCCGGGTGTTCCGTGGGTTGCGTGTGCCGGGTGTTCCGTGGGTTGTGTGGGCCGGGTGTTCCGTGGGTTGTGTGTGCCGGGTGTTCCGTGGGTTGTGTGTGCCGGGTGTTCCGTGGGTTGTGTGTGCCGGGGGGTGTTTCGTGGGTTGTGTGTGCCGGGGGGTGTTCCGTGGGTTGTGTGTTCCGTGGGTTGTGTGTGCCGGGTGTTCCGTGGGTTGTGTGTGCCGGGTGTTCCGTGGGTTGTGTGTGCCGGGGGGTGTTCCATGGGTTGTGTGTGCCGGGTGTTCCGTGGGTTGTGTGGGCCGGGTGTTTCGTGGGTTGTGTGGGCCGGGTGTTCCGTGGGTTGTGTGGGCCGGGTGTTCCGTGGGTTGTGTGTGCCGGGTGTTCCGTGGGTTGTGTGTGCCGGGTGTTCCGTGGGTTGTGTGTGCCGGGTGTTCCGTGGGTTGTGTGGGCCGGGTGTTCCGTGGGTTGTGTGTGCCGGGTGTTCCGTGGGTTGTGTGTGCCGGGTGTTCCGTGGGTTGTGTGTGCCGGGTGTTCCGTGGGTTGTGTGGGCCGGGTGTTCCGTGGGTTGTGTGTGACGGGTGTTCCGTGGGTTGTGTGTGACGGGTGTTCCGTGGGTTGTGTGTGACGGGTGTTCCGTGGATTGTGTGTGCCGGGTGTTCCGTGGGTTGTGTGTGCCGGGTGTTCCGTGGGTTGTGTGGGCCGGGTGTTCCGTGGGTTGTGTGGGACGGGTGTTCCGTGGGTTGTGTGTGCCGTGTGTTCCGTGGGTTGTGTGTGCCGGGTGTTCCGTGGGTTGTGTGTGCCGGGTGTTCCGTGGGTTGTGTGTGCCGGGTGTTCCGTGGGTTGTGTGTGCCGGGGGGTGTTCCGTGGGTTGTGTGTGCCGGGGGGTGTTCCGTGGGTTGTGTGTGCCGGGTGTTCCGTGGGTTGTGTGGGCCGGGTGTTCCGTGGGTTGTGTGTGCGTTTTGAAAATTTGTATTATTTTGTTCCTTTCCTTCTGAATGTTTATTTTGCGCCCTTGTGTGTTTTTTTAGTGTATGTAACTTGGCGCGCCCCGTCTGGGATGTGCAGTTTCTTATTGTGTGTTCTAATGTATTTCGCTCTGTTGTTTCATGGGTTCTCCTTTACGTTTTGCTCTATGACAATTGTCCACTGTGTTTTTATTCTGTGTTCACTTGTGTTCAGCTTTTTGGTGTGACATTTGTATTGTATTGTGTTGCTTGAATGTCAATTAGTGTTATGTTGTTGGGTGATGTGTGCTGGTCTAAGGTTTTTCTTTTGGTGTTTCGGTGCCTTTATGTTGTAATGCTTTCCTTGTAATGTATTTTGTTTTATAAATAAAAAAGAAAACAAATACAGATCAATTTCTCGACAAACAAAGATGTTCGCCGGCCTGAGCAGGAGAGTAAAGAAGACTTCTAAACTCTCTACAGCTAAACTTCAGGAATATCCTCAACTCATTACACTCATGACTCCACAATATACACATCACCTCGGCCAGTGGGAAGTCATCTTCAGATCACACCACATGCTTGCCATACAGGAACGTTACCAACATAACAATGCCAAACATTTCACCGTTATTCGCACGCTCTCCCTTGCCTGCGTCAGGCCTTGTATATGTTGGTATTCCTGTCTTCGCTCTCTTGAGGAACTTCTGGTATTGTAAATAAATATGTTCGGCCTTAAAATTTAGGACCTGGAATTTTTTTTAAGTTATAAGAATGCTTTACCAATTAGAAATACTAAACGTCATGAAGAAGGGACAGTTTTTGAGTTTCCAGTAGCGAGAGAATGCCACCTGGTGACAACTCTTTGTGTTCCACTCTCGCGTGCAGGCTGTGGGGGGGGGGGGGGAGGTGTGAGGGTTGTGTGCAGGCTGTGGGGGGGTGTGAGGGTTGTGTGCAGGCTGTGGGGGGGTGTGAGGGTTGTGTGCAGGCTGTGGGGGGGGGGGGAGGTGTGAGGGTTGTGTGCAAGCTGGGGGGGGGGTGTGAGGGTTGTGTGCAAGCTGGGGGGGGGGGTGTGAGGGTTGTGTGCAGGCTGTGGGGGGGGTGTGAGGGTTGTGTGCAGGCTGTGGAGGGTGTGAGGGTTGTGTGCAGGCTGTGGAGGGTGTGAGGGTTGTGTGCAGGCTGTGGAGGGTGTGAGGGTTGTGTGCAGGCTGTGGGGGGGTGTGAGGGTTGTGTGCAGGCTGTGGAGGGTGTGAGGGTTGTGTGCAGGCTGTGGAGGGTGTGAGGGTTGTGTGCAGGCTGCGGTGGGTGTGAAGGTTGTGTGCAGGCTGTGGAGGGTGTGAGGGTTGTGTGCAGGCTGCGGTGGGTGTGAAGGTTGTGTGCAGGCTGTGGAGGGTGTGAGGATTGTGTGCAGGCTGTGGAGGGTGTGAGGGTTGTGTGCAGGCTGCGGTGGGTGTGAGGGTTGTGTGCAGGCTGTGGAGGGTGTGAAGGTTGTGTGCAGGCTGTGGAGGGTGTGAAGGTTGTGTGCAGGCTGTTGGGGGGGGAGGTGTGAGGGTTGTGTGCAAGCTGGATGGGGTTGTGAGGGTTGTGTGCAGGCTGTGGGGGTTGTGAGGGTTGTGTGCAGGCTGTGGGGGTTGTGTGCAGGCTGTGGGGGGTGTGAGGGTTGTGTGCAGGCTGTGGGGGTTGTGAGGGTTGTGTGCAGGCTGCGGTGGGTGTGAAGGTTGTGTGCAGGATGTGGGGGGGGGGTGTGAGGGTTGTGTGCAAGCTGGGGGGGGGTTGTGAGGGTTGTGTGCAGGCTGTGGGTGGGAGGTGTGAGGGTTGTGTGCAGGCTGTGGGGGGGTGTGAGGGTTGTGTGCAGGCTGTGGAGGGTGTGAGGGTTGTGTGCAGGCTGTGGGGGGTGTGAAGGTTGTGTGCAGGCTGTGGGGGTTGTGAGGGTTGTGTGCAGGCTGCGGTGGGTGTGAAGGTTGTGTGCAGGATGTGGGGGGGGGGGGTTGTGAGGGTTGTGTGCAGGCTGTGGGTGGGAGGTGTGAGGGTTGTGTGCAGGCTGTGGGGGGGTGTGAGGGTTGTGTGCAGGCTGTGGAGGGTGTGAGGGTTGTGTGCAGGCTGTGGGGGGTGTGAAGGTTGTGTGCAGGCTGTGGAGGGTGTGAGGGTTGTGTGCAGGCTGTGGAGGGTGTGAGGGTTGTGTGCAGGCTGCGGTGGGTGTGAAGGTTGTGTGCAGGCTGTGAAGGGTGTGAGGGTTGTGTGCAGGCTGTGGGGGGGGAGGTGTGAGGGTTGTGTGCAGGCTGTGGGGGGGGGTGAGGGTTGTGTGCAGGCTGTGGAGGGTGTGAGGGTTGTGTGCAGGCTGTGAGAGGGTGTGAGGGTTGTGTGTAGGCTGTGGAGGGTGTGAGGGTTGTGTGCAGGCTGCGGTGGGTGTGAAGGTTGTGTGCAGGCTGTGGGGGGGTGTGAGGGTTGTGTGCAAGCTGGGGGGTGTGAGGGTTGTGTGCAGGCTGTGGGGGGGGGAGGTGTGAGGGTTGTGTGCAGGCTGTGGGGGGTGTGAGGGTTGTGTGCAGGCTGTGGGGGGTGTGAGGGTTGTGTGCAGGCAGCGGTGGGTGTGAAGGTTGTGTGCAGGCTGTGGGGGGTGTGAAGGTTGTGTGCAGGCTGTGGGGGGGGGTGTGAGGGTTGTGTGCAGGCTGTGGAGGGTGTGAGGGTTGTGTGCAGGCTGTGGAGGGTGTGAGGGTTGTGTGCAGGCTGTGGAGGGTGTGAGGGTTGTGTGCAGGCTGTGGGGGGGGTGTGAGGGTTGTGTGCAGGCTGTGGGGGGGTGTGAGGGTTGTGTGCAGGCTGTGGGGGGTGTGAGGGTTGTGTGCAGGCAGCGGTGGGTGTGAAGGTTGTGTGCAGGCTGTGGGGGGTGTGAAGGATGTGTGCAGGCTGTGGGGGGGTGTGAGGGTTGTGTGCAGGCTGTGGAGGGTGTGAGGGTTGTGTGCAGGCTGCGGTGGGTGTGAAGGTTGTGTGCAGGCTGTGGGGGGGTGTGAGGGTTGTGTGCAAGCTGGGGGGGGTGTGAGGGTTGTGTGCAGGCTGTGGGGGGGGGGAGGTGTGAGGGTTGTGTGCAGGCTGTGGGGGGGTGTGAGGGTTGTGTGCAGGCTGTGGGGGGTGTGAGGGTTGTGTGCAGGCTGCGGTGGGTGTGAAGGTTGTGTGCAGGCTGTGGAGGGTGTGAGGGTTGTGTGCAGGCTGTGGGGGGGAGGTGTGAGGGTTGTGTGCAGGCTGTGGGGGGGTGTGAGGGTTGTGTGCAGGCTGTGGAGGGTGTGAGGGTTGTGTGCAGGCTGTGAGAGGGTGTGAGGGTTGTGTGTAGGCTGTGGAGGGTGTGAGGGTTGTGTGCAGGCTGCGGTGGGTGTGAAGGTTGTGTGCAGGCTGTGGGGGGGTGTGTGGGTTGTGTGCAAGCTGGGGGGGGTGTGAGGGTTGTGTGCAGGCTGTGGGGGGGGGGAGGTGTGAGGGTTGTGTGCAGGCTGTGGGGGGGTGTGAGGGTTGTGTGCAGGCTGTGGGGGGTGTGAGGGTTGTGTGCAGGCAGCGGTGGGTGTGAAGGTTGTGTGCAGGCTGTGGGGGGTGTGAAGGTTGTGTGCAGGCTGTGGGGGGGGGTGTGAGGGTTGTGTGCAGGCTGTGGAGGGTGTGAGGGATGTGTGCAGGCTGTGGAGGGTGTGAGGGTTGTGTGCAGGCTGTGGAGGGTGTGAGGGTTGTGTGCAGGCTGTGGGGGGGGGGTGTGAGGGTTGTGTGCAGGCTGTGGGGGGGGTGTGAGGGTTGTGTGCAGGCTGTGGGGGGTGTGAGGGTTGTGTGCAGGCAGCGGTGGGTGTGAAGGTTGTGTGCAGGCTGTGGGGGGTGTGAAGGATGTGTGCAGGCTGTGGGGGGGGTGTGAGGGTTGTGTGCAGGCTGTGGAGGGTGTGAGGGTTGTGTGCAGGCTGTGGAGGGTGTGAGGGTTGTGTGCAGGCTGTGGAGGGTGTGAGGGTTGTGTGCAGGCTGTGGGGGGGGTGTGAGGGTTGTGTGCAGGCTGTGGGGGTGTGAGGGTTGTGTGCAGGCAGCGGTGGGCGTGAAGGTTGTGCGCAGGCTGTGGGGGGGGGGGTGTGAGGGTTGTGTGCAGGCTGTGGGGGGTGTGAGGGTTGTGTGCAGGCAGCGGTGGGTGTGAGGGTTGTGTGCAGGCTGTGGAAGATGTGAGGGTTGTGTGCAGGCTGTGGGGGGTGTGAGGGTTGTGTGCAGGCTGTGGGGGGTGTGAGGGTTGTGTGCAGGCTGTGGGGGGTGTGAGGGTTGTGTGCAGGCTGTGGGGGGTGTAAGGGTTGTGTGCAAGCTGGGGGGGGGGTTGTGAGGGTTGTGTGCATGCTGTGCGGGGTGTGAGGGTTGTGTGCAGGCTGTGGGGGGTGTGAGGGTTGTGTGCAGGCTGTGGGGGGTGTGAGGGTTGTGTGCAGGCTGTGGGGGGTGTGACGGTTGTGTGCAAGCTGGGGGGGGGGTTGTGAGGGTTGTGTGCAAGCTGGGGGGGGTTGTGAGGGTTGTGTGCAAGCTGTGGGGGGTGTGAGGGTTGTGTGCAGGCTGTGGGGGGTATGAGGGTTGTGTGCAGGCTGTGGGGGGTGTGAGGGTTGTGTGCAAGCTGGGGGGGGTTGTGAGGGTTGTGTGCAGGCTGTGGAGGGTGTGAGGGTTGTGTGCAGGCAGCGGTGGGTGTGAAGGTTGTGTGCAGGCTGTGGGGGGGTGTGAGGGTTGTGTGCAGGCTGTGGAGGGTGTGAGGGTTGTGTGCAGGCTGTGGAGGGTGTGAGGGTTGTGTGCAGGCAGCGGTGGGTGTGAAGGTTGTGTGCAGGCTGTGGGGGGGTGTAAGGGTTGTGTGCAGGCTGTGGGGGGTGTGAGGGTTGTGTGCAGGCAGCGGTGGGTGTGAGGGTTGTGTGCAGGCTGTGGGGGGGTGTGAGGGTTGTGTGCAGGCTGTGGGGGGGTGTGAGGGTTGTGTGCAGGCTGTGGGGGGTGTGAGGGTTGTGTGCAGGCTGTGGGGGGTGTGAGGGTTGTGTGCAGGCTGTGGGGGGTGTGAAGGTTGTGTGCAAGCTGGGGGGGGGGGTTGTGAGGGTTGTGTGCAGGCTGTGGGGGGTATGAGGGTTGTGTGCAGGCTGGAGGGGGGGGGGTGTGAGGGTTGTGTGCAGGCTGTGGGGGGTGTAAGGGTTGTGTGCAAGCTGGGAGGGGGTTGTGAGGGTTGTGTGCAGGCTGTGGGGGGTGTGAGGGTTATGTGCAGGCTGGGGGGGTGTGAGGGTTGTGTGCAAGCTGGGGGGGGGGGTTGTGATGGTTGTGTGCAGGCTGTGGGGGGTGTGAGGGTTGTGTGCAAGCTGGGGGGGGGTGTGAGGGTTGTGTGCAAGCTGGAGGGGGGTTGTGAAGGTTGTGTACAAGCTGTGGGGGGTGTGAGGGTTGTGTGCAAGCTGGGAGGGGGTTGTGAGGGTTGTGTGCAGGCTGTGGGGGGTGCGAGGGTTGTGTGCAGGCTGGGGGGGGGTGTGAGGGTTGTGTGCTAGCTGGGGGGGGGTTGTGAGGGTTGTGTGCAGGATGTGGGGGGTGGTGAGGGTTGTGTGCAGGCTGGGGGGGGGTTGTGAGGGTTGTGTGCAAGCTGGAGGGGGTTGTGTGCAGGCTGTGGGGGGTGTGAGGGTTGTGTGCAAGCTGGGGGGGGGGTTGTGAGGGTTGTGTGCAGGCTGTGGGGGGTGTGAGGGTTGTGTGCAAGCTGTGGGGGGGGTGGTGAGGGTTGTGTGCAGGCTGTGGGGGGTGTGAGGGTTGTGTGCAGGCTGTGGGGGGTGTGAGGGTTGTGTGCAAGCTGGGGGGGGGGTTGTGAGGGTTGTGTGCAAGCTGGGGGGGTGTGAGGGTTGTGTGCAGGCTGTGGGGGGTGTGAGGGTTGTGTGCAAGCTGTGGGGGGTGTGAGGGTTGTGTGCAAGCTGGGGGGGGGGGGTGTGAGGGTTGTGTGCAGGCTGTGGGGGTGTGAGGGTTGTGTGCAAGCTGTGGGAGGTGTGAGGGTTGTGTGCAGGCTGGGGGGGTGTGAGGGTTGTGTGCAGGCTGGGGGGGGGGGGGGTGTGAGGGTTGTGTGCAGGCTGTGGGGGGTGTGAGGGTTGTGTGCAAGCTGGGGGGGGGGTTGTGAGGGTTGTGTGCAAGCTGGGGGGGGGGTTGTGAGGGTTGTGTGCAAGCTGGGGGGGTGTGAGGGTTGTGTGCAGGCTGTGGGGGGTGTGAGGGTTGTGTGCAAGCTGGGGGGGTTGTGAGCGTTGTGTGCAGGCTGTGGGGGGTGTGAGGGTTGTATGCAGGCTGTGGGGGGTGTGAGGGTTGTGTGCAGGCTGTGGGGGGTGTGAGGGTTGTGTGCAGGCTGTGGGGGTGTGAGGGTTGTGTGCAGGATGTGGGGGGTGTGAGGGTTGTGTGCATGCTGGGGGGGTGTGAGGGTTGTGTGCAGGCTGTGGGGGGTGTGAGGGTTGTGTGCAAGCTGGGGGGGTTGTGAGGGTTGTGTGCAGGCTGTGGGGATGTGAGGGTTGTGTGCATGCTGGGGGGGTGTGAGGGTTGTGTGCAGGCTGTGGGGGGTGTGAGGGTTGTGTGCAGGCTGTGGGGGGTGTGAGGGTTGTGTGCATGCTGGGGGGGGGGTTGTGAGCGTTGTGTGCAGGCTGTGGGGGGTGTGAAGGTTGTGTGCAGGCTGTGGGGGGTGTGAGGGTTGTGTGCATGCTGGGGGGGGGTTGTGAGGGTTGTGGGCATGCTGTGGGGGGTGTGAGGGTTGTGTGCAGGCTGTGAGGGGTGTGAGGGTTGTGTGCAAGCTGGGGGGGTTGTGAGGGTTGTGTGCAGGCTGTGGGGGGTTTCAGGGTTGTGTGCAGGCTGTGGGGGGTGTGAGGGTTGTGTGCAAGCTGGGGGGGGGGTTGTGAGGGTTGTGTGCAAGCTGTGGGGGGGTGTGAGGGTTGTGTGCAGGCTGTGGGGGGGTGTGAGGGTTGTGTGCAGGCTGTGGGTGGTGTGAGGGTTGTGTGCAGGCTGTGGGGGGGGGTTGTGAGGGTTGTGTGCAAGCTGGGGGGGGTGTGAGGGTTGTGTGCAGGCTGTGTGGGGTGTGATGGTTGTGTGCAAGCTGGGGGGGGGGGTTGTGAGGGTTGTGTGCAGGCTGTGGGGTGTGTGAGGGTTGTGTGCAAGCTGGGGGGGGGTTGTGAGGGTTGTGTGCAGGCTGTGGGGGGGTTGTGAGGGTTGTGTGTAAGCTGGGGGGGGGTTGTGAGGGTTGTGTGCAAGCTGGGGGGGGGTTGTGAGGGTTGTGTGCAAGCTGGGGGGGGTTGTGAGGGTTGTGTGCAGGCTGTGGGGGGTGTGAGGGTTGTGTGCAAGCTGTGGGGGGTGTGAGGGTTGTGTGCAGGCTGTGGGGGGTGTGAGGGTTGTGTGCAGGCTGGGGGGGTGTGAGGGTTGTGTGCAAGCTGGGGGGGGTTGTGCGGGTTGTGTGCAAGCTGGGGGGGGGTTGTGCGGGTTGTGTGCAGGCTGTGGGGGGTGTGAGGGTTGTGTGCAAGCTGTGGGGGGTGTGAGGGTTGTGTGCAGGCTGTGGGGGGTGTGAGGGTTGTGTGCAAGCTGGGGGGGTGTGAGGGTTGTGTGCAAGCTGGGGGGGTGTGAGGGTTGTGTGCAAGCTGAGGGGGGTGTGAGGGTTGTGTGCAAGCTGGGGGGGGGGGGTGTGAGGGTTGTGTGCAAGCTGGGGGGGGGGGGTGTGAGGGTTGTGTGCAAGCTGGGGGGGGGTGTGAGGGTTGTGTGCAGGCTGTGGGGGGTGTGAGGGTTGTGTGCAAGCTGTGGGGGTGTGAGGGTTGTGTGCAGGCTGTGGGGGGTGTGAGGGTTGTGTGCAAGCTGGGGGGGGTGTGAGGGTTGTGTGCAAGCTGGGGGGGTGTGAGGGTTGTGTGCAAGCTGGGGGGGGTGTGAGGGTTGTGTGCAAGCTGAGGGGGGTGTGAGGGTTGTGTGCAAGCTGGGGGGGTGTGAGGGTTGTGTGCAAGCTGGGGGGGGTGTGAGGGTTGTGTGCAAGCTGGGGGGGGTTGTGAGGGTTGTGTGCAAGCTGTGGGGGTGTGAGGGTTGTGTGCAAGCTGGGGGGGGGTTGTGAGGGTTTTGTGCAAGCTGAGGGGGGTGTGAGGGTTGTGTGCAAGCTGGGGGGGTGTGAGGGTTGTTTGCAAGCTGGGGGGGGGTGTGAGGGTTGTGTGCAAGCTGGGGGGGGGTTGTGAGGGTTGTGTGCAAGCTGTGGGGGTGTGAGGGTTGTGTGCAAGCTGGGGGGTGTGAGGGTTGTGTGCAAGCTGTGGGGGGTGTGAGGGTTGTGTGCAGGCTGTGGGGGTTGTGAGGGTTGTGTGCAAGCTGGGGGGGGGTTGTGAGGGTTGTGTGCAGGCTGTGGGGGGTTGTGAGGGTTGTCTGCAGGGTGTGGGGGGTTGTGAGGGTTGTATGCAAGCTGTGGGGGGTGTGAGGGTTGTGTGCAAGCTGGGGGGGGGGGGGGTGTGAGGGTTGTGTGCAGGCTGTGGGGGGTGTGAGGGTTGTGTGCAGGCTGTGGAGGGTGTGAGGGTTGTGTGCAGGCTGTGGAGGGTGTGAGGGGTGTGTGCAGGCTGCGGTGGGTGTGTGCAGGCTGTGGGGGTGTGAGGGTTGTGTGCAGGCTGTGGGGGGTGTGAGGGTTGTGTGCAGGCTGTGGGGGGTGTGTGCAGGCTGTGGGGGGTGTGTGCAGGCTGTGGAGGGTGTGAGGGGTGTGTGCAGGCTGCGGTGGGTGTGTGCAGGCTGTGGGGGGTGTGAGGGTTGTGTGCAGGCTGTGGAGGGTGTGAGGGTTGTGTGCAAGCTGTGGGGGGGTGTGAGGGTTGTGTGCAAGCTGTGGGGGGTGTGAGGGTTGTGTGCAGGCTGTGGGGGGTTGTGAGGGTTGTGTGCAAGCTGTGGGGGTGTGAGGGTTGTGTGCAGGCTGTGGGGGGTGTGAGGGTTGTTTGCAGGCTGTGGGGGGTGTGAGGGTTGTGTGCAAGCTGTGGGGGTGTGAGGGTTGTGTGCAGGCTGTGGGGGGTGTGAGGGTTGTGTGCAAGCTGTGGGGGGTGTGAGGGTTGTGTGCAAGCTGTGGGGGGTGTGAGGGTTGTGTGCAAGCTGTGGGGGTGTGAGGGTTGTGTGCAAGCTGTGGGGGGTGTGAGGGTTGTGTGCAGGCTGTGGGGGGGTGTGCAGGCTGCGGTGGGTGTGTGCAGGCTCTGGGGGGTGTGAGGGTTGTGTGCAGGCTGTGGAGGGTGTGAGGGTTGTGTGCAGGCTGCGGTGGGTGTGAGGGGTGTGTGCAGGCTGTGGGGGGTGTGTGCAGGCTGTGGGGGGTGTGAGGGTTGTGTGCAGGCTGTGGGGGGGGTTGTGAGGGTTTGTGTGCAAGCTGGGGGGGGGGGTGTGAGGGTTGTGTGCAGGCTGTGTGGGGTGTGAGGGTTGTGTGCAAGCTGGGGGGGGGGTTGTGAGGGTTGTGTGCAAGCTGGGGGGGGGGGTTGTGAGGGTTGTGTGCAGGCTGTGGGGTGTGTGAGGGTTGTGTGCAAGCTGGGGGGGGTTGTGAGGGTTGTGTGCAGGCTGTGGGGGGGTTGTGAGGGTTGTGTGTAAGCTGGGGGGGGGTTGTGAGGGTTGTGTGCAAGCTGGGGGGGGGGGGTTGTGAGGGTTGTGTGCAAGCTGGGGGGGGGTTGTGAGGGTTGTGTGCAGGCTGTGGGGGTGTGAGGGTTGTGTGCAAGCTGTGGGGGGTGTGAGGGTTGTGTGCAGGCTGTGGGGGGTGTGAGGGTTGTGTGCAGGCTGGGGGGGTGTGAGGGTTGTGTGCAAGCTGGGGGGGGGGGGTTGTGCGGGTTGTGTGCAGGCTGTGGGGGGTGTGAGGGTTGTGTGCAGGCTGTGGGGGGTGTGAGGGTTGTGTGCAAGCTGGGGGGGTGTGAGGGTTGTGTGCAAGCTGGGGGGGTGTGAGGGTTGTGTGCAAGCTGAGGGGGGTGTGAGGGTTGTGTGCAAGCTGGGGGGGGTGTGAGGGTTGTGTGCAAGCTGGGGGGGGTGTGAGGGTTGTGTGCAGGCTGTGGGGGGTGTGAGGGTTGTGTGCAAGCTGTGGGGGTGTGAGGGTTGTGTGCAGGCTGTGGGGGGTGTGAGGGTTGTGTGCAAGCTGGGGGGGGGTGAGGGTTGTGTGCAAGCTGGGGGGTGTGAGGGTTGTGTGCAAGCTGGGGGGGGTGTGAGGGTTGTGTGCAAGCTGAGGGGGGTGTGAGGGTTGTGTGCAAGCTGGGGGGGTGTGAGGGTTGTGTGCAAGCTGGGGGTGGTGTGAGGGTTGTGTGCAAGCTGGGGGGGGGGTTGTGAGGGTTGTGTGCAAGCTGTGGGGGTGTGAGGGTTGTGTGCAAGCTGGGGGGGGGGGTGTGAGGGTTGTGTGCAAGCTGGGGGGGGTTGTGAGGGTTGTGTGCAAGCTGTGGGGGTGTGAGGGTTGTGTGCAAGCTGGGGGGGTGTGAGGGTTGTGTGCAGGCTGTGGGGGTGTGAGGGTTGTGTGCAAGCTGGGGGGGTGTGAGGGTTGTGTGCAGGCTGTGGGGGGTGTGTGCAGGCTGCGGTGGGTGTGTGCAGGCTGTGGGGGGTGTGAGGGTTGTGTGCAGGCTGTGGAGGGTGTGAGGGTTGTGTGCAAGCTGTGGGGGGTGTGAGGGTTGTGTGCAAGCTGTGGGGGGTGTGAGGGTTGTGTGCAGGCTGTGGGGGGTTGTGAGGGTTGTGTGCAAGCTGTGGGGGGTGTGAGGGTTGTGTGCAGGCTGTGGGGGGTGTGAGGGTTGTGTGCAGGCTGTGGGGGGTGTGAGGGTTGTGTGCAAGCTGTGGGGGTGTGAGGGTTGTGTGCAGGCTGTGGCGGGTGTGAGGGTTGTGTGCAGGCTGTGGGGGGTGTGAGGGTTGTGTGCAAGCTGTGGGGGGTGTGAGGGTTGTGTGCAAGCTGTGGGGGTGTGAGGGTTGTGTGCAAGCTGTGGGGGGTGTGAGGGTTGTGTGCAGGCTGTGGGGGGGTGTGCAGGCTGCGGTGGGTGTGTGCAGGCTCTGGGGGGTGTGAGGGTTGTGTGCAGGCTGTGGAGGGTGTGAGGGTTGTGTGCAGGCTGCGGTGGGTGTGAGGGGTGTGTGCAGGCTGTGGGGGGTGTGTGCAGGTTGTGGGGGGGTGTGAGGGTTGTGTGCAAGCTGGGGGGGTTGTGAGGGTTGTGTGCAGGCTGTGGGGGGTTTCAGGGTTGTGTGCAGGCTGTGGGGGGTGTGAGGGTTGTGTGCAAGCTGGGGGGGGTTGTGAGGGTTGTGTGCAAGCTGTGGGGGGGTGTGAGGGTTGTGTGCAGGCTGTGGGGGGGTGTGAGGGTTGTGTGCAGGCTGTGGGTGGTGTGAGGGTTGTGTGCAAGCTGGGGGGGTGTGAGGGTTGTTTGCAAGCTGGGGGGGGGTGTGAGGGTTGTGTGCAAGCTGGGGGGGGTTGTGAGGGTTGTGTGCAAGCTGTGGGGGTGTGAGGGTTGTGTGCAAGCTGGGGGGGTGTGAGGGTTGTGTGCAGGCTGTGGGGGTTGTGAGGGTTGTGTGCAGGCTGTGGGGGGTGTGAGGGTTGTGTGCAGGCTGTGGGGGGTGTGAGGGTTGTGTGCAGGCTGTGGGGGGTGTGAGGGTTGTGTGCAAGCTGGGGGGGTGTGAGGGTTGTGTGCAAGCTGTGGGGGGTGTGAGGGTTGTGTGCAGGCTGTGGGGGTTGTGAGGGTTGTGTGCAAGCTGGGGGGGGTTGTGAGGGTTGTGTGCAAGCTGTGGGGGGTGTGAGGGTTGTGTGCAGGCTGTGGGGGGTTGTGAGGGTTGTGTGCAGGGTGTGGGGGGTTGTGAGGGTTGTATGCAAGCTGTGGGGGGTGTGAGGGTTGTGTGCAAGCTGGGGGGGGTGTGAGGGTTGTGTGCAGGCTGTGGGGGGTGTGAGGGTTGTGTGCAGGCTGTGGAGGGTGTGAGGGTTGTGTGCAGGCTGTGGAGGGTGTGAGGGGTGTGTGCAGGCAGCGGTGGGTGTGTGCAGGCTGTGGGGGTGTGAGGGTTGTGTGCAGGCTGTGGGGGGTGTGTGCAGGCTGTGGGGGGTGTGTGCAGGCTGTAGAGGGTGTGAGGGGTGTGTGCAGGCTGCGGTGGGTGTGTGCAGGCTGTGGGGGGTGTGAGGGTTGTGTGCAGGCTGTGGAGGGTGTGAGGGTTGTGTGCAAGCTGTGGGGGGTGTGAGGGTTGTGTGCAGGCTGTGGGGGGTTGTGAGGGTTGTGTGCAAGCTGTGGGGGGTGTGAGGGTTGTGTGCAGGCTGTGGGGGGTGTGAGGGTTGTGTGCAGGCTGTGGGGGGTGTGAGGGTTGTGTGCAAGCTGTGGGGGTGTGAGGGTTGTGTGCAGGCTGTGGGGGGTGTGAGGGTTGTGTGCAGGCTGTGGGGGGTGTGAGGGTTGTGTGCAAGCTGTGGGGGGTGTGAGGGTTGTGTGCAAGCTGTGGGGGTGTGAGGGTTGTGTGCAAGCTGTGGGGGGTGTGAGGGCTGTGTGCAGGCTGTGGGGGGGTGTGCAGGCTGCGGTGGGTGTGTGCAGGCTCTGGGGGGTGTGAGGGTTGTGTGCAGGCTGTGGAGGGTGTGAGGGTTGTGTGCAGGCTGCGGTGGGTGTGAGGGGTGTGTGCAGGCTGTGGGGGGTGTGTGCAGGCTGTGGGGGGTGTGAGGGTTGTGTGCAAGCTGGGGGGGTTGTGAGGGTTGTGTGCAGGCTGTGGGGGGTTTCAGGGTTGTGTGCAGGGTGTGGGGGGTGTGAGGGTTGTGTGCAAGCTGGGGGGGGGTTGTGAGGGTTGTGTGCAAGCTGTGGGGGGGGTGTGAGGGTTGTGTGCAGGCTGTGGGGGGGTGTGAGGGTTGTGTGCAGGCTGTGGGTGGTGTGAGGGTTGTGTGCAGGCTGTGTGGGGTGTGATGGTTGTGTGCAAGCTGGGGGGGGGGTTGTGAGGGTTGTGTGCAGGCTGTGGGGTGTGTGAGGGTTGTGTGCAAGCTGGGGGGGGGTTGTAAGGGTTGTGTGCAGGCTGTGGGGGGGTTGTGAGGGTTGTGTGTAAGCTGGGGGGGGGGTTGTGAGGGTTGTGTGCAAGCTGGGGGGGGGGGCTTGTGAGGGTTGTGTGCAAGCTGGGGGGGGTTGTGAGGGTTGTGTGCAGGCTGTGGGGGGTGTGAGGGTTGTGTGCAAGCTGTGGGGGGTGTGAGGGTTGTGTGCAGGCTGTGGGGGGTGTGAGGGTTGTGTGCAGGCTGGAGGGGTGTGAGGGTTGTGTGCAAGCTGGGGGGGGGGTTGTGCGGGTTGTGTGCAGGCTGTGGGGGGTGTGAGGGGTGTGAGGGTTGTGTGCAAGCTGTGGGGGGTGTGAGGGTTGTGTGCAGGATGTGTGGGGTGTGAGGGTTGTGTGCAAGCTGGGGGGGTGTGAGGGTTGTATGCAAGCTGGGGGGGTGTGAGGGTTGTGTGCAAGCTGAGGGGGGTGTGAGGGTTGTGTGCAAGCTGGGGGGGGGTGTGAGGGTTGTGTGCAAGCTGGGGGGGGGTGTGAGGGTTGTGTGCAGGCTGTGGGGGGTGTGAGGGTTGTGTGCAAGCTGTGGGGGTGTGAGGGTTGTGTGCAGGCTGTGGGGGGTGTGAGGGTTGTGTGCAAGCTGGGGGGGGTGTGAGGGTTGTGTGCAAGCTGGGGGGGTGTGAGGGTTGTGTGCAAGCTGGGGGGGGTGTGAGGGTTGTGTGCAAGCTGAGGGGGGTGTGAGGGTTGTGTGCAAGCTGGGGGGGTGTGAGGGTTGTGTGCAAGCTGGGGGGGGTGTGAGGGTTGTGTGCAAGCTGGGGGGGGGGGTTGTGAGGGTTGTGTGCAAGCTGTGGGGGTGTGAGGGTTGTGTGCAAGCTGGGGGGGGGTTGTGAGGGTTTTGTGCAAGCTGAGGGGGGTGTGAGGGTTGTGTGCAAGCTGGGGGGGTGTGAGGGTTGTTTGCAAGCTGGGGGGGGGGTGTGAGGGTTGTGTGCAAGCTGGGGGGGGTTGTGAGGGTTGTGTGCAAGCTGTGGGGGTGTGAGGGTTGTGTGCAAGCTGGGGGGTGTGAGGGTTGTGTGCAAGCTGTGGGGGGTGTGAGGGTTGTGTGCAGGCTGTGGGGGTTGTGAATGTTGTGTGCAAGCTGGGGGGGGTTGTGAGAGTTGTGTGCAGGCTGTGGGGGTTGTGAGGGTTGTGTACAGTGTGTGGGGGGTTGTGAGGGTTGTATGCAAGCAGTGGGGGGTGTGAGGGTTGTGTGCAAGCTGGGGGGGGGGTGTGAGGGTTGTGTGCAGGCTGTGGGGGGTGTGAGGGTTTGTGTGCAGGCTGTGGAGGGTGTGAGGGTTGTGTGCAGGCTGTGGAGGGTGTGAGGGGTGTGTGCAGGCTGCGGTGGGTGTGTGCAGGCTGTGGGGGTGTGAGGGTTGTGTGCAGGCTGTGGGGGGTGTGAGGGTTGTGTGCAGGCTGTGGGGGGTGTGTGCAGGCTGTGGGGGGTGTGTGCAGGCTGTGGAGGGTGTGAGGGGTGTGTGCAGGCTGCGGTGGGTGTGTGCAGGCTGTGGGGGGTGTGAGGGTTGTGTGCAGGCTGTGGAGGGTGTGAGGGTTGTGTGCAAGCTGTGGGGGGGTGTGAGGGTTGTGTGCAAGCTGTGGGGGTGTGAGGGTTGTGTGCAAGCTGGGGGGTGTGAGGGTTGTGTGCAAGCTGTGGGGGGTGTGAGGGTTGTGTGCAGGCTGTGGGGGGTTGTGAGGGTTGTGTGCAAGCTGTGGGGGGTTTGAGGGTTGTGTGCAGGCTGTGGGGGGTGTGAGGGTTGTGTGCAGGCTGTGGGGGGTGTGAGGGTTGTGTGCAAGCTGTGGGGGTGTGAGGGTTGTGTGCAGGCTGTGGGGGGTGTGAGGGTTGTGTGCAGGCTGTGGGGGGTGTGAGGGTTGTGTGCAAGCTGTGGGGGGTGTGAGGGTTGTGTGCAAGCTGTGGGGGTGTGAGGGTTGTGTGCAAGCTGTGGGGGGTGTGAGGGTTGTGTGCAGGCTGTGGGGGGGTGTGCAGGCTGCGGTGGGTGTGTGCAGGCTCTGGGGGGTGTGAGGGTTGTGTGCAGGCTGTGGAGGGTGTGAGGGTTGTGTGCAGGCTGCGGTGGGTGTGAGGGGTGTGTGCAGGCTGTGGGGGGTGTGTGCAGGCTGTGGGGGGGTGTGAGGGTTGTGTGCAAGCTGGGGGGTTGTGAGGGTTGTGTGCAGGCTGTGGGGGGTTTCAGGGTTGTGTGCAGGCTGTGGGGGGTGTGAGGGTTGTGTGCAAGCTGGGGGGGGGGTTGTGAGGGTTGTGTGCAAGCTGTGGGGGGGTGTGAGGGTTGTGTGCAGGCTGTGGGGGGGTGTGAGGGTTGTGTGCAGGCTGTGGGTGGTGTGAGGGTTGTGTGCAAGCTGGGGGGGTGTGAGGGTTGTTTGCAAGCTGGGGGGGGGGGGTTGTGAGGGTTGTGTGCAAGCTGGGGGGGGTTGTGAGGGTTGTGTGCAAGCTGTGGGGGTGTGAGGGTTGTGTGCAAGCTGGGGGGTGTGAGGGTTGTGTGCAGGCTGTGGGGGTTGTGAGGGTTGTGTGCAGGCTGTGGGGGGTGTGAGGGTTGTGTGCAGGCTGTGGGGGGTGTGAGGGTTGTGTGCAGGCTGTGGGGGGGTGTGAGGGTTGTGTGCAAGCTGGGGGGGTGTGAGGGTTGTGTGCAAGCTGTGGGGGGTGTGAGGGTTGTGTGCAGGCTGTGGGGGTTGTGAGGGTTGTGTGCAAGCTGGGGGGGGTTGTGAGGGTTGTGTGCAAGCTGTGGGGGTTGTGAGGGTTGTGTGCAGGCTGTGGGGGGTTGTGAGGGTTGTGTGCAGGGTGTGGGGGGTTGTGAGGGTTGTATGCAAGCTGTGGGGGGTGTGAGGGTTGTGTGCAAGCTGGGGGGGGGGTGTGAGGGTTGTGTGCAGGCTGTGGGGGGTGTGAGGGTTGTGTGCAGGCTGTGGAGGGTGTGAGGGTTGTGTGCAGGCTGTGGAGGGTGTGAGGGGTGTGTGCAGGCAGCGGTGGGTGTGTGCAGGCTGTGGGGGTGTGAGGGTTGTGTGCAGGCTGTGGGGGGTGTGTGCAGGCTGTGGGGGGTGTGTGCAGGCTGTGGAGGGTGTGAGAGGGGTGTGTGCAGGCTGCGGTGGGTGTGTGCAGGCTGTGGGGGGTGTGAGGGTTGTGTGCAGGCTGTGGAGGGTGTGAGGGTTGTGTGCAAGCTGTGGGGGGTGTGAGGGTTGTGTGCAGGCTGTGGGGGGTTGTGAGGGTTGTGTGCAAACTGTGGGGGGTGTGAGGGTTGTGTGCAGGCTGTGGGGGGTGTGAGGGTTGTGTGCAGGCTGTGGGGGGTGTGAGGGTTGTGTGCAAGCTGTGGGGGTGTGAGGGTTGTGTGCAGGCTGTGGGGGGTGTGAGGGTTGTGTGCAGGCTGTGGGGGGTGTGAGGGTTGTGTGCAAGCCTGTGGGGGGTGTGAGGGTTGTGTGCAAGCTGTGGGGGTGTGAGGGTTGTGTGCAAGCTGTGGGGGTGTGAGGGCTGTGTGCAGGCTGTGGGGGGGTGTGCAGGCTGCGGTGGGTGTGTGCAGGCTCTGGGGGGTGTGAGGGTTGTGTGCAGGCTGTGGAGGGTGTGAGGGTTGTGTGCAGGCTGCGGTGGGTGTGAGGGGTGTGTGCAGGCTGTGGGGGGTGTGTGCAGGCTGTGGGGGGTGTGAGGGTTGTGTGCAAGCTGGGGGGGTTGTGAGGGTTGTGTGCAGCTTGTGGGGGGTTTCAGGGTTGTGTGCAGGCTGTGGGGGGTGTGAGGGTTGTGTGCAAGCTGGGGGGGGGTTGTGAGGGTTGTGTGCAAGCTGTGGGGGGGGTGTGAGGGTTGTGTGCAGGCTGTGGGGGGGTGTGAGGGTTGTGTGCAGGCTGTGGGTGGTGTGAGGGTTGTGTGCAGGCTGTGTGGGGTGTGATGGTTGTGTGCAAGCTGGGGGGGGGGTTGTGAGGGTTGTGTGCAGGCTGTGGGGTGTGTGAGGGTTGTGTGCAAGCTGGGGGGGGGGTTGTAAGGGTTGTGTGCAGGCTGTGGGGGGGTTGTGAGGGTTGTGTGTAAGCTGGGGGGGGGGGTTGTGAGGGTTGTGTGCAAGCTGGGGGGGGGGCTTGTGAGGGTTGTGTGCAAGCTGGGGGGGGGTTGTGAGGGTTGTGTGCAGGCTGTGGGGGGTGTGAGGGTTGTGTGCAAGCTGTGGGGGGTGTGAGGGTTGTGTGCAGGCTGTGGGGGGTGTGAGGGTTGTGTGCAGGCTGGAGGGGTGTGAGGGTTGTGTGCAAGCTGGGGGGGGGGGTTGTGCGGGTTGTGTGCAGGCTGTGGGGGGTGTGAGGGTTGTGTGCAAGCTGTGGGGGGTGTGAGGGTTGTGTGCAGGATGTGGGGGGTGTGAGGGTTGTGTGCAAGCTGGGGGGGTGTGAGGGTTGTGTGCAAGCTGGGGGGGTGTGAGGGTTGTGTGCAAGCTGAGGGGGGTGTGAGGGTTGTGTGCAAGCTGGGGGGGGGGTGAGGGTTGTGTGCAAGCTGGGGGGGGTGTGAGGGTTGTGTGCAGGCTGTGGGGGGTGTGAGGGTTGTGTGCAAGCTGTGGGGGTGTGAGGGTTGTGTGCAGGCTGTGGGGGGTGTGAGGGTTGTGTGCAAGCTGGGGGGGGGGTGTGAGGGTTGTGTGCAAGCTGGGGGGGTGTGAGGGTTGTGTGCAAGCTGGGGGGGGTGTGAGGGTTGTGTGCAAGCTGAGGGGGGTGTGAGGGTTGTGTGCAAGCTGGGGGGGTGTGAGGGTTGTGTGCAAGCTGGGGGGGGTGTGAGGGTTGTGTGCAAGCTGGGGGGGGGTTGTGAGGGTTGTGTGCAAGCTGTGGGGGTGTGAGGGTTGTGTGCAAGCTGGGGGGGGTTGTGAGGGTTTTGTGCAAGCTGAGGGGGGTGTGAGGGTTGTGTGCAAGCTGGGGGGGTGTGAGGGTTGTTTGCAAGCTGGGGGGGGGGGGGTGTGAGGGTTGTGTGCAAGCTGGGGGGGGTTGTGAGGGTTGTGTGCAAGCTGTGGGGGTGTGAGGGTTGTGTGCAAGCTGGGGGTGTGAGGGTTGTGTGCAAGCTGTGAGGGGTGTGAGGGTTGTGTGCAGGCTGTGGGGGTTGTGAATGTTGTGTGCAAGCTGGGGGGGGTTGTGAGGGTTGTGTGCAGGCTGTGGGGGGTTGTGAGGGTTGTGTGCAGGGTGTGGGGGGTTGTGAGGGTTGTATGCAAGCAGTGGGGGGTGTGAGGGTTGTGTGCAAGCTGGGGGGGGGGGGTGTGAGGGTTGTGTGCAGGCTGTGGGGGGTGTGAGGGTTGTGTGCAGGCTGTGGAGGGTGTGAGGGTTGTGTGCAGGCTGTGGAGGGTGTGAGGGGTGTGTGCAGGCTGCGGTGGGTGTGTGCAGGCTGTGGGGGTGTGAGGGTTGTGTGCAGGCTGTGGGGGGTGTGAGGGTTGTGTGCAGGCTGTGGGGGGTGTGTGCAGGCTGTGGGGGGTGTGTGCAGGCTGTGGAGGGTGTGAGGGGTGTGTGCAGGCTGCGGTGGGTGTGTGCAGGCTGTGGGGGGTGTGAGGGTTGTGTGCAGGCTGTGGAGGGTGTGAGGGTTGTGTGCAAGCTGTGGGGGGGTGTGAGGGTTGTGTGCAAGCTGGGGGGGGGGTTGTGCGGGTTGTGTGCAGGCTGTGGGGGGTGTGAGGGTTGTGTGCAGGCTGTGGGGGGTGTGAGGGTTGTGTGCAAGCTGGGGGGGTGTGAGGGTTGTGTGCAAGCTGGGGGGGTGTGAGGGTTGTGTGCAAGCTGAGGGGGGTGTGAGGGTTGTGTGCAAGCTGGGGGGGGGTGTGAGGGTTGTGTGCAAGCTGGGGGGGGTGTGAGGGTTGTGTGCAGGCTGTGGGGGGTGTGAGGGTTGTGTGCAAGCTGTGGGGGTGTGAGGGTTGTGTGCAGGCTGTGGGGGGTGTGAGGGTTGTGTGCAAGCTGGGGGGGGTGTGAGGGTTGTGTGCAAGCTGGGGGGTGTGAGGGTTGTGTGCAAGCTGGGGGGGGTGTGAGGGTTGTGTGCAAGCTGAGGGGGGTGTGAGGGTTGTGTGCAAGCTGGGGTGGTGTGAGGGTTGTGTGCAAGCTGGGGGGGGTTGTGAGGGTTGTGTGCAAGCTGTGGGGGCGTGAGGGTTGTGTGCAAGCTGGGGGGGGTTGTGAGGGTTTTGTGCAAGCTGAGGGGGGTGTGAGGGTTGTGTGCAAGCTGGGGGGGTGTGAGGGTTGTTTGCAAGCTGGGGGGGGGGTGTGAGGGTTGTGTGCAAGCTGGGGGGGGTTGTGAGGGTTGTGTGCAAGCTGTGGGGGTGTGAGGGTTGTGTGCAAGCTGGGGGGGTGTGAGGGTTGTGTGCAGGCTGTGGGGGTTGTGAGGGTTGTGTGCAGGCTGTGGGGGTTGTGAGGGTTGTGTGCAGGCTGTGGGGGGTGTGAGGGTTGTGTGCAGGCTGTGGGGGGTGTGAGGGTTGTGTGCAGGCTGTGGGGGGTGTGAGGGTTGTGTGCAGGCTGTGGGGGGTGTGAGGGTTGTGTGCAGGCTGTGGGGGGTGTGAGGGTTGTGTGCAAGCTGGGGGGGTGTGAGGGTTGTGTGCAAGCTGTGGGGGGTGTGAGGGTTGTGTGCAGGCTGTGGGGGTTGTGAGGGTTGTGTGCAAGCTGGGGGGGGTTGTGAGGGTTGTGTGCGAGCTGTGGGGGTGTGAGGGTTGTGTGCAGGCTGTGGGGGGTTGTGAGGGTTGTGTGCAGGGTGTGGGGGGTTGTGAGGGTTGTATGCAAGCTGTGGGGGGTGTGAGGGTTGTGTGCAAGCTGGGGGGGGTGTGAGGGTTGTGTGCAGGCTGTGGGGGGTGTGAGGGTTGTGTGCAGGCTGTGGAGGGTGTGAGGGTTGTGTGCAGGCTGTGGAGGGTGTGAGGGGTGTGTGCAGGCAGCGGTGGGTGTGTGCAGGCTGTGGGGGTGTGAGGGTTGTGTGCAGGCTGTGGGGGGTGTGTGCAGGCTGTGGGGGGTGTGTGCAGGCTGTGGAGGGTGTGAGGGGTGTGTGCAGGCTGCGGTGGGTGTGTGCAGGCTGTGGGGGGTGTGAGGGTTGTGTGCAGGCTGTGGAGGGTGTGAGGGTTGTGTGCAAGCTGTGGGGGGTGTGAGGGTTGTGTGCAAGCTGTGGGGGGTGTGAGGGTTGTGTGCAGGCTGTGGGGGGTTGTGAGGGTTGTGTGCAAGCTGTGGGGGGTGTGAGGGTTGTGTGCAGGCTGTGGGGGGTGTGAGGGTTGTGTGCAGGCTGTGGGGGGTGTGAGGGTTGTGTGCAAGCTGTGGGGGTGTGAGGGTTGTGTGCAGGCTGTGGGGGGTGTGAGGGTTGTGTGCAGGCTGTGGGGGGTGTGAGGGTTGTGTGCAAGCTGTGGGGGGTGTGAGGGTTGTGTGCAAGCTGTGGGGGTGTGAGGGTTGTGTGCAAGCTGTGGGGGGTGTGAGGGTTGTGTGCAGGCTGTGGGGGGGTGTGCAGGCTGCGGTGGGTGTGTGCAGGCTCTGGGGGGTGTGAGGGTTGTGTGCAGGCTGTGGAGGGTGTGAGGGTTGTGTGCAGGCTGCGGTGGGTGTGAGGGGTGTGTGCAGGCTGTGGGGGGTGTGTGCAGGCTGTGGGGGGTGTGAGGGTTGTGTGCAGGCTGTGGAGGGTGTGAGGGTTGTGTGCAGGCTGCGGTGGGTGTGAGGGTTGTGTGCAGGCTGTGGGGGGTGTGAGGGGTGTGTGCAGGCTGTGGGGGGTGTGAGGGGTGTGTACAGGCTGTGGAGGGTGTGAAGGTTGTGTGCAGGCTGTGAAGGTTGTGTGCAGGCTGTGGAGGGAGTGAAGGTTGTGTGCAGGCTGTGAAGGTTGTGTGCAGGCTGTGGAGGGTGTGAAGGTTGTGTGCAGGCTGTGAAGGTTGTGTGCAGGCTGTGGAGGGTGTGAAGGTTGTGTGCAGGCTGTGAAGGTTGTGTGCAGGCTGTGGAGGGAGTGAAGGTTGTGTGCAGGCTGCGGTGGGTGTGAAGGGTGTGTACAGGCTGTTAAGCAATGGTTCCACCAAGGGTTCGTGAACCCCAGGGGGAGAGGGAGGGGTACTATAGAAGAATATCAAGAGGTGCTTGAGAGTTCTATTTATATCAATATTTTTATTTTACCAGAATTAGAAGATATCCGGTTTAAAATTATTCTACACAATCCCCACAACTTATGATGAGCGCAGGAGTTGAACATTGCTTATAAATGGCGTCCTTCTGGGCTCCTCTCAATTTTCATTGGTATTGTGAAGACGGCGAACTATGTGAGCAACTCTGAACACGAGACGGTTGTAGCTACAGCGTCCGGACATGAAATCCGAACAGGCTGTGGAGTTAGATCCGAACATCTCCGAAAAGAAGTTCTTTTGTACATCCCTCAGGTGATGCCTGCACGGAAATTCTTCTCCCATTTTTTCACCCTTCGTCAGGAAGCAAAAATGTTCCTCGATGTACTGGAATAATGTGGCTCCCTGAAGATAGTCACCTTAGAAACACTCGGAACTCTGTCTCGCTTATCTTGCCGACACGTTGGAGATCTTCAGTCAGTTGAGCTTGAGACTCCACGAAAAGGATTCAAGGCTGCTCACCAACAGTGAATCAATATGACAACCTTTGTCACGTGCAGCTCTACGAGGTGTGCGGGGAAATTTATCATGTTTCCTTCTTGGAATGAGGTTCTTGCTGATGGACGACTGCCACTCACCTCGTGAATGGAAATCACAGATCACTTGACTCAGATATAATGTGAATTTCTTCATTATTTTCAAGAAATTAGCCCTCAACGCGCAGGGTTATGACAAACCTGTTTTTATCATGAGGGTGATGCTGCAAACGATGCATGTTAAGAGTTTAATACATTTATCTTCGACTGAACATTAATGTGTTCCAGTCATTCTCGTAATTCGTGTTCTCCAAATATATTTTCTGCATTAATTGTAGTTACACAAAGCCAAGGAACAAACTTCTTTTGCAAGATATCCTGCAGTGTGCATTGGCTGTTAGCAGGCGCTGGGTCGTGAACATGTGAACTTTGAACTTGGTAGGTTTGGAAACGACTTGGAATGTCCCACTGTAGAACACATGTGTTTGACACCTGACTTTTGCCATTGATACGTGGCTTGGTTTGCTTGGTGTATAATGCCTCGTGGGTCTCCAGTCTTCTGTTGTTGCTGTATCTGTCGATTATTTTGGTGTTGTTTGTGAGTATATCTCTGTTGGTGGTCTGGTTATGTATAGAGATTATATGTTCTTTAATAGGTCCTTGCTGCTTGTGCACTGTTAGGCGTCTTGAAAGGAATGTTGTCATCCATGGGTGATTTATATAATGAATTCTTTGGGGCTGAATGTCCTCAAGTGGGCATTTGAAAGCACAACCTTCAAATAATATTACTTATAGTAACTATTTGGTCCAAAGTACCAATATGTAGTGAAGGGCTGCCAGTTAAGCCACTTTTTAAATATTTATTTTACGGAGTCTGGAAAAAATAAAAATAAAAAACTTAAATGTTCCTAGGCCTAGTGTAGCACATGTATGTATTGTATTAGTCCCAAGAGAGCGTGCATTAGGTCTAGGATCACTAGATGTTAGGTTCCCTTGTTTGTCTAAATGCAATAATGCAAGTAAAATCTCTCTCTGGCGGTCCATCACTAAATATTGGTAAGTTCCACCAAATAATTTTTTTTTATTTATATAAACAAGAGTTCTTACATTCTTGTAAAGCCACTAGCAAACATTGCGTTTTGGGCAGGTCCTTAATCTTAATTTCCCTGGAATACCACCCGCCAAATCGTTTAACAACCAGGTACCCATTCACTGCTGGGTGAACAGAGGTGCGCAGTTAAGAATTGATACCTAGTCAATCCTCCCTGGTCAGGCTACGAACCCCGGCCAAAGCGCTCGCGAGTGGCCGGGTGAGTGTCTTACCACTGCGCCACGGGGACTGCAATACAACTATTCTTATTTTAGTATATACTAATGTTCTTAGTATATTATATAATAGTAATACTAATATACTTAGTAATAGTATATGAGTTACTATAAGTACTATCATTCTAGGAGGATGGGCTGTGTTCTTCACATAAGAACACACAAAAAAATTAAAAGACAAAATATAATGGGGAGAGGGAGGGCAAAAGTTATGAATTGAAATGTAAGAGTGAACGATTTTCAGAAATGTGTATATGAGACAATTTTTGTTAAAGTACATAATGTAGTAAGGGATAATTTTACTTATATGAAAAGGGGAGGGACCATCATATCAAAATCCTTTCCACAAGGTACTGCCTGAATATACTGGAGAGGAATGAGAAGTCAATTTCTTAAACAAGAACGACCCTCGTAAAAGCAGGTCGCAAGCCCATTATTGAACTATGACTTTCAAGATGTATTATAAAATCTTTTTCATTTATCGATATGAGTAATTTTATTACAAATGGAAACGAAACTAATATACTGACAGTTAGGCACATGTTATCTGTTTTCTCAATTGAAATTATTCTCAAGGTTCGCATCCCACCTTGATTCTGATGCTGTGCTTGACTCTAATGATTGATTAAGTATTGAAGGCAAGAGCTCACTGATAATTGATTGATTGATGAAGATTAAGCCACCCAGAGGTGGCACGGGCATGAATAGCCCGTAAGTGGTGGCCCTTTGGAGCCATTATAAGTATCAATATATGATACTGGAGATCTGTGGAGGTGCGACTGCACCCTGCGTGACGGGAGATGTCTCCCGCGAGCTTAAGCTTATCTTAACAATATAATTGTCCACCCACTGAGAACATATCCGGCTTTAATTTATGTATTTGTTTAATAACTTCACTCCTGTAACTTCAAACCAAACTATTTCGCTTTATTTCCAACTTAGATATTTTTACCTGCAGGTAAAAATATCTAAGTTCTTTTCAAGTATATATGAAAGCAAAGTTCTTCTTTAAAATAATATTCATTTATTCATCATTATCATTTATTTGATCTGTTTTAGTTATCAATGGCCCAGTCTTCTTCGAAATCTGTTTGATATGACTAACAGAATCCTTTAGGATTTGTTTCTGACTCCATATACATAACAAATTCATTTTTGATTTTCTAATTATTTTTTTACTGTTCTTGCTGGGTTGATATATTCTTGTGGTACATCGTTTTCTTTGATAATTTCCTAGTTGCTCTAATATAGACTTTCCGATTTGTAATTCTCTTCTTAATTGTTTATTGTTTTTTCAATAAGGACTTTTTTAGTTCAATTGTTAAGTATTATGGGTCATTATTATTATTATGATACTTATTTTATTTATATGGTATACTACGTTCGTGGGCTTTACTTATAATGTATTCAAATGCATTATAACTTTCAAACGCCCTAGTCTGAGGACCCACAGGAAGGTACTCGAGCAGGTGAGATGACATACTATCATATGCAATAGTATATATGATTATACGCAATACTTACTTATTAACAAAGATAAACAATTATTGGGACCTCAATCGATCGTTTTCTATTGTTCCAGGTTTCAAAATGTAACCTGGTAAGATTTAATTACTTCATTAAAAACTACGGCAGATGAATGGTCTAAAATATGTCTGTATCTGCAAAACAATTCAGACAAAAGAACGGTAACAGTCTGACACAAAAAAAGTTCGAATACATAAAAGTCGTCATTTTCCAAAGCTGAATTGAGTAATTAAAAAAAATAGGATTCAGCTTCCTCACACTATCACTGTACACGTGATACTTGGTTTGAAAAAAAATGCATTAAATATTATATTTATAAATGGTTTATGTTTCACCAAATGCGACCACAAGTTACTTCAATTTAAAAATACGTAGAAGCAATATGTGAATGAAACAACTGACAGGACGGTGCAGGTGTTATATAAAAAAATATATGCTGTGGGGGATTAACGTTACGATGAACTGTGAAATGTTAATAACACAGTGAGGGGCAAAAAATATCTTTAGCAGGAGAGACATGAAAGACCAATGGAATATTTATCCCTCTCAAGGGAGATTAAATATTTAAAACATTTGTAACAAAGAACAGAAATGGTCAAAAGATTTTTTGTATTCGTAAATTTACTAGGTGGGAGGGGGGAGGGGGGAGGGGGTACCTGCCAGTACTTGGGTTTCTCTCCCCCTCTCTCCTAAAGTCCCCCCCCCCTTTTCCTCCAACTTTCTTCTCTTTCACTCCTCTCCTTCCGTCTCTCCTATTCTTCCACCTTTATTGTCCACTTTCCTGTTTCCCCTCTCACACATCTCGCCCCTCCCCATCCACTCTCCCCATCACACGTCCTCCCCCCTCTTCCCCCACTATCCACTTATCTACTCTGCCTCTCTCCTTCCTTTTTTTCAAATATCCTCCTTCTTACACATTTTCTCATCCTCCGTCTTCCCTCTCTTCGAACATCGTCATCTTCCCTTCGCTTGCTATCACTGTCAGACTGTTTTCTTGTCTTTCTGTCTCTCTTTGCCCTGTCGACTCGGTCTCTCTGCAGGCCTACTTCTGTCTGTATGGTTGGCTGTCTTTTTTCCATTCTGTCTCTTTCTCTGCGTTTTTATTGACTGTCTCTGCCTCTGTCTGACCCTTTTTCTCTATCTCTCTCCTTCCCTCCAGTCACTCTAACTCACTCCCGTCCATTCTCTGTCCTCTCCTATTCTCTCTTCACCCCTCCCGTTTTCTTTTCCCTCCCTCAAGATTGTGGATACTAGTGTAATCTAGCCAAACACGAGTAATTTCTGCTCTAACGTCTCTAAGTGACTGGTTGGCTGGGAAACGGCCAACCAATCAAGTCACATCGATACCGAGTAATGCCACCTAAGTTGTGCATTGTCCGGAAAAAGTTGCCTACATGCTGCAAGAAGGACTGGTAAGATCTAGAAGCAGTAGTTGGAGGGGTCCTGCTATCTTAATGCCAAAGCCCGATGGTACTCACCAGTTTGGTGTGGATTACCGAGTCAGTGACTGTTGATTCATAATTTTGCAATTCCCCGTTTAGAAGACTGTATAGACAGTATTGGCTAAGTATGCCATCAAGCAGGATCTGTTCAACGTATATTGAGAAATTCCCACTAACTCCAAGAGAGTAGGAGATGAGTGATTATGTAACTCCAGTTGGACTGTTTGAGGCTGTTGTCATGCCTTTTGGAGTATAAAACACTTCGGCTACCTGTCAGCGATGTCTTATCTCAGTGTTAAGAGATACACCACAGAGTCAAGGTTTCTTGGATGATATTATAATGTACCACAATAATTGGGAAGATCACTTAAAGAGGTTAGCTAAATTATAACAGTGTTTAAAGGAGGCCAGTTTGACTGGCCTTTATTAGGTCAAATAAAGGTAACTGTGACTCACCTTTATTAGGTCAAATAAAGGTTGCTGTGACTCACCTTTATTAGGTCAAATAAAGGTAACTGTGACTCACCGAGTATTAATTAGCGTGAAAGAGGTCCAATGGCATATGGAATGTGTGCCTATTACAAGAAGTTTTGCCGAAATCAAGCGGTTATTGGAGCTTCCCTGCCTGACTTGCTATGTAAGAATGTAAAATTCAAATGGTGTCAGGAATGTCGGGATGCCTTTGCCTAATAAGTAGTTTTATTATGCTATATTATTATGCAGCACCAACATTCTGAAAGGTGTCCTCTGCCCAGGTATTAGGTAGTCCTGACTATTCTGAACCTTTTAAACTATAAAGATGCTTTGGGCTTGGGAGCAGGTGCTTTTTTCATGCTATAAGGTTTTGATGGCATTGGGCAACTAATACGTTACTATTCCAAGAAATTAACTAAATGGCTAAGAAACAATTCAACAGCAGAGAAAGAAGCTCTATCGGCTTTACTGGCAGTTGGCAAATTTGACAATTATGTGCCAGCAAATTCTGTCGAGGTCTCTGTGCCAATGTTAACGCCATCTGTTGAGCGCACCCGTTCCCATTTTCTGTTCCCCCGGTGGAAGGCTGTGATCTTACTAACACCTGTGTAGCTTCCTTCTTACTATTTCATTTTTATTCCTCAGAAGTGATGATCAGAGGGGTACCTTGGTCAATGAGAGTCAGATCACCGAAAGCAGTCCTGAACTCAAGACTTGTTCCAGTGGGAACAAGTGGGACAAGTTGGTGGAGACTGTGATTTGTCTGTGATGCCCAGTGAAGTATTGATGACTTAACCGATGTAACCCGGGATGGTCCCAGTTGAGTTACGAGATAGAATTGATGTCCGTCTGTCCTCTATGTTAAGGCTTGTTATAGTTGAAGCCATTTAGAGGAAGCCAGCCAGTTTGTTGCTGGAGACCAGCTAGGATGTTGCTGGAGACCAGCTAGGATGTTGCTGGAGACCAGCTAGGATGTTGCTGGAGACCAGCTAGGATGTTGCTGGAGACCAGCTAGGATGTTGCTGGAGACCAGCTAGGATGTTGCTGGAGAGTAGAAGTGGTGTTTTGACACTGTGACGGTACTGTGTAGGACTGACCTATGATTTAATGAGGACAGGTGAACTCGCCAGCTCGCCATATAGACTCGGGGAGGGAACCTTGAGTGGTGTACGATAGAAGATAAGTGTTTTCACCAAGATAGAAGATCGCAAAAGATCTTTTGCTGTGTCCTGCGAGAAAGTGACACCTGTGATGTTATGTACATATGTAAGAAGTGTATATAGTTAAGAAGTATACATGGTGATTATTTTGTTTATTGATGTCAGGAGTCAAATTTCCGACATTTCAGACATTTTGAAAACTGCAGGGGGGTTTGGGCAAAATATGACCCATCGCCGATTACAGTAATTTGTATATTTTCGGTATGAAACGTCGTAATTTGAAACTGAAAATAGGTGCAGAGAATCAGAATTTGGCTCAAAAATCACGCTCAGGAGTCAAATTTCCGACATTACAGACATTTTAAAAACTGCAGGGGGGTTTCGGCAAAATATGACCCATCGCCGTTATCAGTAATTGGCATATTTTCGGTATGAAACGTCGTAATTTGAAACTGAAAATAGGTGCAGAGAGTCAGAATTCGGCTTAAAAATCACGCTCAGGAGTCAAATTTCCGACATTTCTGACATTTTGAAAACTGCAGGGGGGTTGCCGTTTTCAGTAATTGGCATAATTTCGGTATAAAAAGTCGTAATTTGAAACTGAAAATAGGTGCAGAGAGTCAGAATTCGGATAAAAAATCACGCTCAGGAGTCAAATTTCCGACATTTCAGACATTTTGAAAACTGCAGAGAGGTTTGGGCAAAATATGACCCATCGCCGTTTACAGTAATTGGCATATTTTCGGTATGAAACGTCGTAATTTGAAACTAAAAATAGGTGCAGAGAGTCAGAATTCGGCTCAAAAATCACGCTCAAGAGTAAAATTTCCGACATTTCAGACATTTTGAAAACTGCAGGGGGGTTTGGGCAAAATATGGCCCATCGCCGTTTTCAGTAATTGGCATATTTTCGGTATAAAAAGTCGTAATTTGAAACTGAAAATAGGTGCAGAGAGTCAGAATTCGGCTCAAAAATCACGCTCAGGAGTCAAATTTCCGACATTTCAGACATTTTGAAAACAGCAGGGGGGTTTGGGCAAAATATGGCCCATCGCCGTTTTCATTAATTGGCATATTTTCGGTATAAAAAGTCGTAATTTGAAACTGAAAATAGGTGCAGAAAGTCAGAATTCGGATAAAAAATCACGCTCAGGAGTCAAATTTCCGACATTTCAGACATTTTGAAAACTGCAGAGGGGTTTGGGCAAAATATGACCCATCGCCGTTTACAGTAATTGGCATATTTTCGGTATGAAACGTCGTAATTTGAAACTGAAAATAGGTGCAGAGAGTCAAAATTCGGCTCAAAAATTACGCTCAGGCGTCAAATTTCTGACATTTCAGACATTTTGAAAACTGGAGGGGGGTTTGGGCAAAATATGACCCATCGCTGTTTTCAGTAATTGGCATATTTTCGGTATGAAACGTCGTAATTTGAAACTGAAAATAGGTGCAGAGAGTCAGAAATCAGCTTAAAAATCACGCTCAGGAGTCTAATTTCCGACATTTCAGACATTTTGAAAACTACAGGGGGTTTTGGCAAAATATGACACATCGCCGTTTTCAGTAATTGGTATATATTCGGTATAAAAAGTCGTAATTTGAAACTGAAAATAGGTGCAGAGAGTCAGATTTCGGATAAAAAATTACTCTCAGGAGTCAAATTTCCGACATTTCAGATATTTTGAAAACTGCAGGGGGGTTTGGGCAAAATATGACCTGTCGCCGTTTACAGTAATTGGCATATTTTCGGTATGAAACGTCGTAATTTGAAACTGAAAATAGGTGCAGAGAGTCAGATTTCGGCTTACAAATTACGCTCAGGAGTCAAATTTATGACATTTCAGACATTTTGAAAACTGCAGGGGGGGTTTGGGCAAAATATGACCCATCGCTGTTTTCAGTAATTGGCATATTTTCGGTATGATACGTCATAATTTGAAACTGAAAATAGGTGCAGAGAGTCAGAATTCGGCTTAAAAATCACGCTCAGGCGTCCAATTTCTGACATTTCAGACATTTTGAAAACTGCAGGGGGGTTGGCACAAAATATGACCCATCGCTGTGTTTAGTAATTGGCTTATTTTCGGTATAAAAATTCGTAATTTGAAACTGAAAATAGGTGCAGAGAGTCAGAATTCGGCTCAAAAATCACGCTCAGGAGTAAAATTTCCGACATTTCAGATATTTTGAAAACTGCAGGGGGTTTGGGCAAAATATGACCCATCGCCGTTTTCAGTAATTGGCATATTTTCGGTATAAAAAGTCGTAATTTGAAACTGAAAAAAGGTGCAGAGAGTCAGAATTCGGATAAAAAATCACTCTCAGGAGTCAAATTTCCGACATTTCAGATATTTTGAAAACTGCAGGGGGGTTTGGGCAAAATTTGACCCATCGTTGTTTACAGTAATTGGCATATTTTCGGTATGAAACGTCGTAATTTGAAACTGAAAATAGGTGCAGAGAGTCAGATTTCGGCTTAAAAATCACGCTCAGGCGTCCAATTTCTGACATTTCAGACATTTTGAAAACTGCAGGGGGGTTGGCACAAAATATGACCCATCGCTGTGTTTAGTAATTGGCTTATTTTCGGTATAAAAATTCGTAATTTGAAACTGAAAATAGGTGCAGAGTCAGAATTCGGCTCAAAAATCACGCTCAGGAGTAAAATTTCCGACATTTCAGATATTTTGAAAACTACAGGGGGTTTGGGCAAAATATGACCCATCGCCGTTTTCAGTAATTGGCATATTTTCGGTATAAAAAGTCGTAATTTGAAACAGAAAAAAGGTGCAGAGAGTCAGAATTCGGATGAAAAATCACTCTCAGGAGTCAAATTTCCGACATTTCAGATATTTTGAAAACTGCAGGGGGGTTTGGGCAAAATATGACCCATCGTTGTTTACAGTAATTGGCATATTTTCGGTATGAAACGTCGTAATTTGAGACTGAAAATAGGTGCAGAGAGTCAGATTTCGGCTTACAAATTACGCTCAGGAGTCAAATTTCTGACATTTCAGACATTTTGAAAACTGCAGGGGGGGGTTTGGGCAAAATATGACCCATCGCTGTTTTCAGTAATTGGCATATTTTCGGTATGAAACGTCGTAATTTGAAACTGAAAATAGGTGCAGAGAGTCAGAATTCGGCTTAAAAATCACGCTCAGGCGTCCAATTTCTGACATTTCAGACATTTTGAAAACTGCAGGGGGGTTGGCACAAAATATGACCCATCGCTGTGTTTAGTAATTGGCTTATTTTCGGTATAAAAATTCGTAATTTGAAACTGAAAATAGGTGCAGAGAGTCAGAATTCGGCTCAAAAATCACGCTCAGGAGTAAAATTTCCGACATTTCAGATATTTTGAAAACTGCAGGGGATTTGGGCAAAATATGACCCATCGCCGTTTTCAGTAATTCGCATATTTTCGGTATAAAAAGTCGTAATTTGAAACTGAAAAAAGGTGCAGAGAGTCAGAATTCGGATAAAAAATCACTCTCAGGAGTCAAATTTCCGACATTTCAGATATTTTGAAAACTGCAGCGGGGTTTGGGCAAAATATGACCCATCGCTGTTTTCAGTAATTGGCATATTTTCGGTATGAAACGTCGTAAATTGAAACTGAAAATAGGTGCAGAGAGTCAGAATTCGGGTTAAAAATCACGGACAGTAGTCATATTTCCGACATTTCAGACATTTTGAAAACTACTCGGGGTGTCGGAAAATCCGACACCATTTAATAATAATATCATACAGACAGATAACAGCTGTGTTGTATAAACAAGTTACCCATAGAAAACGTAACTTGTAGTGGAATTACCGTCTAAAGAAAACGGGATATCATCACCACACACTATTATAATTCACCACCTATTATGGTGGGAATTGTTCTTAAATACATAAGTCTTTGGACTTTACCATCATAAAACATCTTATATAAATTAACTTAATTGTCAATATTAAAGTAGAGTAAATGTGACCCTTCTATCACTTTCTGAAATCTGGACAAAGTAGGCCAGGCGTCAGGGAGGGAGGAAGGGCAGCCATTGTTGTGTCACCTCCGAGACGTGTGGAGCAAATTCGGCTCCTATCATTCTGGACAATGTCGGCCAGTAACGTCAATAGAATGGAGTGTTAGACACAGCCATTGTTTATATTGAGACCAGAGGCTCACACAGGAGCAAATTCGGCTCCTGTTAATTTTACTTGGACGTAGTGTTATGGAAACCAAAGGTACCATCTCCAACACGATGTCTACAATTCAAGTTAAGTCTATCCGAAACCCGTTTATCATTCATTTATGGCCATTAATGTCATTATATAGGGTTAGCCGGTTAGAACGCGAAATCGCCTCATACTAAAGGTCAAGACGAGGAAGAGTTTGTGCACCAGTTACTGGGTGATGGAAGCTGCCTCAAAGAGGATAATTTGGTGTCTACACCCTAGTTATACCTGGTGGACTAACCTGCTGTACTATAAGATAAGGAACCTCATCAATGTATGTAGCTATTACTGTAGTTTGATTGGCTGCATATATATTAATTTAATAACCCCCCCCTAATGTGTAGAGGATCGATTTGTGAGATTATAAGATTATTGCAGAAATACAGTCCACTTATCATTATACAAATTGCTATCGAAGTATATAAGTTAACGTAAATATAAATTCATATAAATTAAATAAATATAAATCTCACAGGTCGGTTCCCACACGGGGGTTTGGGCAAAATATGACTCTTCGCCGTTTACAGTAATTGGCATATTTTCGGTATGAAACGTCGTAATTTGAAACTGAAAATAGGTGCAGAGAATCAGAATTCGGCTAAAACATCACGCTCAGGAGTCAAATTTCCGACATTTCAGACATTTTAAAAACTGCAGGGGGGTTTGGGCAAAATTTGACCCAACGCTGATTTCAGTAATTGGCATATTTTCGGTATGAAACTTCGTAATTTGAAATTGAAAAAAGGTGCAGAGAGTCAGAATTCGGCTCAAAAGTCACGCTCAGGAGTCAAATTTCCGACATTTCAGACATTTTGAAAACTGCAGGGGGGTTTGGGAAAAATATGACCCATCGCCGTTTTCAGTAATTGGCATATTTTCGGTATGAAACGTCGTAATTTGAAACTGAAAATAGGTGCAGAGACTCAGAATTCGGCTTAAAAATCACGCTCATGAGTCAAATTTCCGACATTTCAGACATTTTGAAAACTACAGGGGGGTTTGGGCAAAATATGACCCTTCGCGGTTTACAGTAATTGGCATATTTTCGGTATGAAACGTCGTAATTTGAAACTGAAAATAGGTGCAGAGAGTCAGAATTCGGCTCAAAAATCATGCTCAGGAGTCAAATTTCCGACATTTCAGACATTTTGAAAACTGCAGGGGGGTTGGGGCAAAATATGACCCATCGCCGTTTTCAGTAATTGGCATATTTTCGGTATAAAAAGTCGTAATTTGAAACTGAGAATAGGTGGAGAGAGTCAGAATTCGGCTCAAAAATCACGCTCAGGAGTCAAATTTCCGACATTTCAGACATTTTGAAAACTACAGGGGGGTTTGGGCAAAATATGACCCATCGCCGTTTTCAGTAATTGGTATATTTTCGGTATAAAAAGTCGTAATTTGAAACTGAAAATAGGTGCAGAGAGTCAGAATTCAGATAAAAAATTACTCTCAGGAGTCAAAAGTCCGACATTTCAGATATTTTGAAAACTGCAGGGGGGTTTGGGCAAAATATGACCTGTCGCCGTTTACAGTAATTGGCATATTTTCGGTATGAAACGTCGTAATTTGAAACTGAAAATAGGTGCAGAGAGTCAGATTTCGGCTTACAAATTACGCTCAGGAGTCAAATTTCTGACATATCAGACATTTTGAAAACTGCAGGGGGGTTTGGGCAAAATATGACCCATCGCTGTTTTCAGTAATTGGCATATTTTCGGTATGAAACGTCGTAATTTGAAACTGAAAATAGGTGCAGAGAGTCAGAATTCGGCTTAAAAATCACGCTCAGGCGTCAAATTTCTGATATTTCAGACATTTTGAAAACTGCAGGGGGGTTGGGGCAAAATATGACCCATCGCCGTGTTTAGTAATTGGCTTATTTTCGGTATAAAAATTCGTAATTTGAAACTGAAAATAGGTGCACAGAGTCAGAATTTGGCTCAAAAATCACGCTCAGGAGTCAAATTTCCGACATTTCAGATATTTTGAAAACTGCAGGGGGTTTGGGCAAAATATGACCCCATCGCCGTTTTCAGTAATTGGCATATTTTCGGTATAAAAAGTCGTAATTTGAAACTGAAAATAGGTGCAGAGAGTCAGAATTCGGATAAAAAATCACTCTCAGGAGTGAAATTTCCGACATTTCAGATATTTTGAAAACTGCAGGGGGGTTTGGGCAAAATATGACCCATCGTTGTTTACAGTAATTGGCATATTTTCGGTATGAAACGTCGTAATTTGAGACTGAAAATAGGTGCAGAGAGTCAGATTTCGGCTCAAAAATTACGCTCAGGAGTCAAATTTCTGACATTTCAGACATTTTGAAAACTGCAGCGGGGTTTGGGCAAAATATGACCCATCGCTGTTTTCAGTAATTAGCATATTTTCGGTATGAAACGTCGTAATTTGAAACTGAAAATAGGTGCAGAGTCAGAATTTGGGTTAAAAATCACGCACAGTAGTCAAATTTCCGACATTTCAGACATTTTGAAAACTGCAGCGGGGTTTGGGCAAAATATGACTCTTCGCCGTTTACAGTAATTGGCATATTTTCGGTATGAAACGTCGTAATTTGAAACTGAAAATAGGTGCAGAGAGTCAGAATTCGGCTCAAACATCACGCCCAGGAGTCAAATTTCCGACATTTCAGACATTTTAAAAACTGCAGGGGGGTTTGGGCAAAATATGACCCAACGCTGTTTTCAGTAATTGGCATATTTTCGGTAGGAAACTTCGTAATTTGAAATTGAAAAAAGGTGCAGAGAGTCAGAATTCGGCTCAAAAGTCACGCTCAGGAGTCAAATTTCCGACATTTCAGACATTTTGAAAACTGCAGGGGGGTTTGGGCAAAATATGACCCATCGCTGTTTTCAGTAATTGGCATATTTTCGGTATGAAACGTCGTAATTTGAAACTGAAAATAGGTGCAGAGAGTCAGAATTCGGCTTAAAAATCACGCTCAGGCGTCAAATTTCTGATATTTCAGACATTTTGAAAACTGCAGGGGGGTTGGGGCAAAATATGACCCATCGCCGTGTTTAGTAATTGGCTTATTTTCGGTATAAAAATTCGTAATTTGAAACTGAAAATAGGTGCACAGTCAGAATTTGGCTCAAAAATCACGCTCAGGAGTCAAATTTCCGACATTTCAGATATTTTGAAAACTGCAGGGGGTTTGGGCAAAATATGACCCCATCGCCGTTTTCAGTAATTGGCATATTTTCGGTATAAAAAGTCGTAATTTGAAACTGAAAATAGGTGCAGAGAGTCAGAATTCGGATAAAAAATCACTCTCAGGAGTGAAATTTCCGACATTTCAGATATTTTGAAAACTGCAGGGGGGTTTGGGCAAAATATGACCCATCGTTGTTTACAGTAATTGGCATATTTTCGGAATGAAACGTCGTAATTTGAGACTGAAAATAGGTGCAGAGAGTCAGATTTCGGCTCAAAAATTACGCTCAGGAGTCAAATTTCTGACATTTCAGACATTTTGAAAACTGCAGCGGGGTTTGGGCAAAATATGACCCATCGCTGTTTTCAGTAATTGGCATATTTTCGGTATGAAACGTCGTAATTTGAAACTGAAAATAGGTGCAGAGTCAGAATTTGGGTTAAAAATCACGCACAGTAGTCAAATTTCCGACATTTCAGACATTTTGAAAACTGCAGCGGGGTTTGGGCAAAATATGACTCTTCGCCGTTTACAGTAATTGGCATATTTTCGGTATGAAACGTCGTAATTTGAAACTGAAAATAGGTGCAGAGAGTCAGAATTCGGCTCAAACATCACGCCCAGGAGTCAAATTTCCGACATTTCAGACATTTTAAAAACTGCAGGGGGGTTTGGGCAAAATATGACCCAACGCTGTTTTCAGTAATTGGCATATTTTCGGTAGGAAACTTCGTAATTTGAAATTGAAAAAAGGTGCAGAGAGTCAGAATTCGGCTCAAAAGTCACGCTCAGGAGTCAAATTTCCGACATTTCAGACATTTTGAAAACTGCAGGGGGGTTTGGGCAAACTATGACCCATCGCCGTTTTCAGTAATTGGCATATTTTCGGTATAAAAAGTCGTAATTTGAAACTGAAAATAGGTGCAGAGAGTCAGAATTCGGCTTAAAAATCACGCTCAGGAGTCAAATTTCCGACATTTCAGACATTTTGAAAACTGCAGGGGGGTTGGGGCAAAATATGACCCATCGCTGATTTCAGTAATTGGCATATTTTCGGTATAAAAAGTCGTAATTTGAAACTGAAAATAGGTGCAGAGAGTCAGAATTCGGCTCAAAAATCACGCTCAGGAGTCAAATTTCCGATATTTCAGACATTTTGAAAACTACAGGGGGGTTTGGGCAAAATATGACCCTTCGCCGTTTACAGTAATTGGCATATTTTCGGTATGAAACGTCGTAATTTGAAACTGAAAATAGGTGCAGAGAGTCAGAATTCGGCTCATAAATCACGCTCAGGAGTCAAATTTACGACATTTCACACATTTTAAAAACTGCCGGGGGGTTTGGGCAAAATATGACCCATCGCCGTTTTCAGTAATTGGCATATTTTCGGTATGAAGCGTCGTAATTTGAAATTGAAAAAAGGTCCAGAGAGTCAGAATTCGGCTCAAAAAATCACGCTCAGGAGTCAAATTTCCGACATTTCAGACATTTTGAAAACTGCAGGGGGGTTTGGGCAAAATATGACCCTTCGCTGTTTTCAGTAATTGACATATTTTCGGTATGAAACGTCGTAATTTGAAACTGAAAATAGGTGCAGAGAGTCAGAATTCGGCTTAAAAATCACGCTCATGAGTCAAATTTCCGACATTTCAGACATTTTGAAAACTACAGGGGGGTTTGGGCAAAATATGACCCTTCGCCGTTTACAGTAATTGGCATATTTTCGGTATGAAACGTCGTAATTTGAAACTGAAAATAGGTGCAGAGAGTCAGAATTCGGCTCATGAATCACGGTCAGGAGTCAAATTTCCGACATTTCAAACATTTTAAAAACTGCAGGGGGGTTTGGGCAAAATATGACCCATCGCCGTTTTCAGTAATTGGCATATTTTCGGTATGAAACGTCGTAATTTGAAATTGAAAAAAGGTTCAGAGAGTCAGAATTCGGCTCAAAAATCACGCTCAGGAGTCAAATTTCCGACATTTCAGACATCTTGAAAACTGCAGGGGGGTTTGGGCAAAATATGACCCATCGCCGTTTTCAGTAATTGGCATATTTTCGGTATAAAAAGTCGTAATTTGAAACTGAAAATAGGTGCAGAGAGTCAGAATTCGGATAAAAAATTACGCTCAGGAGTCAAATTTCCGACATTTCAGACATTTTGAAAACTGCAAGGGTGTTTGGGCAAAATATGGCCCATCGCCGATTACAGTAATTGGTATATTTTCGGTATGAAACGTCGTAATTTGAAACTGAAAATAGGTGCAGAGAGTCAGAATTTGGCTTAAAAATCACGCTCAGGAGTCAAATTTCCGACATTTCAGACATTTTAAAAACTGCAGGGGGGTTTCAGCAAAATATGACCCATCGCCGTTTTCAGTAATTGGCATATTTTCGGTATGAAACGTCATAATTTGAAACTGAAAATTGGTGCAGAGAGTCAGAATTCGGCTTAAAAATCACGCTCAGGATTCAAATTTCCGACATTTCAGACATTTTGAAAACTGCAGGGGGGGTTGCCGTTTTCAGTAATTGGCATATTTTCGGTATAAAAAGTCGTAATTTGAAACTAAAAATAGGTGCAGAGAGTCAGAATTCGGATGGAAAATCACGCTCAGGAGCCAAATTTCCGACATTTCAGACATTTTGAAAGCTGCAGGGGGGGTTTGGGCAAAATATGACCCATCGCCGTTTTCAGTAATTGGCATATTTTCGGTATGAAACGTCGTAATTTGAAACTGAAAATAGGTGCAGAGAGTCAGAATTCTGCTCAAAAATCATGCACAGGAGTCAAATTTCCGACATTTCAGACATTTTGAAAACTGCAGGGGGGATGGGGCAAAATATGACCCATCGCCGTTTTCAGTAATTGGCATATTTTCGGTATAAAAAGTCGTAATTTGAAACTGAGAATAGGTGGAGAGAGTCAGAATTCGGCTCAAAAATCACGCTCAGGAGTCAAATTTCCGACATTTCAGACATTTTGAAAACTACAGGGGGGTTTGGGCAAAATAGGACCCATCGCCGTTTTCAGTAATTGGTATATTTTCGGTATAAAAAGTCGTAATTTGAAACTGAAAATAGGTGCAGAGAGTCAGAATTCGGATAAAAAATTACTCTCAGGAGTCAAGTTTCTGACATTTCAGATATTTTGAAAACTGCAGGGGGGTTTGGGCAAAATATGACCTGTCGCCGTTTACAGTAATTGGCATATTTTCGGTATGAAACGTCGTAATTTGAAACTGAAAATAGGTGCAGAGAGTCAGATTTCGGCTTACAAATTACGCTCAGGAGTCAAATTTCTGACATATCAGACATTTTGAAAACTGCAGGGGTGTTTGGGCAAAATATGACCCATCGCTGTTTTCAGTAATTGGCATATTTTCGGTATGAAACGTCGTAATTTGAAACTGAAAATAGGTGCAGAGAGTCAGAATTCGGCTTAACAATCACGCTCAGGCGTCAAATTTCTGACATTTCAGACATTTTGAAAACTGCAGGGGGGTTGGGGCAAAATATGACCCATCGCCGTGTTTAGTAATTGGCTTATTTTCGGTATAAAAATTCGTAATTTGAAACTGAAAATAGGTGCAGAGAGTCAGAATTCGGCTCAAAAATCACGCTCAGGAGTCAAATTTCCGACATTTCAGATATTTTGAAAACTGCAGAGGGTTTGGGCAAAATATGACCCATCGCTGTTTTCAGTAATTGGCATATTTTCGGTATAAAAAGTCGTAATTTGAAACTGAAAATAGGTGCAGAGAGTCAGAATTTCGGTTAAAAAATCACTCTCAGGAGTCAAATTCCCGACATTTCAGATATTTTGAAAACTGCAGGGGGGTTTGAGCAAAATATGACCCATCGTTGTTTACAGTAATTGGCATATTTTCGGTATGAAACGTCGTAATTTGAGACTGAAAATAGGTGCAGAGAGTCAGATTTCGGCTCAAAAATTACGCTCAGGAGTCAAATTTCTGACATTTCAGACATTTTGAAAACTGCAGGGGGGTTTGGGAAAAATATGGCCCATCGCCGTTTTCAGTAATTGGCATAATGTCGGTATAAAAAGTCGTAATTTGAAACTGAAAATAGGTGCAGAGAGTCAGAATTCGGCTTAAAAATCACGCTCAGGAGTCAAATTTCCGACATTTCAGACATTTTGAAAACTGCAGGGGGGTTGGGGCAAAATATGACCCATCGCTGTTTTCAGTAATTGGCATATTTTCGGTATAAAAAGTCGTAATTTGAAACTGAAAATAGGTGCAGAGAGTCAGAATTCGGCTCAAAAATCACGCTCAGGAGTCAAATTTCCGATATTTCAGACATTTTGAAAACTACAGGGGAGTTTGGGCAAAATATGACCCATCGTTGTTTACAGTAATTGGCATATTTTCGGTATGAAACGTCGTAATTTGAAACTGAAAATAGGTGCAGAGAGTCAGAATTCGGCGCATAAATCACGCTCAGGAGTCAAATTTCCGACATTTCAGACATTTTAAAAACTGCAGGGGAGTTTGGGCAAAATATGACCCATCGCCGTTTTCAGTAATTGGCATATTTTCGGTATGAAGCTTCGTAATTTGAAATTGAAAATAGGTGCAGAGAGTCAGAATTCGGCTCAAAAATCACGCTCAGGAGTCAAATTTCCGACATTTCAGACATTTTGAAAACTGCAGCGGGGTTTGGGCAAAAAATGACCCATCGCTGTTTTCAGTAATTGGCATATTTTCGGTATGAAACGTCGTAATTTGAAACTGAAAATAGGTGCAAAGAGTCAGAATTCGGCTTAAAAATCACGCTCATGAGTCAAATTTCCGACATTTGAGACATTTTGAAAACTACAGGGGGGTTTGGGCAAAATATGACCCTTCGCGGTTTATAGTAATTGGCATATTTTCGGTATGAAACGTCGTAATTTGAAACTGAAAATAGGTGCAGAGAGTCAGAATTCGGCTTAAAAATCACGCTCAGGAGTCAAATTTCCGACATTTCAAGCATTTTAAAAACTGCAGGGGGGTTTGGGCAAAATATGACCCATCGCCGTTTTCAGTAATTGGCATATTTTCGGTATAAAAAGTCGTAATTTGAAACTGAAAATAGGTGCAGAGAGTCAGAATTCGGATAAAAATTACGCTCAGGAGTCAAATTTCCGACATTTCAGACATTTTGAAAACTGCAAGGGTGTTTGGGCAAAACATGGCCCATCGCCGATTACAGTAATTGGTATATTTTCGGTATGAAACGTCGTAATTTGAAACTGAAAATAGATGCAGAGAGTCAGAATTTGGCTTAAAAATCACGCTCAGGAGTCAAATTTCCGACATTTCAGACATTTTAAAAACTGCAGGGGGGTTTCAGCAAAATATGACCCATCGCCGTTTTCAGTAATTGGCATATTTTCGGTATGAAACGTCATAATTTGAAACTGAAAACTGGTGCAGAGAGTCAGAATTCGGCTTAAAAATCACGCTCAGGAGTCAAATTTCCGACATTTCAGACATTTTGAAAACTGCAGGGGGGGTTGCCGTTTTCAGTAATTGGCATATTTTCGGTATAAAAAGTCGTAATTTGAAACTGAAAATAGGTGCAGAGAGTCAGAATTCGGATGGAAAATCACGCTCAGGAACCAAATTTCCGACATTTCAGACATTTTGAAAGCTGCAGGGGGGGTTTGGGCAAAATATGACCCATCGCCGTTTTCAGTAATTGGCATATTTTCAGTATGAAACGTCGTAATTTGAAACTGAAAATAGGTGCAGAGAGTCAGAATTCGGCTCAAAAATCATGGTCAGGAGTCAAATTTCCGACATTTCAGACATTTTGAAAACTGCAGGGGGGTTGGGGCAAAATATGACCCATCGCCGTTTTCAGTAATTGGCATATTTTCGGTATAAAAAGTCGTAATTTGAAACTGAAAATAGGTGCAGAGAGTCAGAATTCGGATAAAAAATTACTCTCAGGAGTCAAATTTCCGACATTTCTGATATTTTGAAAGCTGCAGGGGGGTTTGGGCAAAATATGACCTGTCGCCGTTTACAGTAATTGGCATATTATCGGTATGAAACGTCGTAATTTGAAACTGAAAATAGGTGCAAAGAGTCAGAATTCGGCTTAAAAATCACGCTCAGGCGTCAAATTTCTGACATATCTGACATTTTGAAAACTGCAGGGGGGTTTGGGCAAAATATGACCCATCGCTGTTTTCAGTAATTGGCATATTTTCGGTATGAAACGTCGTAATTTGAAACTGAAAATAGGTGCAAAGAGTCAGAATTCGGCTTAAAAATCACGCTCAGGCGTCAAATTTCTGACATTTCAGACATTTTGAAAACTGCAGGGGGGTTGGGGCCAAATAAGACCCATCGCCGTGTTTAGTAATTGGCTTATTTTCGGTATAAAAATTCGTAATTTGAAACTGAAAATAGGTGCAGAGAGTCAGAATTCGGCTCAAAAATCACGCTCAGGAGTCAAATTTCCGACATTTCAGATATTTTGAAAACTGCAGGGGGTTTGGGCAAAATATGACCCATCGCCGTTTTCAGTAATTGGCATATTTTCGGTATAAAAAGTCGTAATTTGAAACTGAAAATAGGTGCAGAGAGTCAGAATTCAGATAAAAAATCACTCTCATGAGTCAAATTTCCGACATTTCAGATATTTTGAAAACTGCAGGGGGGTTTGGGCAAAATATGACCCATCGTTGTTTACAGTAATTGGCATATTTTCGGTATGAAACGTCGTAATTTGAGACTGAAAATAGGTGCAGAGAGTCAGATTTCGGCTCAAAAATTACGCTCAGGAGTCAAATTGCTGACATTTCAGACATTTTGAAAACTGCAGCGGGGTTTGGGCAAAATATGACCCATCGCTGTTTTCAGTAATTGGCATATTTTCGGTATGAAACGTCGTAATTTGAAACTGAAAATAGGTGCAGAGAGTCAGAATTTGGGTTAAAAATCATGCACAGTGGTCAAATTTCCGACATTTCAGACATTTTGAAAACTACTGGGGGGATTGGGCAAAATATGACTCTTCGCGGTTTACAGTAAGTGGCATATTTTCGGTATGAAACGTCGTAATTTGAAACTGAAAATAGGTGCAGAGAGTCAGAATTCGACTCAAACATCACGCTCAGGAGTCAAATTTCCGACATTTCAGACATTTTAAAAACTGCAGGGGGGTTTGGGCAAAATATGACCCAACGCTGTTTTCAGTAATTGGCATATTTTCGGTATGAAACTTCGTAATTTGAAATTAAAAAAAGGTGCAGAGAGTCAGAATTCGGCTCAAAAGTCACGCTCAGGAGTCAAATTTCCGACATTTCAGACATTTTGAAAACTGCAGGGGGGTTGGGGCAAAATATGAACCATCGCTGTTTTCAGTAATTGGCATATTTTCGGTATAAAAAGTCGTAATTTGAAACTGAAAATAGGTGCAGAGAGTCAGAATTCGGCTCAAAAATCACGCTCAGGAGTCAAATTTCCGATATTTCAGACATTTTGAAAACTACAGGGGGGTTTGGGCAAAATATGACCCTCGCCGTTTTCAGTAATTGGCATATTTTCGGTATGAAACGTCGTAATTTGAAACTGAAAATAGGTGCAGAGAGTCAGAAATAGGATAAAAAATCACGCTCAGGAGTCAAATTTCCGACATTTCAGATATTTTGAAAACTGCAGGGGGGTTTGGGCAAAATATGACCCATCGCCGTTTTCAGTAATTGGCACATTTTCGGTATAAAAAGTCGTAATTTGAAACTGAAAATAGGTGCAGAGAGTCAGAATTCGGCTCAAAAATCACGCTCAGGAGTCAAATTTCCGATATTTCAGACATTTTGAAAACTACAGGGGGGTTTGGGCAAAATATACCCTTCGCCGTTGACAGTAATTGGCATATTTTCGGTATGAAACGTCGTAATTTGAAACTGAAAATAGGTGCAGAGAGTCAGAATTCGGCTCATAAATCACGCTCAGGAGTCAAATTTCCGACATTTCAGACATTTTAAAAACTGCAGGGGGGTTTGGGCAAAATATGACCCATCGCCGTTTTCAGTAATTGGCATATTTTCGGTATGAAGCGTCGTAATTTGAAATTGAAAATAGGTGCAGAGAGTCAGAATTCGGCTCAAAAATCACGCTCAGGAGTCAAATTTCCGACATTTCAGACATTTTGAAAACTGCAGGGGGGTTTGGACAAAAAATGACCCATCGCTGTTTTCAGTAATTGGCATATTTTCGGTATGAAACGTCGTAATTTGAAACTGAAAATAGGTGCAAAGAGTCAGAATTCGGCTTAAAAATCACGCTCATGAGTCAAATTTCCGACATTTGAGACATTTTGAAAACTACAGGGGGGTTTGGGCAAAATATGACCCTTCGCGGTTTATAGTAATTGGCATATTTTCGGTATGAAACGTCGTAATTTGAAACTGAAAATAGGTGCAGAGAGTCAGAATTCGGCTCATAAATAACGGTCAGGAGTCAAATTTCCGACATTTCAAACATTTTAAAAACTGCAGGGGGGTTTGGGCAAAATATGACCCATCGCCGTTTTCAGTAATTGGCATATTTTCGGTATAAAAAGTCGTAATTTGAAACTGAAAATAGGTGCAGAGAGTCCGAATTCGGATAAAAATTACGCTCAGGAGTCAAATTTCCGACATTTCAGACATTTTGAAAACTGCAAGGGTGTTTGGGCAAAACATGGCCCATCGCCGATTACAGTAATTGGTATATTTTCGGTATGAAACGTCGTAATTTGAAACTGAAAATAGATGCAGAGAGTCAGAATTTGGCTTAAAAATCACGCTCAGGAGTCAAATTTCCGACATTTCAGACATTTTAAAAACTGCAGGGGGGCTTCAGCAAAATATGACCCGTCGCCGTTTTCAGTAATTGGCATATTTTCGGTATGAAACGTCATAATTTGAAACTGAAAACTGGTGCAGAGAGTCAGAATTCGGCTTAAAAATCACGCTCAGGAGTCAAATTTCCGACATTTCAGACATTTTGAAAACTGCAGGGGGGGTTGCCGTTTTCAGTAATTGGCATATTTTCGGTATAAAAAGTCGTAATTTGAAACTGAAAATAGGTGCAGAGAGTCAGAATTCGGATGGAAAATCACGCTCAGGAACCAAATTTCCGACATTTCAGACATTTTGAAAGCTGCAGGGGGGGTTTGGGCAAAATATGACCCATCGCCGTTTTCAGTAATTGGCATATTTTCGGTATGAAACGTCGTAATTTGAAACTGAAAATAGGTGCAGAGAGTCAGAATTCGGCTCAAAAATCATGCTCAGGAGTCAAATTTCCGACATTTCAGACATTTTGAAAACTGCAGGGGGGTTGGGGCAAAATATGACCCATCGCCGTTTTCAGTAATTGGCATATTTTCGGTATAAAAAGTCGTAATTTGAAACTGAAAATAGGTGCAGAGAGTCAGAATTCGGATAAAAAATTACTCTCAGGAGTCAAATTTCCGACATTTCAGATATTTTGAAAGCTGCAGGGGGGTTTGGGCAAAATATGACCTGTCGCCGTTTACAGTAATTGGCATATTATCGGTATGAAACGTCGTAATTTGAAACTGAAAATAGGTGCAGAGAGTCAGATTTCGGCTTACGAATTACGCTCAGGAGTCAAATTTCTGACATATCTGACATTTTGAAAACTGCAGGGGGGTTTGGGCAAAATATGACCCATCGCTGTTTTCAGTAATTGGCATATTTTCGGTATGAAACGTCGTAATTTGAAACTGAAAATAGGTGCAGAGAGTCAGAATTCGGCTTAAAAATCACGCTCAGGCGTCAAATTTCTGACATTTCAGACATTTTGAAAACTGCAGGGGGGTTGGGGCAAAATATGACCCATCGCCGTGTTTAGTAATTGGCTTATTTTCGGTATAAAAATTCGTAATTTGAAACTGAAAATAGGTGCAGAGAGTCAGAATTCGGCTCAAAAATCACGCTCAGGAGTCAAATTTCCGACATTTCAGATATTTTGAAAACTGCAGGGGGTTTGGGCAAAATATGACCCATCGCCGTTTTCAGTAATTGGCATATTTTCGGTATAAAAAGTCGTAATTTGAAACTGAAAATAGGTGCAGAGAGTCAGAATTCAGATAAAAAATCACTCTCATGAGTCAAATTTCCGACATTTCAGATATTTTGAAAACTGCAGAAGGGGGGTTTGGGCAAAATATGACCCATCGTTGTTTACAGTAATTGGCATATTTTCGGTATGAAACGTCGTAATTTGAGACTGAAAATAGGTGCAGAGAGTCAGATTTCGGCTCAAAAATTACGCTCAGGAGTCAAATTTCTGACATTTCAGACATTTTGAAAACTGCAGCGGGGTTTGGGCAAAATATGACCCATCGCTGTTTTCAGTAATTGGCATATTTTCGGTATGAAACGTCGTAATTTGAAACTGAAAATAGGTGCAGAGAGTCAGAATTTGGGTTAAAAATCACGCACAGTAGTCAAATTTCCGACATTTCAGACATTTTGAAAACTACTGGGGGGATTGGGCAAAATATGACCCATCGCCGTTTACAGTAATTGGCATATTTTCGGTATGAAACGTCGTAATTTGAAACTGAAAATAGGTGCAGAGAGTCAGAATTCGGCTCAAACATCACGCTCAGGAGTCAAATTTCCGACATTTCAGACATTTTAAAAACTGCAGGGGGGTTTGGGCAAAATATGACCCAACGCTGTTTTCAGTAATTGGCATATTTTCGGTATGAAACTTCGTAATTTGAAATTGAAAAAAGGTGCAGAGAGTCAGAATTCGGCTCAAAAGTCACGCTCAGGAGTCAAATTTCCGACATTTCCGACATTTTGAAAACTGCAGGGGGGTTGGGGCAAAATATGACCCATCGCTGTTTTCAGTAATTGGCATATTTTCGGTATAAAAAGTCGTAATTTGAAACTGAAAATAGGTGCAGAGAGTCAGAATTCGGCTCAAAAATCACGCTCAGGAGTCAAATTTCCGATATTTCAGACATTTTGAAAACTACAGGGGGGTTTGGGCAAAATATGACCCTCGCCGTTTTCAGTAATTGGCATATTTTCGGTATGAAACGTCGTAATTTGAAACTGAAAATAAGTGCAGAGAGTCAGAAATAGGATAAAAAATCACGCTCAGGAGTCAAATTTCCGACATTTCAGATATTTTGAAAACTGCAGGGGGGTTTGGGCAAAATATGACCCATCGCCGTTTTCAGTAATTGGCACATTTTCGGTATAAAAAGTCGTAATTTGAAACTGAAAATAGGTGCAGAGAGTCAGAATTCGGCTCAAAAATCTCGCTCAGGAGTCAAATTTCCGACATTTCAGACATTTTGAAAACTGCAACGGGTTTTGGGCAAAATATGATCCATCGCAGTTTACAGTAATTGGCATATTTTCGGTATGAAACGTCGTAATTTGAAACTAAAAATAGGTGCAGAGAGACAGAATTCGGCTCAAAAATCACGCTCAGGAGTCAAATTTTTGACATTTCAGACATGTTGAAAACTGCAGGGGGGTTTGGGCAAAATATGACCCATCGCCGTTTACAGTAATTGGCATATTTTCGGTATGAAACTTCGTAATTTGAAACTGAAAATAGGCGCAGAGAGACAGAAATCGACTCAAAAATCACGCTCAGGAGTCAAATTTCCGATATTTCAGACATTTTGAAAACTGCAGGGGGGTTTGGGCAAAATATGACCCATCGCCGTTTTCAGTAATTGGCATATTTTCGGTATAAAAAGTAGTAATTTGAAACTGAAAATAGGTGCAGAGAGTCAGAATTCGGATAAAAAATCACGCTCAGGAGTCAAATTTCCGACATTTCAGACATTTTGAAAACTGCAGGGGGTTTGGGCAAAATATGACCCATCGCCGTTTTCAGTAATTGGCATATTTTCTGTATAAAAAGTCGTAATTTGAAACTGCAAATAGGTGCAGAGAGTCAGAATTCGGCTCAAAAATCACGCTCAGGAGTCAAATTTCCGACATTTCAGACATGTTGAAAACTGCAGGGGGGTTTGGGCAAAATATGACCCATCGCCGTTTACAGTAATTGGCATATTTTCGGTATGAAACGTCGTAATTAGAAACTGAAAATAGGTGCAGAGAGACAGAATTCGACTCAAAAATCACGCTCAGGAGTCAAATTTCCGATATTTCAGACATTTTGAAAAATGAAGGGGGGTTTGGGCAAAATATGACCCATCGCCGTTTTAAGTAATTGGCATATTTTTCGGTATAAAAAGTCGTAATTTGAAACTGAAAATAGGTGCAGAGAGTCAGTATTCGGCTCAAAAATCACGCTCAGGAGTCAAATTTCCGACATTTCAGACATTTTGAAAACTGCAGGGGGGTTTGGGCAAAATATGACCCATCGCCGTTTTCAGTAATTGGCATATTTTCGGTATAAAAATTCGTAATTTGAAACTGAAAATAGGTGCAGAGAGACAGAATTCGACTCAAAAATCACGCTCAGGAGTCAAATTTCCGATATTTCAGACATTTTGAAAACTGCAGGGGGGTTTGGGCAAAATATGACCCATCGCCGTTTTCAGTAATTGGCATATTTTCGGTATAAAAAGTCGTAATTTGAAACTGAAAATAGGTGCAGAGAGTCAGAATTCGGATAAAAAATCACGCTCAGGAGTCAAATTTCCGACATTTCAGACATTTTGAAAACTGCAGGGGGGTTGGGGCAAAATATGACCCATCGCCGTTTTCAGTAATTGGCATATTTTCGGTATAAAAAGTCGTAATTTGAAACTGAAAATAGGTGCAGAGAGTCAGAATTCGGATAAAAAATTACTCTCAGGAGTCAAATTTCCGACATTTCAGATATTTTGAAAGCTGCAGGGGGGTTTGGGCAAAATATGACCTGTCGCCGTTTACAGTAATTGGCATATTATCGGTATGAAACGTCGTAATTTGAAACTGAAAATAGGTGCAGAGAGTCAGATTTCGGCTTACGAATTACGCTCAGGAGTCAAATTTCTGACATATCTGACATTTTGAAAACTGCAGGGGGGTTTGGGCAAAATATGACCCATCGCTGTTTTCAGTAATTGGCATATTTTCGGTATGAAACGTCGTAATTTGAAACTGAAAATAGGTGCAGAGAGTCAGAATTCGGCTTAAAAATCACGCTCAGGCGTCAAATTTCTGACATTTCAGACATTTTGAAAACTGCAGGGGGGTTGGGGCAAAATATGACCCATCGCCGTGTTTAGTAATTGGCTTATTTTCGGTATAAAAATTCGTAATTTGAAACTGAAAATAGGTGCAGAGAGTCAGAATTCGGCTCAAAAATCACGCTCAGGAGTCAAATTTCCGACATTTCAGATATTTTGAAAACTGCAGGGGGTTTGGGCAAAATATGACCCATCGCCGTTTTCAGTAATTGGCATATTTTCGGTATAAAAAGTCGTAATTTGAAACTGAAAATAGGTGCAGAGAGTCAGAATTCAGATAAAAAATCACTCTCATGAGTCAAATTTCCGACATTTCAGATATTTTGAAAACTGCAGGGGGGTTTGGGCAAAATATGACCCATCGTTGTTTACAGTAATTGGCATATTTTCGGTATGAAACGTCGTAATTTGAGACTGAAAATAGGTGCAGAGAGTCAGATTTCGGCTCAAAAATTACGCTCAGGAGTCAAATTTCTGACATTTCAGACATTTTGAAAACTGCAGCGGGGTTTGGGCAAAATATGACCCATCGCTGTTTTCAGTAATTGGCATATTTTCGGTATGAAACGTCGTAATTTGAAACTGAAAATAGGTGCAGAGAGTCAGAATTTGGGTTAAAAATCACGCACAGTAGTCAAATTTCCGACATTTCAGACATTTTGAAAACTACTGGGGGGATTGGGCAAAATATGACCCATCGCCGTTTACAGTAATTGGCATATTTTCGGTATGAAACGTCGTAATTTGAAACTGAAAATAGGTGCAGAGAGTCAGAATTCGGCTCAAACATCACGCTCAGGAGTCAAATTTCCGACATTTCAGACATTTTAAAAACTGCAGGGGGGTTTGGGCAAAATATGACCCAACGCTGTTTTCAGTAATTGGCATATTTTCGGGATGAAACTTCGTAATTTGAAATTGAAAAAAGGTGCAGAGAGTCAGAATTCGGCTCAAAAGTCACGCTCAGGAGTCAAATTTCCGACATTTCAGACATTTTGAAAACTGCAGGGGGGTTGGGGCAAAATATGACCCATCGCTGTTTTCAGTAATTGGCATATTTTCGGTATAAAAAGTCGTAATTTGAAACTGAAAATAGGTGCAGAGAGTCAGAATTCGGCTCAAAAATCACGCTCAGGAGTCAAATTTCCGATATTTCAGACATTTTGAAAACTACAGGGGGGTTTGGGCAAAATATGACCCTCGCCGTTTTCAGTAATTGGCATATTTTCGGTATGAAACGTCGTAATTTGAAACTGAAAATAAGTGCAGAGAGTCAGAAATAGGATAAAAAATCACGCTCAGGAGTCAAATTTCCGACATTTCAGATATTTTGAAAACTGCAGGGGGGTTTGGGCAAAATATGACCAATCGCCGTTTTCAGTAATTGGCACATTTTCGGTATAAAAAGTCGTAATTTGAAACTGAAAATAGGTGCAGAGAGTCAGAATTCGGCTCAAAAATCTCGCTCAGGAGTCAAATTTCCGACATTTCAGACATTTTGAAAACTGCAACGGGTTTTGGGCAAAATATGATCCATCGCAGTTTACAGTAATTGGCATATTTTCGGTATGAAACGTCGTAATTTGAAACTAAAAATAGGTGCAGAGAGTCAGAATTCGGCTCAAAAATCACGCTCAGGAGTCAAATTTTTGACATTTCAGACATGTTGAAAACTGCAGGGGGGTTTGGGCAAAATATGACCCATCGCCGTTTACAGTAATTGGCATATTTTCGGTATGAAACTTCGTAATTTGAAACTGAAAATAGGCGCAGAGAGACAGAATTCGACTCAAAAATCACGCTCAGGAGTCAAATTTCCGATATTTCAGACATTTTGAAAACTGCAGGGGGGTTTGGGCAAAATATGACCCATCGCCGTTTTCAGTAATTGGCATATTTTCGGTATAAAAAGTCGTAATTTGAAACTGAAAATAGGTGCAGAGAGTCAGAATTCGGATAAAAAATCACGCTCAGGAGTCAAATTTCCGACATTTCAGACATTTTGAAAACTGCAGGGGGTTTGGGCAAAATATGACCCATCGCCGTTTTCAGTAATTGGCATATTTTCTGTATAAAAAATCGTAATTTGAAACTGCAAATAGGTGCAGAGAGTCAGAATTCGGCTCAAAAATCACGCTCAGGAGTCAAATTTCCGACATTTCAGACATGTTGAAAACTGCAGGGGGGTTTGGGCAAAATATGACCCATCGCCGTTTACAGTAATTGGCATATTTTCGGTATGAAACGTCGTAATTTGAAACTGAAAATAGGTGCAGAGAGACAGAATTCGACTCAAAAATCACGCTCAGGAGTCAAATTTCCGATATTTCAGACATTTTGAAAAATGCAGGGGGGTTTGGGCAAAATATGACCCATCGTCGTTTTAAGTAATTGGCATATTTTTCGGTATAAAAAGTCGTAATTTGAAACTGAAAATAGGTGCAGAGAGTCAGTATTCGGCTCTTAAATCACGCTCAGGAGTCAAATTTCCGACATTTCAGACATTTTGAAAACTGCAGGGGGTTTGGGCAAAATATGACCCATCGCCGTTTTCAGTAATTGGCATATTTTCGGTATAAAAATTCGTAATTTGAAACTGAAAATAGGTGCAGAGAGACAGAATTCGACTCAAAAATCACGCTCAGGAGTCAAATTTCCGATATTTCAGACATTTTGAAAACTGCAGGGGGGTTTGGGCAAAATATGACCCATCGCCGTTTTCAGTAATTGGCATATTTTCGGTATAAAAAGTCGTAATTTGAAACTGAAAATAGGTGCAAAGAGTCAGAATTCGGATAAAAAATCACGCTCAGGAGTCAAATTTCCGACATTTCAGACATTTTGAAAACTGCAGGGGGGTTTGGGCAAAATATGACCCATCGCCGTTTTCAGTAATTGGCATATTTTCTGTATAAAAAGTCGTAATTTGAAACTACAAATAGGTGCAGAGAGTCAGAATTCGGCTCAAAAATCATGCTCAGGAGTCAAATTTCCGACATTTCAGACATTTTGAAAACTGCAGGGGGGTTTGGGCAAAATATGACCCATCGCCGTTTTCAGTAATTGGCATATTTTCTGTATAAAAAGTCGTAATTTGAAACTGCAAATAGGTGCAGAGAGTCAGAATTCGGCTCAAAAATCACGCTCAGGAGTCAAATTTCCGACATTTCAGACATGTTGAAAACTGCAGGGGGGTTTGGGCAAAATATGACCCATCGCCGTTTACAGTAATTGGCATATTTTCGGTATGAAACGTCGTAATTTGAAACTGAAAATAGGTGCAGAGAGTCAGAATTCGGCTCAAAAATCATGCTCAGGAGTCAAATTTCCGACATTTCAGACATTTTGAAAACTGCAGGGGGGTTGGGGCAAAATATGACCCATCGCCGTTTTCAGTAATTGGCATATTTTCGGTATAAAAAGTCGTAATTTGAAACTGAAAATAGGTGCAGAGAGTCAGAATTCGGATAAAAAATTACTCTCAGGAGTCAAATTTCCGACATTTCAGATATTTTGAAAGCTGCAGGGGGGTTTGGGCAAAATATGACCTGTCGCCGTTTACAGTAATTGGCATATTATCGGTATGAAACGTCGTAATTTGAAACTGAAAATAGGTGCAGAGAGTCAGATTTCGGCTTACGAATTACGCTCAGGAGTCAAATTTCTGACATATCTGACATTTTGAAAACTGCAGGGGGGTTTGGGCAAAATATGACCCATCGCTGTTTTCAGTAATTGGCATATTTTCGGTATGAAACGTCGTAATTTGAAACTGAAAATAGGTGCAGAGAGTCAGAATTCGGCTTAAAAATCACGCTCAGGCGTCAAATTTCTGACATTTCAGACATTTTGAAAACTGCAGGGGGGTTGGGGCAAAATATGACCCATCGCCGTGTTTAGTAATTGGCTTATTTTCGGTATAAAAATTCGTAATTTGAAACTGAAAATAGGTGCAGAGAGTCAGAATTCGGCTCAAAAATCACGCTCAGGAGTCAAATTTCCGACATTTCAGATATTTTGAAAACTGCAGGGGGTTTGGGCAAAATATGACCCATCGCCGTTTTCAGTAATTGGCATATTTTCGGTATAAAAAGTCGTAATTTGAAACTGAAAATAGGTGCAGAGAGTCAGAATTCAGATAAAAAATCACTCTCATGAGTCAAATTTCCGACATTTCAGATATTTTGAAAACTGCAGGGGGGTTTGGGCAAAATATGACCCATCGTTGTTTACAGTAATTGGCATATTTTCGGTATGAAACGTCGTAATTTGAGACTGAAAATAGGTGCAGAGAGTCAGATTTCGGCTCAAAAATTACGCTCAGGAGTCAAATTTCTGACATTTCAGACATTTTGAAAACTGCAGCGGGGTTTGGGCAAAATATGACCCATCGCTGTTTTCAGTAATTGGCATATTTTCGGTATGAAACGTCGTAATTTGAAACTGAAAATAGGTGCAGAGAGTCAGAATTTGGGTTAAAAATCACGCACAGTAGTCAAATTTCCGACATTTCAGACATTTTGAAAACTACTGGGGGGATTGGGCAAAATATGACCCATCGCCGTTTACAGTAATTGGCATATTTTCGGTATGAAACGTCGTAATTTGAAACTGAAAATAGGTGCAGAGAGTCAGAATTCGGCTCAAACATCACGCTCAGGAGTCAAATTTCCGACATTTCAGACATTTTAAAAACTGCAGGGGGGTTTGGGCAAAATATGACCCAACGCTGTTTTCAGTAATTGGCATATTTTCGGGATGAAACTTCGTAATTTGAAATTGAAAAAAGGTGCAGAGAGTCAGAATTCGGCTCAAAAGTCACGCTCAGGAGTCAAATTTCCGACATTTCAGACATTTTGAAAACTGCAGGGGGGTTGGGGCAAAATATGACCCATCGCTGTTTTCAGTAATTGGCATATTTTCGGTATAAAAAGTCGTAATTTGAAACTGAAAATAGGTGCAGAGAGTCAGAATTCGGCTCAAAAATCACGCTCAGGAGTCAAATTTCCGATATTTCAGACATTTTGAAAACTACAGGGGGGTTTGGGCAAAATATGACCCTCGCCGTTTTCAGTAATTGGCATATTTTCGGTATGAAACGTCGTAATTTGAAACTGAAAATAAGTGCAGAGAGTCAGAAATAGGATAAAAAATCACGCTCAGGAGTCAAATTTCCGACATTTCAGATATTTTGAAAACTGCAGGGGGGTTTGGGCAAAATATGACCCATCGCCGTTTTCAGTAATTGGCACATTTTCGGTATAAAAAGTCGTAATTTGAAACTGAAAATAGGTGCAGAGAGTCAGAATTCGGCTCAAAAATCTCGCTCAGGAGTCAAATTTCCGACATTTCAGACATTTTGAAAACTGCAACGGGTTTTGGGCAAAATATGATCCATCGCAGTTTACAGTAATTGGCATATTTTCGGTATGAAACGTCGTAATTTGAAACTAAAAATAGGTGCAGAGAGTCAGAATTCGGCTCAAAAATCACGCTCAGGAGTCAAATTTTTGACATTTCAGACATGTTGAAAACTGCAGGGGGGTTTGGGCAAAATATGACCCATCGCCGTTTCAAGTAATTGGCATATTTTCGGTATGAAACTTCGTAATTTGAAACTGAAAATAGGCGCAGAGAGACAGAATTCGACTCAAAAATCACGCTCAGGAGTCAAATTTCCGATATTTCAGACATTTTGAAAACTGCAGGGGGGTTTGGGCAAAATATGACCCATCGCCGTTTTCAGTAATTGGCATATTTTCGGTATAAAAAGTCGTAATTTGAAACTGAAAATAGGTGCAGAGAGTCAGAATTCGGATAAAAAATCACGCTCAGGAGTCAAATTTCCGACATTTCAGACATTTTGAAAACTGCAGGGGGTTTGGGCAAAATATGACCCATCGCCGTTTTCAGTAATTGGCATATTTTCTGTATAAAAAATCGTAATTTGAAACTGCAAATAGGTGCAGAGAGTCAGAATTCGGCTCAAAAATCACGCTCAGGAGTCAAATTTCCGACATTTCAGACATGTTGAAAACTGCAGGGGGGTTTGGGCAAAATATGACCCATCGCCGTTTACAGTAATTGGCATATTTTCGGTATGAAACGTCGTAATTTGAAACTGAAAATAGGTGCAGAGAGACAGAATTCGACTCAAAAATCACGCTCAGGAGTCAAATTTCCGATATTTCAGACATTTTGAAAAATGCAGGGGGGTTTGGGCAAAATATGACCCATCGTCGTTTTAAGTAATTGGCATATTTTTCGGTATAAAAAGTCGTAATTTGAAACTGAAAATAGGTGAAGAGAGTCAGTATTCGGCTCAAAAATCACGCTCAGGAGTCAAATTTCCGACATTTCAGACATTTTGAAAACTGCAGGGGGTTTGGGCAAAATATGACCCATCGCCGTTTTCAGTAATTGGCATATTTTCTGTATAAAAAGTCGTAATTTGAAACTACAAATAGGTGCAGAGAGTCAGAATTCGGCTCAAAAATCATGCTCAGGAGTCAAATTTCCGACATTTCAGACATTTTGAAAACTGCAGGGGGGTTGGGGCAAAATATGACCCATCGCCGTTTTCAGTAATTGGCATATTTTCGGTATAAAAAGTCGTAATTTGAAACTGAAAATAGGTGCAGAGAGTCAGAATTCGGATAAAAAATTACTCTCAGGAGTCAAATTTCCGACATTTCAGATATTTTGAAAGCTGCAGGGGGGTTTGGGCAAAATATGACCTGTCGCCGTTTACAGTAATTGGCATATTATCGGTATGAAACGTCGTAATTTGAAACTGAAAATAGGTGCAGAGAGTCAGATTTCGGCTTACGAATTACGCTCAGGAGTCAAATTTCTGACATATCTGACATTTTGAAAACTGCAGGGGGGTTTGGGCAAAATATGACCCATCGCTGTTTTCAGTAATTGGCATATTTTCGGTATGAAACGTCGTAATTTGAAACTGAAAATAGGTGCAGAGAGTCAGAATTCGGCTTAAAAATCACGCTCAGGCGTCAAATTTCTGACATTTCAGACATTTTGAAAACTGCAGGGGGGTTGGGGCAAAATATGACCCATCGCCGTGTTTAGTAATTGGCTTATTTTCGGTATAAAAATTCGTAATTTGAAACTGAAAATAGGTGCAGAGAGTCAGAATTCGGCTCAAAAATCACGCTCAGGAGTCAAATTTCCGACATTTCAGATATTTTGAAAACTGCAGGGGGTTTGGGCAAAATATGACCCATCGCCGTTTTCAGTAATTGGCATATTTTCGGTATAAAAAGTCGTAATTTGAAACTGAAAATAGGTGCAGAGAGTCAGAATTCAGATAAAAAATCACTCTCATGAGTCAAATTTCCGACATTTCAGATATTTTGAAAACTGCAGGGGGGTTTGGGCAAAATATGACCCATCGTTGTTTACAGTAATTGGCATATTTTCGGTATGAAACGTCGTAATTTGAGACTGAAAATAGGTGCAGAGAGTCAGATTTCGGCTCAAAAATTACGCTCAGGAGTCAAATTTCTGACATTTCAGACATTTTGAAAACTGCAGCGGGGTTTGGGCAAAATATGACCCATCGCTGTTTTCAGTAATTGGCATATTTTCGGTATGAAACGTCGTAATTTGAAACTGAAAATAGGTGCAGAGAGTCAGAATTTGGGTTAAAAATCACGCACAGTAGTCAAATTTCCGACATTTCAGACATTTTGAAAACTACTGGGGGGATTGGGCAAAATATGACCCATCGCCGTTTACAGTAATTGGCATATTTTCGGTATGAAACGTCGTAATTTGAAACTGAAAATAGGTGCAGAGAGTCAGAATTCGGCTCAAACATCACGCTCAGGAGTCAAATTTCCGACATTTCAGACATTTTAAAAACTGCAGGGGGGTTTGGGCAAAATATGACCCAACGCTGTTTTCAGTAATTGGCATATTTTCGGTATGAAACTTCGTAATTTGAAATTGAAAAAAGGTGCAGAGAGTCAGAATTCGGCTCAAAAGTCACGCTCAGGAGTCAAATTTCCGACATTTCAGACATTTTGAAAACTGCAGGGGGGTTGGGGCAAAATATGACCCATCGCTGTTTTCAGTAATTGGCATATTTTCGGTATAAAAAGTCGTAATTTGAAACTGAAAATAGGTGCAGAGAGTCAGAATTCGGCTCAAAAATCACGCTCAGGAGTCAAATTTCCGATATTTCAGACATTTTGAAAACTACAGGGGGGTTTGGGCAAAATATGATCCTCGCCGTTTTCAGTAATTGGCATATTTTCGGTATGAAACGTCGTAATTTGAAACTGAAAATAAGTGCAGAGAGTCAGAAATAGGATAAAAAAATCACGCTCAGGAGTCAAATTTCCGACATTTCAGATATTTTGAAAACTGCAGGGGGGTTTGGGCAAAATATGACCCATCGCCGTTTTCAGTAATTGGCACATTTTCGGTATAAAAAGTCGTAATTTGAAACTGAAAATAGGTGCAGAGAGTCAGAATTCGGCTCAAAAATCTCGCTCAGGAGTCAAATTTCCGACATTTCAGACATTTTGAAAACTGCAACGGGTTTTGGGCAAAATATGATCCATCGCAGTTTACAGTAATTGGCATATTTTCGGTATGAAACGTCGTAATTTGAAACTAAAAATAGGTGCAGAGAGTCAGAATTCGGCTCAAAAATCACGCTCAGGAGTCAAATTTTTGACATTTCAGACATGTTGAAAACTGCAGGGGGGTTTGGGCAAAATATGACCCATCGCCGTTTACAGTAATTGGCATATTTTCGGTATGAAACTTCGTAATTTGAAACTGAAAATAGGCGCAGAGAGACAGAATTCGACTCAAAAATCACGCTCAGGAGTCAAATTTCCGATATTTCAGACATTTTGAAAACTGCAGGGGGGTTTGGGCAAAATATGACCCATCGCCGTTTTCAGTAATTGGCATATTTTCGGTATAAAAAGTCGTAATTTGAAACTGAAAATAGGTGCAGAGAGTCAGAATTCGGATAAAAAATCACGCTCAGGAGTCAAATTTCCGACATTTCAGACATTTTGAAAACTGCAGGGGGTTTGGGCAAAATATGACCCATCGCCGTTTTCAGTAATTGGCATATTTTCTGTATAAAAAATCGTAATTTGAAACTGCAAATAGGTGCAGAGAGTCAGAATTCGGCTCAAAAATCACGCTCAGGAGTCAAATTTCCGACATTTCAGACATGTTGAAAACTGCAGGGGGGTTTGGGCAAAATATGACCCATCGCCGTTTACAGTAATTGGCATATTTTCGGTATGAAACGTCGTAATTTGAAACTGAAAATAGGTGCAGAGAGTCAGAATTCGGCTCAAAAATCATGCTCAGGAGTCAAATTTCCGACATTTCAGACATTTTGAAAACTGCAGGGGGGTTGGGGCAAAATATGACCCATCGCCGTTTTCAGTAATTGGCATATTTTCGGTATAAAAAGTCGTAATTTGAAACTGAAAATAGGTGCAGAGAGTCAGAATTCGGATAAAAAATTACTCTCAGGAGTCAAATTTCCGACATTTCAGATATTTTGAAAGCTGCAGGGGGGTTTGGGCAAAATATGACCTGTCGCCGTTTACAGTAATTGGCATATTATCGGTATGAAACGTCGTAATTTGAAACTGAAAATAGGTGCAGAGAGTCAGATTTCGGCTTACGAATTACGCTCAGGAGTCAAATTTCTGACATATCTGACATTTTGAAAACTGCAGGGGGGTTTGGGCAAAATATGACCCATCGCTGTTTTCAGTAATTGGCATATTTTCGGTATGAAACGTCGTAATTTGAAACTGAAAATAGGTGCAGAGAGTCAGAATTCGGCTTAAAAATCACGCTCAGGCGTCAAATTTCTGACATTTCAGACATTTTGAAAACTGCAGGGGGGTTGGGGCAAAATATGACCCATCGCCGTGTTTAGTAATTGGCTTATTTTCGGTATAAAAATTCGTAATTTGAAACTGAAAATAGGTTCAGAGAGTCAGAAATAGGATAAAAAATCACGCTCAGGAGTCAAATTTCCGACATTTCAGATATTTTGAAAACTGCAGGGGGGTTTGGGCAAAATATGACCCATCGCCGTTTTCAGTAATTGGCACATTTTCGGTATAAAAAGTCGTAATTTGAAACTGAAAATAGGTGCAGAGAGTCAGAATTCGGCTCAAAAATCTCGCTCAGGAGTCAAATTTCCGACATTTCAGACATTTTGAAAACTGCAACGGGTTTTGGGCAAAATATGATCCATCGCAATTTACAGTAATTGGCATATTTTCGGTATGAAACGTCGTAATTTGAAACTAAAAATAGGTGCAGAGAGTCAGAATTCGGCTCAAAAATCACGCTCAGGAGTCAAATTTTTGACATTTCAGACATGTTGAAAACTGCAGGGGGGTTTGGGCAAAATATGACCCATCGCCGTTTCCAGTAATTGGCATATTTTCGGTATGAAACTTCGTAATTTGAAACTGAAAATAGGCGCAGAGAGACAGAATTCGACTCAAAAATCACGCTCAGGAGTCAAATTTCCGATATTTCAGACATTTTGAAAACTGCAGGGGGGTTTGGGCAAAATATGACCCATCGCCGTTTTCAGTAATTGGCATATTTTCGGTATAAAAAGTCGTAATTTGAAACTGAAAATAGGTGCAGAGAGTCAGAATTCGGATAAAAAATCACGCTCAGGAGTCAAATTTCCGACATTTCAGACATTTTGAAAACTGCAGGGGGTTTGGGCAAAATATGACCCATCGCCGTTTTCAGTAATTGGCATATTTTCTGTATAAAAAATCGTAATTTGAAACTGCAAATAGGTGCAGAGAGTCAGAATTCGGCTCAAAAATCACGCTCAGGAGTCAAATTTCCGACATTTCAGACATGTTGAAAACTGCAGGGGGGTTTGGGCAAAATATGACCCATCGCCGTTTACAGTAATTGGCATATTTTCGGTATGAAACGTCGTAATTTGAAACTGAAAATAGGTGCAGAGAGACAGAATTCGACTCAAAAATCACGCTCAGGAGTCAAATTTCCGATATTTCAGACATTTTGAAAAATGCAGGGGGGTTTGGGCAAAATATGACCCATCGTCGTTTTAAGTAATTGGCATATTTTTCGGTATAAAAAGTCGTAATTTGAAACTGAAAATAGGTGCAGAGAGTCAGTATTCGGCTCAAAAATCACGCTCAGGAGTCAAATTTCCGACATTTCAGACATTTTGAAAACTGCAGGGGGGTTTGGGCAAAATATGACCCATCGCCGTTTTCAGTAATTGGCATATTTTCGGTATAAAAATTCGTAATTTGAAACTGAAAATAGGTGCAGAGAGACAGAATTCGACTCAAAAATCACGCTCAGGAGTCAAATTTCCGATATTTCAGACATTTTGAAAACTGCAGGGGGGTTTGGGCAAAATATGACCCATCGCCGTTTTCAGTAATTGGCATATTTTCGGTATAAAAAGTCGTAATTTGAAACTGAAAATAGGTGCAAAGAGTCAGAATTCGGATAAAAAATCACGCTCAGGAGTCAAATTTCCGACATTTCAGACATTTTGAAAACTGCAGGGGGGTTTGGGCAAAATATGACCCATCGCCGTTTTCAGTAATTGGCATATTTTCTGTATAAAAAGTCGTAATTTGAAACTACAAATAGGTGCAGAGAGTCAGAATTCGGCTCAAAAATCATGCTCAGGAGTCAAATTTCCGACATTTCAGACATTTTGAAAACTGCAGGGGGGTTGGGGCAAAATATGACCCATCGCCGTTTTCAGTAATTGGCATATTTTCGGTATAAAAAGTCGTAATTTGAAACTGAAAATAGGTGCAGAGAGTCAGAATTCGGATAAAAAATTACTCTCAGGAGTCAAATTTCCGACATTTCAGATATTTTGAAAGCTGCAGGGGGGTTTGGGCAAAATATGACCTGTCGCCGTTTACAGTAATTGGCATATTATCGGTATGAAACGTCGTAATTTGAAACTGAAAATAGGTGCAGAGAGTCAGATTTCGGCTTACGAATTACGCTCAGGAGTCAAATTTCTGACATATCTGACATTTTGAAAACTGCAGGGGGGTTTGGGCAAAATATGACCCATCGCTGTTTTCAGTAATTGGCATATTTTCGGTATGAAACGTCGTAATTTGAAACTGAAAATAGGTGCAGAGAGTCAGAATTCGGCTTAAAAATCACGCTCAGGCGTCAAATTTCTGACATTTCAGACATTTTGAAAACTGCAGGGGGGTTGGGGCAAAATATGACCCATCGCCGTGTTTAGTAATTGGCTTATTTTCGGTATAAAAATTCGTAATTTGAAACTGAAAATAGGTGCAGAGAGTCAGAATTCGGCTCAAAAATCACGCTCAGGAGTCAAATTTCCGACATTTCAGATATTTTGAAAACTGCAGGGGGTTTGGGCAAAATATGACCCATCGCCGTTTTCAGTAATTGGCATATTTTCGGTATAAAAAGTCGTAATTTGAAACTGAAAATAGGTGCAGAGAGTCAGAATTCAGATAAAAAATCACTCTCATGAGTCAAATTTCCGACATTTCAGATATTTTGAAAACTGCAGGGGGGTTTGGGCAAAATATGACCCATCGTTGTTTACAGTAATTGGCATATTTTCGGTATGAAACGTCGTAATTTGAGACTGAAAATAGGTGCAGAGAGTCAGATTTCGGCTCAAAAATTACGCTCAGGAGTCAAATTTCTGACATTTCAGACATTTTGAAAACTGCAGCGGGGTTTGGGCAAAATATGACCCATCGCTGTTTTCAGTAATTGGCATATTTTCGGTATGAAACGTCGTAATTTGAAACTGAAAATAGGTGCAGAGAGTCAGAATTTGGGTTAAAAATCACGCACAGTAGTCAAATTTCCGACATTTCAGATATTTTGAAAACTACTGGGGGGATTGGGCAAAATATGACCCATCGCCGTTTACAGTAATTGGCATATTTTCGGTATGAAACGTCGTAATTTGAAACTGAAAATAGGTGCAGAGAGTCAGAATTCGGCTCAAACATCACGCTCAGGAGTCAAATTTCCGACATTTCAGACATTTTAAAAACTGCAGGGGGGTTTGGGCAAAATATGACCCAACGCTGTTTTCAGTAATTGGAATATTTTCGGTATGAAACTTCGTAATTTGAAATTGAAAAAAGGTGCAGAGAGTCAGAATTCGGCTCAAAAGTCACGCTCAGGAGTCAAATTTCCGACATTTCAGACATTTTGAAAACTGCAGGGGGGTTGGGGCAAAATATGACCCATCGCTGTTTTCAGTAATTGGCATATTTTCGGTATAAAAATTCGTAATTTGAAACTGAAAATAGGTGCAGAGAGTCAGAATTCGGCTCAAAAAGCACGCTCAGGAGTCAAATTTCCGATATTTCAGACATTTTGAAAACTACAGGGGGGTTTGGGCAAAATATGATCCTCGCCGTTTTCAGTAATTGGCATATTTTCGGTATGAAACGTCGTAATTTGAAACTGAAAATAAGTGCAGAGAGTCAGAAATAGGATAAAAAATCACGCTCAGGAGTCAAATTTCCGACATTTCAGATATTTTGAAAACTGCAGGGGGGTTTGGGCAAAATATGACCCATCGCCGTTTTCAGTAATTGGCACATTTTCGGTATAAAAAGTCGTAATTTGAAACTGAAAATAGGTGCAGAGAGTCAGAATTCGGCTCAAAAATCTCGCTCAGGAGTCAAATTTCCGACATTTCAGACATTTTGAAAACTGCAACGGGTTTTGGGCAAAATATGATCCATCGCAGTTTACAGTAATTGGCATATTTTCGGTATGAAACGTCGTAATTTGAAACTAAAAATAGGTGCAGAGAGTCAGAATTCGGCTCAAAAATCACGCTCAGGAGTCAAATTTTTGACATTTCAGACATGTTGAAAACTGCAGGGGGGTTTGGGCAAAATATGACCCATCGCCGTTTACAGTAATTGGCATATTTTCGGTATGAAACTTCGTAATTTGAAACTGAAAATAGGCGCAGAGAGACAGAATTCGACTCAAAAATCACGCTCAGGAGTCAAATTTCCGATATTTCAGACATTTTGAAAACTGCAGGGGGGTTTGGGCAAAATATGACCCATCGCCGTTTTCAGTAATTGGCATATTTTCGGTATAAAAAGTCGTAATTTGAAACTGAAAATAGGTGCAGAGAGTCAGAATTCGGATAAAAAATCACGCTCAGGAGTCAAATTTCCGACATTTCAGACATTTTGAAAACTGCAGGGGGTTTGGGCAAAATATGACCCATCGCCGTTTTCAGTAATTGGCATATTTTCTGTATAAAAAATCGTAATTTGAAACTGCAAATAGGTGCAGAGAGTCAGAATTCGGCTCAAAAATCACGCTCAGGAGTCAAATTTCCGACATTTCAGACATGTTGAAAACTGCAGGGGGGTTTGGGCAAAATATGACCCATCGCCGTTTACAGTAATTGGCATATTTTCGGTATGAAACTTCGTAATTTGAAACTGAAAATAGGTGCAGAGAGACAGAATTCAACTCAAAAATCACGCTCAGGAGTCAAATTTCCGATATTTCAGACATTTTGAAAAATGCAGGGGGGTTTGGGCAAAATATGACCCTTCGTCGTTTTAAGTAATTGGCATATTTTTCGGTATAAAAAGTCGTAATTTGAAACTGAAAATAGGTGCAGAGAGTCAGTATTCGGCTCAAAAATCACGCTCAGGAGTCAAATTTCCGACATTTCAGACATTTTGAAAACTGCAGGGGGGTTTGGGCAAAATATGACCCATCGCCGTTTTCAGTAATTGGCATATTTTCGGTATAAAAATTCGTAATTTGAAACTGAAAATAGGTGCAGAGAGACAGAATTCGACTCAAAAATCACGCTCAGGAGTCAAATTTCCGATATTTCAGACATTTTGAAAACTGCAGGGGGGTTTGGGCAAAATATGACCCATCGCCGTTTTCAGTAATTGGCATATTTTCGGTATAAAAAGTCGTAATTTGAAACTGAAAATAGGTGCAAAGAGTCAGAATTCGGATAAAAAATCACGCTCAGGAGTCAAATTTCCGACATTTCAGACATTTTGAAAACTGCAGGGGGGTTTGGGCAAAATATGACCCATCGCCGTTTTCAGTAATTGGCATATTTTCTGTATAAAAAGTCGTAATTTGAAACTGCAAATAGGTGCAGAGAGTCAGAATTCGGCTCAAAAATCACGCTCAGGAGTCAAATTTCCGACATTTCAGACATGTTGAAAACTGCAGGGGGGTTTGGGCAAAATATGACCCATCGCCGTTTACAGTAATTGGCATATTTTCGGTATGAAACGTCGTAATTTGAAACTGAAAATAGGTGCAGAGAGACAGAATTCGACTCAAAAATAACGCTCAGGAGTCAAATTTCCGATATTTCAGACAATTTGAAAACTGCAGGGGGGTTTGGGCAAAATATGACCCATCGCCGTTTTAAGTAATTGGCATATTTTTCGGTATAAAAAGTCGTAATTTGAAACTGAAAATAGGTGCAGAGAGTCAGAATTCGGCTCAAAAATCACGCTCAGGAGTCAAATTTCCGACATTTCAGACATTTTGAAAACTGCAGGGGGGTTTGGGCAAAATATGACCCATCGCCGTTATCAGTAATTGGCATATTTTCGGTATAAAAATTCGTAATTTGAAACTGAAAATAGGTGCAGAGAGTCAGAATTCGGATAAAAAAACACGCTCAGGATTCAAATTTCCGACATTTCATACATTTTAAAAACTGCAGGGGGTTTTGGGCAAAATATGACCCATCGCCGTTTTCAGTAATTGGCATATTTTCGGTATGAAACGTCGTAATTTGAAACTGAAAATAGGTGCAGAGAGTCAGAATTCGGCTCAAAATTCACGCTCAGGAGTCAAATTTCCGACATTTCAGACATTTTAAAAACTGCAGGGGGGTTTGGGCAAAATATGACCCATCGCCATTTTCAGTAATTGGCATATTTTCGGTATGAAACCTCATAATTTGAAACTGAAATTAGGTGCAGAGAGTCAGAATTTGGCTCAAAAATCACGCTCAGGAGTCAAATTTCCGACATTTCAGATATTTTGAAAACTGCAGGGGGGTTTGGGCAAAATATGACCCATCGCTGTTTTCAGTAATTGGCACATTTTCGGTATAAAAAGTCGTAATTTGAAACTGAAAATAGGTGCAGAGAGTCAGAATTCGGCTCAAAAATCTCGCTCAGGAGTCAAATTTACGACATTTCAGACATTTTGAAAACTGCAGCGGGGTTTGGGCAAAATATGATCCATCGCCGTTTACAGTAATTGCCATATTTTCGGTATGAAACGTCGTAATTTAAAACTGAAAATAGGTGCAGAGAGTCACAATTCGGCTCAAAAATCACACTCAGGAGTTAAATTTCCCACATTTCAGACATGTTGAAAACTGCAGGGGGGTTTAGGCAAAACATGACCCATCGCCGTTTTCAGTAATTGGAATATTTTTCGGTATAAAAAGTCGTAATTTGAAACTGAAAATAGGTGCAGAGAGTCAGAATTCGGATAAAAAATCACGCTCAGGAGTCAAATTTCCGACATTTCAGACATTTTGAAAACTGCAGGGGGGTTTGGGCAAAATATGACCCATCGCCGTTTTCAGTAATTGGCATATTTTCGGTATAAAAAGTCGTAATTTGAAACTGAAAATAGGTGCAGAGAGTCAGAATTCGGCTCATGAATCACGGTCAGGAGTCAAATTTCCGACATTTCAAACATTTTAAAAACTGCAGGGGGGTTTGGGCAAAATATGACCCATCGCCGTTTTCAGTAATTGGCATATTTTCGGTATGAAACGTCGTAATTTGAAATTGAAAAAAGGTTCAGAGAGTCAGAATTCGGCTCAAAAATCACGCTCAGGAGTCAAATTTCCGACATTTCAGACATTTTGAAAACTGCAGGGGGGTTTGGGCAAAATATGACCCATCGCCGTTTTCAGTAATTGGCATATTTTCGGTATAAAAAGTCGTAATTTGAAACTGAAAATAGGTGCAGAGAGTCAGAATTCGGATAAAAAATTACGCTCAGGAGTCAAATTTCCGACATTTCAGACATTTTGAAAACTGCAAGGGTGTTTGGGCAAAATATGGCCCATCGCCGATTACAGTAATTGGTATATTTTCGGTATGAAACGTCGTAATTTGAAACTGAAAATAGGTGCAGAGAGTCAGAATTTGGCTTAAAAATCACGCTCAGGAGTCAAATTTCCGACATTTCAGACATTTTAAAAACTGTAGGGGGGTTTCAGCAAAATATGACCCATCGCCGTTTTCAGTAATTGGCATATTTTCGGTATGAAACGTCATAATTTGAAACTGAAAATTGGTGCAGAGAGTCAGAATTCGGCTTAAAAATCACGCTCAGGAGTCAAATTTCCGACATTTCAGACATTTTGAAAACTGCAGGGGGGGTTGCCGTTTTCAGTAATTGGCATATTTTCGGTATAAAAAGTCGTAATTTGAAACTAAAAATAGGTGCAGAGAGTCAGAATTCGGATGGAAAATCACGCTCAGGAACCAAATTTCCGACATTTCAGACATTTTGAAAGCTGCAGGGGGGGTTTGGGCAAAATATGACCCATCGCCGTTTTCAGTAATTGGCATATTTTCGGTATGAAACGTCGTAATTTGAAACTGAAAATAGGTGCAGAGAGTCAGAATTCTGCTCAAAAATCATGCTCAGGAGTCAAATTTCCGACATTTCAGACATTTTGAAAACTGCAGGGGGGATGGGGCAAAATATGACCCATCGCCGTTTTCAGTAATTGGCATATTTTCGGTATAAAAAGTCGTAATTTGAAACTGAGAATAGGTGGAGAGAGTCAGAATTCGGATAAAAAATCACGCTCAGGAGTCAAATTTCCGACATTTCAGACATTTTGAAAACTACAGGGGGGTTTGGGCAAAATATGACCCATCGCCGTTTTCAGTAATTGGTATATTTTCGGTATAAAAAGTCGTAATTTGAAACTGAAAATAGGTGCAGAGAGTCAGAATTCGGATAAAAAATTACTCTCAGGAGTCAAGTTTCTGACATTTCAGATATTTTGAAAACTGCAGGGGGGTTTGGGCAAAATATGACCTGTCGCCGTTTACAGTAATTGGCATATTTTCGGTATGAAACTTCGTAATTTGAAACTGAAAATAGGTGCAGAGAGTCAGATTTCGGCTTACAAATTACGCTCAGGAGTCAAATTTCTGACATATCAGACATTTTGAAAACTGCAGGGGTGTTTGGGCAAAATATGACCCATCGCTGTTTTCAGTAATTGGCATATTTTCGGTATGAAACGTCGTAATTTGAAACTGAAAATAGGTGCAGAGAGTCAGAATTCGGCTTAAAAATCACGCTCAGGCGTCAAATTTCTGACATTTCAGACATTTTGAAAACTGCAGGGGGGTTGGGGCAAAATATGACCCATCGCCGTGTTTAGTAATTGGCTTATTTTCGGTATAAAAATTCGTAATTTGAAACTGAAAATAGGTGCAGAGAGTCAGAATTCGGCTCAAAAATCACGCTCAGGAGTCAAATTTCCGACATTTCAGATATTTTGAAAAATGCAGGGGGTTTGGGCAAAATATGACCCATCGCCGTTTTCAGTAATTGGCATATTTTCGGTATAAAAAGTCGTAATTTGAAACTGAAAATAGGTGCAGAGAGTCAGAATTTCGGTTAAAAAATCACTTTCAGGAGTCAAATTTCCGACATTTCAGATATTTTGAAAACTGCAGGGGGGTTTGGGCAAAATATGACCCATCGTTGTTTACAGTAATTGGCATATTTTCGGTATGAAACGTCGTAATTTGAGACTGAAAATAGGTGCAGAGAGTCAGATTTCGGCTCAAAAATTACGCTCAGGAGTCAAATTTCTGACATTTCAGACATTTTGAAAACTGCAGGGGGGTTTGGGCAAAATATGGCCCATCGCCGTTTTCAGTAATTGGCATAATGTCGGTATAAAAAGTCGTAATTTGAAACTGAAAATAGGTGCAGAGAGTCAGAATTCGGCTTAAAAATCACGCTCAGGAGTCAAATTTCCGACATTTCAGACATTTTGAAAACTGCAGGGGGGTTGGGGCAAAATATGACCCATCGCTGTTTTCAGTAATTGGCATATTTTCGGTATAAAAAGTCGTAATTTGAAACTGAAAATAGGTGCAGAGAGTCAGAATTCGGCTCAAAAATCACGCTCAGGAGTCAAATTTCCGATATTTCAGACATTTTGAAAACTACAGGGGGGTTTGGGCAAAATATACCCTTCGCCGTTTACAGTAATTGGCATATTTTCGGTATGAAACGTCGTAATTTGAAACTGAAAATAGGTGCAGAGAGTCAGAATTCGGCTCATAAATCACGCTCAGGAGTCAAATTTCCGACATTTCAGACATTTTAAAAACTGCAGGGGGGTTTGGGCAAAATATGACCCATCGCCGTTTTCAGTAATTGGCATATTTTCGGTATGAAGCGTCGTAATTTGAAATTAAAAATAGGTGCAGAGAGTCAGAATTCGGCTCAAAAATCACGCTCAGGAGTCAAATTTCCGACATTTCAGACATTTTGAAAACTGCAGGGGGGTTTGGGCAAAAAATGACCCATCGCTGTTTTCAGTAATTGGCATATTTTCGGTATGAAACGTCGTAATTTGAAACTGAAAATAGGTGCAAAGAGTCAGAATTCGGCTTAAAAATCACGCTCATGAGTCAAATTTCCGACATTTGAGACATTTTGAAAACTACAGGGGGGTTTGGGCAAAATATGACCCTTCGCGGTTTATAGTAATTGGCATATTTTCGGTATGAAACGTCGTAATTTGAAACTGAAAATAGGTGCAGAGAGTCAGAATTCGGCTCATAAATAACGGTCAGGAGTCAAATTTCCGACATTTCAAACATTTTAAAAACTGCAGGGGGGTTTGGGCAAAATATGACCAATCGCCGTTTTCAGTAATTGGCATATTTTCGGTATAAAAAGTCGTAATTTGAAACTGAAAATAGGTGCAGAGAGTCAGAATTCGGATAAAAATTACGCTCAGGAGTCAAATTTCCGACATTTCAGACATTTTGAAAACTGCAAGGGTGTTTGGGCAAAACATGGCCCATCGCCGATTACAGTTATTGGTATATTTTCGGTATGAAACGTCGTAATTTGAAACTGAAAATAGATGCAGAGAGTCAGAATTTGGCTTAAAAATCACGCTCAGGAGTCAAATTTCCGACATTTCAGACATTTTAAAAACTGCAGGGGGGTTTCAGCAAAATATGACCCATCGCCGTTTTCAGTAATTGGCATATTTTCGGTATGAAACGTCATAATTTGAAACTGAAAACTGGTGCAGAGAGTCAGAATTCGGCTTAAAAATCACGCTCAGGAGTCAAATTTCCGACATTTCAGACATTTTGAAAACTGCAAGGGGGGTTGCCGTTTTCAGTAATTGGCATATTTTCGGTATAAAAAGTCGTAATTTGAAACTGAAAATAGGTGCAGAGAGTCAGAATTCGGATGGAAAATCACGCTCAGGAACCAAATTTCCGACATTTCAGACATTTTGAAAGCTGCAGGGGGGGGTTTGGGCAAAATATGGCCCATCGCCGTTTTCAGTAATTGGCATAATGTCGGTATAAAAAGTCGTAATTTGAAACTGAAAATAGGTGCAGAGAGTCAGAATTCGGCTTAAAAATCACGCTCAGGAGTCAAATTTCCGACATTTCAGACATTTTGAAAACTGCAGGGGGGTTGGGGCAAAATATGACCCATCGCTGTTTTCAGTAATTGGCATATTTTCGGTGTAAAAAGTCGTAATTTGAAACTGAAAATAGGTGCAGAGAGTCAGTATTCGGCTCAAAAATCACGCTCAGGAGTCAAATTTCCGATATTTCAGACATTTTGAAAACTACAGGGGGGTTTGGGCAAAATATACCCTTCGCCGTTTACAGTAATTGGCATATTTTCGGTATGAAACGTCGTAATTTGAAACTGAAAATAGGTGCAGAGAGTCAGAGTTCGGCTCATAAATCACGCTCATGAGTCAAATTTCCGACATTTCAGACATTTTAAAAACTGCAGGGGGGTTTGGGCAAAATATGACCCATCGCTGTTTTCAGTAATTGGCATATTTTTGGTATGAAACGTCGTAATTTGAAACTGAAAATAGGTGCAAAGAGTCAGAATTCGGCTTAAAAATCACGCTCATGAGTCAAATTTCCGACATTTGAGACATTTTGAAAACTACAGGGGGGTTTGGGCAAAATATGACCCTTCGGGTTATATAGTAATTGGCATATTTTCGGTATGAAACGTCGTAATTTGAAACTGAAAATAGGTGCAGAGTCAGAATTCGGCTCATAAATAACGGTCAGGAGTCAAATTTCCGACATTTCAAACATTTTAAAAACTGCAGGGGGGTTTGGGCAAAATATGACCCATCGCCGTTTTCAGTAATTGGCATATTTTCGGTATAAAAAGTCGTAATTTGAAACTGAAAATAGGTGCAGAGAGTCAGAATTCGGATAAAAATTACGCTCAGGAGTCAAATTTCCGACATTTCAGACATTTTGAAAACTGCAAGGGTGTTTGGGCAAAACATGGCCCATCGCCGATTACAGTAATTGGTATATTTTCGGTATGAAACGTCGTAATTTGAAACTGAAAATAGATGCAGAGAGTCAGAATTTGGCTTAAAAATCACGCTCAGGAGTCAAATTTCCGACATTTCAGACATTTTAAAAACTGCAGGGGGGGTTTCAGCAAAATATGACCCATCGCCGTTTTCAGTAATTGGCATATTTTCGGTATGAAACGTCATAATTTGAAACTGAAAACTGGTGCAGAGAGTTAGAATTCGGCTTAAAAATCACGCTCAGGAGTCAAATTTCCGACATTTCAGACATTTTGAAAACTGCAGGGGGGGTTGCCGTTTTCAGTAATTGGCATATTTTCGGTATAAAAAGTCGTAATTTGAAACTGAAAATAGGTGCAGAGAGTCAGAATTCGGATGGAAAATCACGCTCAGGAACCAAATTTGACACATTTCAGACATCTTGAAAGCTGCAGGGGGGGTTTGGGCAAAATATGACCCATCGCCGTTTTCAGTAATTGGCATATTTTCGGTATGAAACGTCGTAATTTGAAACTGAAAATAGGTGCAGAGAGTCAGAATTCGGCTCAAAAATCATGCTCAGGAGTCAAATTTCAGACATTTCAGACATTTTGAAAACTGCAGGGGGGTTGGGGCAAAATATGACCCATCGCCGTTTTCAGTAATTGGCATATTTTCGGTATAAAAAGTCGTAATTTGAAACTGAAAATAGGTGCAGAGAGTCAGAATTCGGATAAAAAATTACTCTCAGGAGTCAAATTTCCGACATTTCAGATATTTTGAAAGCTGCAGGGGGGTTTGGGCAAAATATGACCTGTCGCCGTTTACAGTAATTGGCATATTATCGGAATGAAACGTCGTAATTTGAAACTGAAAATAGGTGCAGAGAGTCAGATTTCGGCTTACAAATTACGCTCAGGAGTCAAATTTCTGACATATCTGACATTTTGAAAACTGCAGGGGGGTTTGGGCAAAATATGACCCATCGCTGTTTTCAGTAATTGGCATATTTTCGGTATGAAACGTCGTAATTTGAAACTGAAAATAGGTGCAGAGAATCAGAATTCGGCTTAAAAATCACGCTCAGGCGTCAAATTTCTGATATTTCAGACATTTTGAAAACTGCAGGGGGGTTGGGGCAAAATATGACCCATCGCCGTGTTTAGTAATTGGCTTATTTTCGGTATAAAAATTCGTAATTTGAAACTGAAAATAGGTGCAGAGAGTCAGAATTCGGCTCAAAAATCACGCTCAGGAGTCAAATTTCCGACATTTCAGATATTTTGAAAACTGCAGGGGGTTTGCGCAAAATATGACCCATCGCCGTTTTCAGTAATTGGCATATTTTCGGTATAAAAAGTCGTAATTTGAAACTGAAAATAGGTGCAGAGAGTCAGAATTCAGATAAAAAATCACTCTCATGAGTCAAATTTCCGACATTTCAGATATTTTGAAAACTGCAGGGGGGTTTGGGCAAAATATGACCCATCGTTGTTTACAGTAATTGGCATATTTTCGGTGTGAAACGTCGTAATTTGAGACTGAAAATAGGTGCAGAGAGTCAGATTTCGGCTCAAAAATTACGCTCAGGAGTCAAATTTCTGACATTTCAGACATTTTGAAAACTGCAGCGGGGTTTGGGCAAAATATGACCCATCGCTGTTTTCAGTAATTGGCATATTTTCGGTATGAAACGTCGTAATTTGAAACTGAAAATAGGTGCAGAGAGTCAGAATTTGGGTTACAAATCACGCACAGTAGTCAAATTTAAGAAATTTCAGACATTTTGAAAACTACTGGGGGGATTGGGCAAAATATGACTCTTCGCCGTTTACAGTAATTGGCATATTTTCGGTATGAAACGTCGTAATTTGAAACTGAAAATAGGTGCAGAGAGTCAGAATTCGGCTCAAACATCACGCTCAGGAATCAAATTTCCGACATTTCAGACATTTTAAAAACTGCAGGGGGGTTTGGGCAAAATATGACCCAACGCTGTTTTCAGTAATTGGCATATTTTCGGTATGAAACTTCGTAATTTGAAATTGAAAAAAGGTGCAGAGAGTCAGAATTCGGCTCAAAAGTCACGCTCAGGAGTCAAATTTCCGACATTTCAGACATTTTGAAAACTGCAGGGGGGTTGGGGCAAAATATGACCCATCGCTGTTTTCAGTAATTGGCATATTTTCGGTATAAAAAGTCGTAATTTGAAACTGAAAATAGGTGCAGAGAGTCAGAATTCGGCTCAAAAATCACGCTCAGGAGTCAAATTTCCGATATTTCAGACATTTTGAAAACTACAGGGGGGTTTGGGCAAAATATGACCCTCGCCGTTTTCAGTAATTGGCATATTTTCGGTATGAAACGTCGTAATTTGAAACTGAAAATAGGTGCAGAGAGTCAGAAATAGGATAAAAAATCACGCTCAGGAGTCAAATTTCCGACATTTCAGATATTTTGAAAACTGCAGGGGGGTTTGGGCAAAATATGACCCATCGCCGTTTTCAGTAATTGGCACATTTTCGGTATAAAAAGTCGTAATTTGAAACTGAAAATAGGTGCAGAGAGTCAGAATTCGGCTCAAAAACCTCGCTCAGGAGTCAAATTTCCGACATTTCAGACATTTTGAAAACTGCAACGGGGTTTGGGCAAAATATGATCCATCGCAGTTTACAGTAATTGGCATATTTTCGGTATGAAACGTCGTAATTTGAAAGTGAAAATAGGTGCAGAGAGTCAGAATTCGGCTCAAAAATCACGCTCAGGAGTCAAATTTTTTACATTTCAGACATGTTGAAAACTGCAGGGGGGTTTGGGCAAAGTATGACCCATCGCCGTTTACAGTAATTGGCATATTTTCGGTATGAAACTTCGTAATTTGAAACTGAAAATAGGTGCAGAGAGACAGAATTCGACTCAAAAATCACGCTCAGGAGTCAAATTTCCGATATTTCAGACATTTTGAAAACTGCAGGGGGGTTTGGGCAAAATATGACCCATCGTCGTTTTCAGTAATTGGCATATTTTCGGTATAAAAAGTCGTAATTTGAAACTGAAAATAGGTGCAGAGAGTCAGAATTCGGATAAAAAATCACGCTCAGGAGTCAAATTTCCGACATTTCAGACATTTTGAAAACTGCAGGGGGGTTTGGGCAAAATATGACCCATCGCCGTTTTCAGTAATTGGCATATTTTCTGTATAAAAAGTCGTAATTTGAAACTGAAAATAGGTGCAGAGAGTCAGAATTCGGCTCAAAAATCACGCTCAGGAGTCAAATTTCCGACTTTTCAGACATGTTGAAAACTGCAGGGGGGTTTGGGCAAAATATGACCCATCGCCGTTTACAGTAATTGGCATATTTTCGGTATGAAACGTCGTAATTTGAAACTGAAAATAGGTGCAGAGAGACAGAATTCGACTCAAAAATCACGCTCAGGAGTCAAATTTCCGATATTTCAGACATTTTGAAAACTGCAGGGGGGTTTGGGCAAAATATGACCCATCGCCGTTTTAAGTAATTGGCATATTTTTCGGTATAAAAAGTCGTAATTTGAAACTGAAAATAGGTGCAGAGAGTCAGAATTCGGCTCAAAAATCACGCTCAGGAGTCAAATTTCCGACATTTCAGACATTTTGAAAACTGCAGGGGGGTTGGGGCAAAATATGACCCATCGCTGTTTTCAGTAATTGGCATATTTTCGGTGTAAAAAGTCGTAATTTGAAACTGAAAATAGGTGCAGAGAGTCAGAATTCGGCTCAAAAATCACGCTCAGGAGTCAAATTTCCGATATTTCAGACATTTTGAAAACTACAGGGGGGTTTGGGCAAAATATACCCTTCGCCATTTACAGTAATTGGCATATTTTCGGTATGAAACGTCGTAATTTGAAACTGAAAATAGGTGCAGAGAGTCAGAATTCGGCTCATAAATCACGCTCAGGAGTCAAATTTCCGACATTTCAGACATTTTAAAAACTGCAGGGGGGTTTGGGCAAAATATGACCCATCGCCGTTTTCAGTAATTGGCATATTTTCGGTATGAAGCGTCGTAATTTGAAATTGAAAATAGGTGCAGAGAGTCAGAATTCGGCTCAAAAATCACGCTCAGGAGTCAAATTTCCGACATTTCAGACATTTTGAAAACTGCAGGGGGGTTTGGGCAAAAAATGACCCATCGCTGTTTTCAGTAATTGGCATATTTTCGGTATGAAACGTCGTAATTTGAAACTGAAAATAGGTGCAAAGAGTCAGAATTCGGCTTAAAAATCACGCTCATGAGTCAAATTTCCGACATTTGAGACATTTTGAAAACTACAGGGGGGTTTGGGCAAAATATGACCCTTCGGGTTATATAGTAATTGGCATATTTTCGGTATGAAACGTCGTAATTTGAAACTGAAAATAGGTGCAGAGAGTCAGAATTCGGCTCATAAATAACGGTCAGGAGTCAAATTTCCGACATTTCAAACATTTTAAAAACTGCAGGGGGGTTTGGGCAAAATATGACCCATCGCCGTTTTCAGTAATTGGCATATTTTCGGTATAAAAAGTCGTAATTTGAAACTGAAAATAGGTGCAGAGAGTCAGAATTCGGATAAAAATTACGCTCAGGAGTCAAATTTCCGACATTTCAGACATTTTGAAAACTGCAAGGGTGTTTGGGCAAAACATGGCCCATCGCCGATTACAGTAATTGGTATATTTTCGGTATGAAACGTCGTAATTTGAAACTAAAAATAGATGCAGAGAGTCAGAATTTGGCTTAAAAATCACGCTCAGGAGTCAAATTTCCGACATTTCAGACATTTTAAAAACTGCAGGGGGGTTTCAGCAAAATATGACCCATCGCCGTTTTCAGTAATTGGCATATTTTCGGTATGAAACGTCATAATTTGAAACTGAAAACTGGTGCAGAGAGTTAGAATTCGGCTTAAAAATCACGCTCCGGAGTCAAATTTCCGACATTTCAGACATTTTGAAAACTGCAGGGGGGGTTGCCGTTTTCAGTAATTGGCATATTTTCGGTATAAAAAGTCGTAATTTGAAACTGAAAATAGGTGCAGAGAGTCAGAATTCGGATGGAAAATCACGCTCAGGAACCAAATTTCCGACATTTCAGACATTTTGAAAGCTGCAAGGGGGGTTTGGGCAAAATATGACCCATCGCCGTTTTCAGTAATTGGCATATTTTCGGTATGAAACGTCGTAATTTGAAACTGAAAATAGGTGCAGAGAGTCAGAATTCGGCTCAAAAATCATGCTCAGGAGTCAAATTTCCGACATTTCAGACATTTTGAAAACTGCAGGGGGGTTGGGGCAAAATATGACCCATCGCCGTTTTCAGTAATTGGCATATTTTCGGTATAAAAAGTCGTAATTTGAAACTGAAAATAGGTGCAGAGAGTCAGAATTCGGATAAAAAATTACTCTCAGGAGTCAAATTTCCGCCATTTCAGATATTTTGAAAGCTGCAGGGGGGTTTGGGCAAAATATGACCTGTCGCCGTTTACAGTAATTGGCATATTATCGGAATGAAACGTCGTAATTTGAAACTGAAAATAGGTGCAGAGAGTCAGATTTCGGCTTACAAATTACGCTCAGGAGTCAAATTTCTGACATATCTGACATTTTGAAAACTGCAGGGGGGTTTGGGCAAAATATGACCCATCGCTGTTTTCAGTAATTGGCATATTTTCGGTATGAAACGTCGTAATTTGAAACTGAAAATAGTTGCAGAGAATCAGAATTCGGCTTAAAAATCACGCTCAGGCGTCAAATTTCTGACATTTCAGACATTTTGAAAACTGCAGGGGGGTTGGGGCAAAATATGACCCATCGCCGTGTTTAGTAATTGGCTTATTTTCGGTATAAAAATTCGTAATTTGAAACTGAAAATAGGTGCAGAGAGTCAGAATTCGGCTCAAAAATCACGCTCAGGAGTCAAATTTCCGACATTTCAGATATTTTGAAAACTGCAGGGGGTTTGGGCAAAATATGACCCATCGCCGTTTTCAGTAATTGGCATATTTTCGGTATAAAAAGTCGTAATTTGAAACTGAAAATAGGTGCAGAGAGTCAGAATTCAGATAAAAAATCACTCTCATGAGTCAAATTTTCGACATTTCAGATATTTTGAAAACTGCAGGGGGGTTTGGGCAAAATATGACCCATCGTTGTTTACAGTAATTGGCATATTTTCGGTATGAAACGTCGTAATTTGAGACTGAAAATAGGTGCAGAGAGTCAGATTTCGGCTCAAAAATTACGCTCAGGAGTCAAATTTCTGACATTTCAGACATTTTGAAAACTGCAGCGGGGTTTGGGCAAAATATGACCCATCGCTGTTTTCAGTAATTGGCATATTTTCGGTATGAAACGTCGTAATTTGAAACTGAAAATAGGTGCAGAGAGTCAGAATTTGGGTTAAAAATCACGCACAGTAGTCAAATTTCCGAAATTTCAGACATTTTGAAAACTACTGGGGGGATTGGGCAAAATATGACTCTTCGCCGTTTACAGTAATTGGCATATTTTCGGTATGAAACGTCGTAATTTGAAACTGAAAATAGGTGCAGAGAGTCAGAATTCGGCTCAAACATCACGCTCAGGAATCAAATTTCCGACATTTCAGACATTTTAAAAACTGCAGGGGGGTTTGGGCAAAATATGACCCAACGCTGTTTTCAGTAATTGGCATATTTTCGGTATGAAACTTCGTAATTTGAAATTGAAAAAAGGTGCAGAGAGTCAGAATTCGGCTCAAAAGTCACGCTCAGGAGTCAAATTTCCGACATTTCAGACATTTTGAAAACTGCAGAGGGGTTGGGGCAAAATATGACCCATCGCTGTTTTCAGTAATTGGCATATTTTCGGTATAAAAAGTCGTAATTTGAAACTGAAAATAGGTGCAGAGAGTCAGAATTCGGCTCAAAAATCACGCTCAGGAGTCAAATTTCCGATATTTCAGACATTTTGAAAACTACAGGGGGGTTTGGGCAAAATATGACCCTCGCCGTTTTCAGTAATTGGCATATTTTCGGTATGAAACGTCGTAATTTTAAACTGAAAATAGGTGCAGAGAGTCAGAAATAGGATAAAAAATCACGCTCAGGAGTCAAATTTCCGACATTTCAGATATTTTGAAAACTGCAGGGGGGTTTGGGCAAAATATGACCCATCGCCGTTTTCAGTAATTGGCACATTTTCGGTATAAAAAGTCGTAATTTGAAACTGAAAATAGGTGCAGAGAGTCAGAATTCGGCTCAAAAACCTCGCTCAGGAGTCAAATTTCCGACATTTCAGACATTTTGAAAACTGCAACGGGGTTTGGGCAAAATATGATCCATCGCAGTTTACAGTAATTGGCATATTTTCGGTATGAAACGTCGTAATTTGAAAGTGAAAATAGGTGCAGAGAGTCAGAATTCGGCTCAAAAATCACGCTCAGGAGTCAAATTTTTGACATTTCAGACATGTTGAAAACTGCAGGGGGGGTTTGGGCAAAGTATGACCCATCGCCGTTTACAGTAATTGGCATATTTTCGGTATGAAACTTCGTAATTTGAAACTGAAAATAGGTGCAGAGAGACAGAATTCGACTCAAAAATCACGCTCAGGAGTCAAATTTCCGATATTTCAGACATTTTGAAAACTGCAGGGGGGTTTGGGCAAAATATGACCCATCGCCGTTTTCAGTAATTGGCATATTTTCGGTATAAAAAGTCGTAATTTGAAACTGAAAATAGGTGCAGAGAGTCAGAATTCGGATAAAAAATCACGCTCAGGAGTCAAATTTCCGACATTTCAGACATTTTGAAAACTGCAGGGGGGTTTGGGCAAAATATGACCCATCGCCGTTTTCAGTAATTGGCATATTTTCTGTATAAAAAGTCGTAATTTGAAACTGAAAATAGGTGCAGAGAGTCAGAATTCGGCTCAAAAATCACGCTCAGGAGTCAAATTTCCGACATTTCAGACATGTTGAAAACTGCAGGGGGGTTTGGGCAAAATATGACCCATCGCCGTTTACAGTAATTGGCATATTTTCGGTATGAAACGTCGTAATTTGAAACTGAAAATAGGTGCAGAGAGACAGAATTCGACTCAAAAATCACGCTCAGGAGTCAAATTTCCGATATTTCAGACATTTTGAAAACTGCAGGGGGGTTTGGGCAAAATATGACCCATCGCCGTTTTAAGTAATTGGCATATTTTTCGGTATAAAAAGTCGTAATTTGAAACTGAAAATAGGTGCAGAGAGTCAGAATTCGGCTCAAAAATCACGCTCAGGAGTCAAATTTCCGACATTTCAGACATTTTGAAAACTGCAGGGGGGTTTGGGCAAAATATGACCCATCGCCGTTTTCAGTAATTGGCATATTTTCGGTATAAAAATTCGTAATTTGAAAATGAAAATAGGTGCAGAGAGTCAGAATTCGGATAAAAAAACACGCTCAGGAGTCAAATTTCCGACATTTCATACATTTTAAAAACTGCAGGGGGGTTTGGTCAAAATATGACCCATCGCCGTTTTCAGTAATTGGCATATTTTCGGTATGAAACGTCGTAATTTTAAACTGAAAATAAGGGCAGAGAGTCAGAATTCGGCTCAAAAATCACGCTCAGGAGTCAAATTTCCGACATTTCAGACATTTTAAAAACTGCAGAGGGGTTTGGGCAAAATTTGACCCATCGCTGTTGTCAGTAATTGGCATATTTTCGGTATAAAAAGTCGTAATTTGAAACTGAAAATAGGTGCAGAGAGACAGAATTCGGCTCAAAAATCACTCTCAGGAGTTAAATTTCCGACATTTCAGACATTTTGAAAACTGCAGGGGGGTTTGGGCAAAATATGACCCATCGCCGTTTTCAGTAATTGGCATATTTTCGGTATAAAAAGTCGTAATTTGAAACTGAAAATAGGTGCAGAGAGTCAGAATTCGGCTCAAAAATCACGCTCAGGAGTCAAATTTCCGACATTTCAGATATTTTGAAAACTGCAGGGGGTTTGGGCAAAATATGACCCATCGCCGTTTTCAGTAATTGGCATATTTTCGGTATAAAAAGTCGTAATTTGAAACTGAAAATAGGTGCAGAGAGTCAGAATTCAGATAAAAAATCACTCTCATGAGTCAAATTTCCGACATTTCAGATATTTTGAAAACTGCAGGGGGGTTTGGGCAAAATATGACCCATCGTTGTTTACAGTAATTGGCATATTTTCGGTATGAAACGTCGTAATTTGAGACTGAAAATAGGTGCAGAGAGTCAGATTTCGGCTCAAAAATTACGCTCAGGAGTCAAATTTCTGACATTTCAGACATTTTGAAAACTGCAGCGGGGTTTGGGCAAAATATGACCCATCGCTGTTTTCAGTAATTGGCATATTTTCGGTATGAAACGTCGTAATTTGAAACTGAAAATAGGTGCAGAGAGTCAGAATTTGGGTTAAAAATCACGCACAGTAGTCAAATTTCCGAAATTTCAGACATTTTGAAAACTACTGGGGGGATTGGGCAAAATATGACTCTTCGCCGTTTACAGTAATTGGCATATTTTCGGTATGAAACGTCGTAATTTGAAACTGAAAATAGGTGCAGAGAGTCAGAATTCGGCTCAAACATCACGCTCAGGAATCAAATTTCCGACATTTCAGACATTTTAAAAACTGCAGGGGGGTTTGGGCAAAATATGACCCAACGCTGTTTTCAGTAATTGGCATATTTTCGGTATGAAACTTCGTAATTTGAAATTGAAAAAAGGTGCAGAGAGTCAGAATTCGGCTCAAAAGTCACGCTCAGGAGTCAAATTTCCGACATTTCAGACATTTTGAAAACTGCAGAGGGGTTGGGGCAAAATATGACCCATCGCTGTTTTCAGTAATTGGCATATTTTCGGTATAAAAAGTCGTAATTTGAAACTGAAAATAGGTGCAGAGAGTCAGAATTCGGCTCAAAAATCACGCTCAGGAGTCAAATTTCCGATATTTCAGACATTTTGAAAACTACAGGGGGGTTTGGGCAAAATATGACCCTCGCCGTTTTCAGTAATTGGCATATTTTCGGTATGAAACGTCGTAATTTTAAACTGAAAATAGGTGCAGAGAGTCAGAAATAGGATAAAAAATCACGCTCAGGAGTCAAATTTCCGACATTTCAGATATTTTGAAAACTGCAGGGGGGTTTGGGCAAAATATGACCCATCGCCGTTTTCAGTAATTGGCACATTTTCGGTATAAAAAGTCGTAATTTGAAACTGAAAATAGGTGCAGAGAGTCAGAATTCGGCTCAAAAACCTCGCTCAGGAGTCAAATTTCCGACATTTCAGACATTTTGAAAACTGCAACGGGGTTTGGGCAAAATATGATCCATCGCAGTTTACAGTAATTGGCATATTTTCGGTATGAAACGTCGTAATTTGAAAGTGAAAATAGGTGCAGAGAGTCAGAATTCGGCTCAAAAATCACGCTCAGGAGTCAAATTTTTGACATTTCAGACATGTTGAAAACTGCAGGGGGGGTTTGGGCAAAGTATGACCCATCGCCGTTTACAGTAATTGGCATATTTTCGGTATGAAACTTCGTAATTTGAAACTGAAAATAGGTGCAGAGAGACAGAATTCGACTCAAAAATCACGCTCAGGAGTCAAATTTCCGATATTTCAGACATTTTGAAAACTGCAGGGGGGTTTGGGCAAAATATGACCCATCGCCGTTTTCAGTAATTGGCATATTTTCGGTATAAAAAGTCGTAATTTGAAACTGAAAATAGGTGCAGAGAGTCAGAATTCGGATAAAAAATCACGCTCAGGAGTCAAATTTCCGACATTTCAGACATTTTGAAAACTGCAGGGGGGTTTGGGCAAAATATGACCCATCGCCGTTTTCAGTAATTGGCATATTTTCTGTATAAAAAGTCGTAATTTGAAACTGAAAATAGGTGCAGAGAGTCAGAATTCGGCTCAAAAATCACGCTCAGGAGTCAAATTTCCGACATTTCAGACATGTTGAAAACTGCAGGGGGGTTTGGGCAAAATATGACCCATCGCCGTTTACAGTAATTGGCATATTTTCGGTATGAAACGTCGTAATTTGAAACTGAAAATAGGTGCAGAGAGACAGAATTCGACTCAAAAATCACGCTCAGGAGTCAAATTTCCGATATTTCAGACATTTTGAAAACTGCAGGGGGGTTTGGGCAAAATATGACCCATCGCCGTTTTAAGTAATTGGCATATTTTTCGGTATAAAAAGTCGTAATTTGAAACTGAAAATAGGTGCAGAGAGTCAGAATTCGGCTCAAAAATCACGCTCAGGAGTCAAATTTCCGACATTTCAGACATTTTGAAAACTGCAGGGGGGTTTGGGCAAAATATGACCCATCGCCGTTTTCAGTAATTGGCATATTTTCGGTATAAAAATTCGTAATTTGAAAATGAAAATAGGTGCAGAGAGTCAGAATTCGGATAAAAAAACACGCTCAGGAGTCAAATTTCCGACATTTCATACATTTTAAAAACTGCAGGGGGGTTTGGTCAAAATATGACCCATCGCCGTTTTCAGTAATTGGCATATTTTCGGTATGAAACGTCGTAATTTTAAACTGAAAATAAGGGCAGAGAGTCAGAATTCGGCTCAAAAATCACGCTCAGGAGTCAAATTTCCGACATTTCAGACATTTTAAAAACTGCAGAGGGGTTTGGGCAAAATTTGACCCATCGCTGTTTTCAGTAATTGGCATATTTTCGGTATAAAAATTCGTAATTTGAAACTGAAAATAGGTGCAGAGAGACAGAATTCGGCTCAAAAATCACTCTCAGGAGTTAAATTTCCGACATTTCAGACATTTTGAAAACTGCAGGGGGGTTTGGGCAAAATATGACCCATCGCCGTTTTCAGTAATTGGCATATTTTCGGTATAAAAAGTCGTAATTTGAAACTGAAAATAGGTGCAGAGAGTCAGAATTCGGATAAAAAAACACGCTCAGGATTCAAATTTCCGACATTTCATACATTTTAAAAACTGCAGGGGGGTTTGGGCAAAATATGACCCATCGCCTTTTTCAGTAATTGGCATATTTTCGGTATGAAACCTCATAATTTGAAACTGAAATTAGGTGCAGAGAGTCAGAATTTGGCTCAAAAATCACGCTCAGGAGTCAAATTTCCGACATTTCAGACATTTTAAAAACTGCAGGGGGGTTTGGGCAAAATATAACCCATCGCCTTTTTCAGTAATTGGCATATTTTCGGTATGAAACCTCATAATTTGAAACTGAAATTAGGTGCAGAGAGTCAGAATTTGGCTCAAAAATCACGCTCAGGAGTCAAATTTCCGACATTTCAGATATTTTGAAAACTGCAGGGGGGTTTGGGCAAAATATGACCCATCGCCGTTTTCAGTAATTGGCACATTTTCGGTATAAAAAGTCGTAATTTGAAACTGAAAATAGGTGCAGAGAGTCAGAATTCGGCTCAAAAATCTCGCTCAGGAGTCAAATTTCCGACAATTCAGACATTTTGAAAACTGCAGCGGGGTTTGGGCAAAATATGATCCATCGCCGTTTACAGTAATTGCCATATTTTCGGTATGAAACGTCGTAATTTAAAACTGAAAATAGGTGCAGAGAGTCAGAATTCGGCTCAAAAATCACTCTCAGGAGTTAAATTTCCGACATTTCAGACATGTTGAAAACTGCAGGGGGGTTTAGGCAAAACATGACCCATCGCCGTTTTCAGTAATTGGCATATTTTTCGGTATAAAAAGTCGTAATTTGAAACTGAAAATAGGTGCAGAGAGTCAGAATTCGGATAAAAAATCACGCTCAGGAGTCAAATTTCCGACATTTCAGACATTTTGAAAACTGCAGGGGGGTTTGGGCAAAATATGACCCATCGCCGTTTTCAGTAATTGGCATATTTTCGGTATAAAAAGTCGTAATTTGAAACTGAAAATAGGTACAGAGAGTCAAAATTCGGCTCAAAAATCACGCTCAGGAGTCAAATTTCCGACATTTCAGACATTTTGAAAACTGCAGGGGGGTTTGGGCAAAATATGACCCATCGCCGTTTTCAGTAATTGGCATATTTTCGGCATGAAACATCGTAATTTGAAACTGAAAATAGGTGCAGAGAGTCAGCATTCGGATACAAAAACACGCTCAGGAGTCAAATTTCCGACATTTCAGACATTTTAAAAACTGCAGGGGGGTTTGGGCAAAATATGACCCATCGCCGTTTTCAGTAATTGGCATATTTTCGGTATGAAACCTCATAATTTGAAACTGAAATTAGGTGCAGAGAGTCAGAATTTGGCTCAAAAATCACTCTCAGGAGTCAAATTTCCGACATTTCAGATATTTTAAAAATTACAGGGGGGTTTGGGCAAAATATGACCCATCGCCGCTTTCAGTAATTGGCATATTTTCGGTATAAAAACGCGTTATTTGAAACTGAAAATAGGTGCAGAGAGACAGAATTCGGCTCAAAAATCACTCTCAGGAGTCAAATTTCCGACATTTCAGACATTTTGAAAACTGCAGGGGGGTTTGGGCAAAATATGACCCATCGCCGTTTTCAGTAATTGGCACTTTTTCGGTACAAAAAGTCGTAATTTGAAACTGAAAATAGGTGCATAGAGTCAGAATTCGGAAAAAAAATCACGCTCAGGAGTCAAATTTCCGACATTTCAGATATTTTGAAAACTGCAGGGGGGTTTGGGCAAAATATGACCCATCGCCGTTTTCAGTAATTGGCATATTTTCTGTATAAAAAGTCGTAATTTGAAACTGAAAATAGGTGCAGAGAGTCAGAATTCGGCTCAAAAATCACGCTCAGGAGTCAAATTTCCGACATTTCAGACATGTTGAAAACTGCAGGGGGGTTTGGGCAAAATATGACCCATCGCCGTTTACAGTAATTGGCATATTTTCGGTATGAAACGTCGTAATTTGAAACTGAAAATAGGTGCAGAGAGACAGAATTCGACTCAAAAATCACGCTCAGGAGTCAAATTTCCGATATTTCAGACATTTTGAAAACTGCAGGGGGGTTTGGGCAAAATATGACCCATCGCCGTTTTAAGTAATTGGCATATTTTTCGGTATAAAAAGTCGTAATTTGAAACTGAAAATAGGTGCAGAGAGTCAGAATTCGGCTCAAAAATCACGCTCAGGAGTCAAATTTCCGACATTTCAGACATTTTGAAAACTGCAGGGGGGTTTGGGCAAAATATGACCCATCGCCGTTTTCAGTAATTGGCATATTTTCGGTATAAAAATTCGTAATTTGAAAATGAAAATAGGTGCAGAGAGTCAGAATTCGGATAAAAAAACACGCTCAGGAGTCAAATTTCCGACATTTCATACATTTTAAAAACTGCAGGGGGGTTTGGTCAAAATATGACCCATCGCCGTTTTCAGTAATTGGCATATTTTCGGTATGAAACGTCGTAATTTTAAACTGAAAATAAGGGCAGAGAGTCAGAATTCGGCTCAAAAATCACGCTCAGGAGTCAAATTTCCGACATTTCAGACATTTTAAAAACTGCAGAGGGGTTTGGGCAAAATTTGACCCATCGCTGTTTTCAGTAATTGGCATATTTTCGGTATAAAAATTCGTAATTTGAAACTGAAAATAGGTGCAGAGAGACAGAATTCGGCTCAAAAATCACTCTCAGGAGTTAAATTTCCGACATTTCAGACATTTTGAAAACTGCAGGGGGGTTTGGGCAAAATATGACCCATCGCCGTTTTCAGTAATTGGCATATTTTCGGTATAAAAAGTCGTAATTTGAAACTGAAAATAGGTGCAGAGAGTCAGAATTCGGATAAAAAAACACGCTCAGGATTCAAATTTCCGACATTTCATACATTTTAAAAACTGCAGGGGGGTTTGGGCAAAATATGACCCATCGCCTTTTTCAGTAATTGGCATATTTTCGGTATGAAACCTCATAATTTGAAACTGAAATTAGGTGCAGAGAGTCAGAATTTGGCTCAAAAATCACGCTCAGGAGTCAAATTTCCGACATTTCAGACATTTTAAAAACTGCAGGGGGGTTTGGGCAAAATATGACCCATCGCCTTTTTCAGTAATTGGCATATTTTCGGTATGAAACCTCATAATTTGAAACTGAAATTAGGTGCAGAGAGTCAGAATTTGGCTCAAAAATCACGCTCAGGAGTCAAATTTCCGACATTTCAGATATTTTGAAAACTGCAGGGGGGTTTGGGCAAAATATGACCCATCGCCGTTTTCAGTAATTGGCACATTTTCGGTATAAAAAGTCGTAATTTGAAACTGAAAATAGGTGCAGAGAGTCAGAATTCGGCTCAAAAATCTCGCTCAGGAGTCAAATTTCCGACAATTCAGACATTTTGAAAACTGCAGCGGGGTTTGGGCAAAATATGATCCATCGCCGTTTACAGTAATTGCCATATTTTCGGTATGAAACGTCGTAATTTAAAACTGAAAATAGGTGCAGAGAGTCAGAATTCGGCTCAAAAATCACTCTCAGGAGTTAAATTTCCGACATTTCAGACATGTTGAAAACTGCAGGGGGGTTTAGGCAAAACATGACCCATCGCCGTTTTCAGTAATTGGCATATTTTTCGGTATAAAAAGTCGTAATTTGAAACTGAAAATAGGTGCAGAGAGTCAGAATTCGGATAAAAAATCACGCTCAGGAGTCAAATTTCCGACATTTCAGACATTTTGAAAACTGCAGGGGGGTTTGGGCAAAATATGACCCATCGCCGTTTTCAGTAATTGGCATATTTTCGGTATAAAAAGTCGTAATTTGAAACTGAAAATAGGTACAGAGAGTCAAAATTCGGCTCAAAAATCACGCTCAGGAGTCAAATTTCCGACATTTCAGACATTTTGAAAACTGCAGGGGGGTTTGGGCAAAATATGACCCATCGCCGTTTTCAGTAATTGGCATATTTTCGGCATGAAACATCGTAATTTGAAACTGAAAATAGGTGCAGAGAGTCAGCATTCGGATACAAAAACACGCTCAGGAGTCAAATTTCCGACATTTCAGACATTTTAAAAACTGCAGGGGGGTTTGGGCAAAATATGACCCATCGCCGTTTTCAGTAATTGGCATATTTTCGGTATGAAACCTCATAATTTGAAACTGAAATTAGGTGCAGAGAGTCAGAATTTGGCTCAAAAATCACTCTCAGGAGTCAAATTTCCGACATTTCAGATATTTTAAAAATTACAGGGGGGTTTGGGCAAAATATGACCCATCGCCGCTTTCAGTAATTGGCATATTTTCGGTATAAAAACGCGTTATTTGAAACTGAAAATAGGTGCAGAGAGTCAGAATTCGGCTCAAAAATCTCGCTCAGGAGTCAAATTTCCGACAATTCAGACATTTTGAAAACTGCAGCGGGGTTTGGGCAAAATATGATCCATCGCCGTTTACAGTAATTGCCATATTTTCGGTATGAAACGTCGTAATTTAAAACTGAAAATAGGTGCAGAGAGTCAGAATTCGGCTCAAAAATCACTCTCAGGAGTTAAATTTCCGACATTTCAGACATGTTGAAAACTGCAGGGGGGTTTAGGCAAAACATGACCCATCGCCGTTTTCAGTAATTGGCATATTTTTCGGTATAAAAAGTCGTAATTTGAAACTGAAAATAGGTGCAGAGAGTCAGAATTCGGATAAAAAATCACGCTCAGGAGTCAAATTTCCGACATTTCAGACATTTTGAAAACTGCAGGGGGGTTTGGGCAAAATATGACCCATCGCCGTTTTCAGTAATTGGCATATTTTCGGTATAAAAAGTCGTAATTTGAAACTGAAAATAGGTACAGAGAGTCAAAATTCGGCTCAAAAATCACGCTCAGGAGTCAAATTTCCGACATTTCAGACATTTTGAAAACTGCAGGGGGGTTTGGGCAAAATATGACCCATCGCCGTTTTCAGTAATTGGCATATTTTCGGCATGAAACATCGTAATTTGAAACTGAAAATAGGTGCAGAGAGTCAGCATTCGGATACAAAAACACGCTCAGGAGTCAAATTTCCGACATTTCAGACATTTTAAAAACTGCAGGGGGGTTTGGGCAAAATATGACCCATCGCCGTTTTCAGTAATTGGCATATTTTCGGTATGAAACCTCATAATTTGAAACTGAAATTAGGTGCAGAGAGTCAGAATTTGGCTCAAAAATCACTCTCAGGAGTCAAATTTCCGACATTTCAGATATTTTAAAAATTACAGGGGGGTTTGGGCAAAATATGACCCATCGCCGCTTTCAGTAATTGGCATATTTTCGGTATAAAAACGCGTTATTTGAAACTGAAAATAGGTGCAGAGAGACAGAATTCGGCTCAAAAATCACTCTCAGGAGTCAAATTTCCGACATTTCAGACATTTTGAAAACTGCAGGGGGGTTTGGGCAAAATATGACCCATCGCCGTTTTCAGTAATTGGCACTTTTTCGGTACAAAAAGTCGTAATTTGAAACTGAAAATAGGTGCATAGAGTCAGAATTCGGAAAAAAAATCACGCTCAGGAGTCAAATTTCCGACATTTCAGATATTTTGAAAACTGCAGGGGGGTTTGGGCAAAATATGACCCATCGCCGTTTTCAGTAATTGGCACATTTTCGGTATAAAAAGTCGTAATTTGAAACTGAAAATAGGTGCAGAGAGTCAGAATTCGGCTCAAAAATCTCGCTCAGGAGTCAAATTTCCGACATTTCAGACATTTTGAAAACTGCAGCAGGGTTTGGGCAAAATATGATCCATTGCCGTTTACAGTAATTGGCATATTTTCGGTATGAAACGTCGTAACTTGAAACTGAAAATAGGTGCAGAGAGTCAGAATTCGGCTCAAAAATCACTCTCAGGAGGTAAATTTCCGACATTTCAGACATGTTGAAAACTGCAGGGGGGTTTGGGCAAAATATGACCCATCGCCGTTTTCAGTAATTGGCATATTTTTCGGTATAAAAAGTCGTAATTTGAAACTGAAAATAGGTGCAGAGAGTCAGAATTCGTATAAAAAATCACACTCAGGAGTTAAATTTCCGACATTTCAGACATTTTGAAAACTGCAGGGGGGTTTGGGCAAAATTTGACCCATCGCCGTTTTCAGTAATTGGCATATTTTCGGTATAAAAAGTCGTAATTTGAAACTGAAAATAGGTGCAGAGAGTCAAAATTCGGCTCAAAAATCACGCTCAAGAGTCAAATTTCCGACATTTCAGACATTTTGAAAACTGCAGGGGGTTTGGGCAAAATATGACCCATCGCCGTTTTCAGTAATTGGCACATTTTCGGTATAAAAAGTCGTAATTTGAAACTGAAAATAGGTGCAGAGAGTCAGAATTCGGCTCAAAAATCTCGCTCAGGAGTCAAATTTCCGACATTTCAGACATTTTGAAAACTGCAACGGGGTTTGGGCAAAATATGACCCATCGCCGTTTTCAGTAATTGGCATATTTTCGGTATAAAAAGTCGTAATTTGAAACTGAAAATAGGTACAGAGAGTCAAAATTCGGCTCAAAAATCACGCTCAGGAGTCAAATTTCCGACATTTCAGACATTTTGAAAACTGCAGGGGGGTTTGGGCAAAATATGACCCATCGCCGTTTTCAGTAATTGGCATATTTTCGGCATGAAACATCGTAATTTGAAACTGAAAATAGGTGCAGAGAGTCAGCATTCGGATACAAAAACACGCTCAGGAGTCAAATTTCCGACATTTCAGACATTTTAAAAACTGCAGGGGGGTTTGGGCAAAATATGACCCATCGCCGTTTTCAGTAATTGGCATATTTTCGGTATGAAACCTCATAATTTGAAACTGAAATTAGGTGCAGAGAGTCAGAATTTGGCTCAAAAATCACTCTCAGGAGTCAAATTTCCGACATTTCAGATATTTTAAAAATTACAGGGGGGTTTGGGCAAAATATGACCCATCGCCGCTTTCAGTAATTGGCATATTTTCGGTATAAAAACGCGTTATTTGAAACTGAAAATAGGTGCAGAGAGACAGAATTCGGCTCAAAAATCACTCTCAGGAGTCAAATTTCCGACATTTCAGACATTTTGAAAACTGCAGGGGGGTTTGGGCAAAATATGACCCATCGCCGTTTTCAGTAATTGGCACTTTTTCGGTACAAAAAGTCGTAATTTGAAACTGAAAATAGGTGCATAGAGTCAGAATTCGGAAAAAAAATCACGCTCAGGAGTCAAATTTCCGACATTTCAGATATTTTGAAAACTGCAGGGGGGTTTGGGCAAAATATGACCCATCGCCGTTTTCAGTAATTGGCATATTTTCTGTATAAAAAGTCGTAATTTGAAACTGAAAATAGGTGCAGAGAGTCAGAATTCGGCTCAAAAATCACGCTCAGGAGTCAAATTTCCGACATTTCAGACATGTTGAAAACTGCAGGGGGGTTTGGGCAAAATATGACCCATCGCCGTTTACAGTAATTGGCATATTTTCGGTATGAAACGTCGTAATTTGAAACTGAAAATAGGTGCAGAGAGACAGAATTCGACTCAAAAATCACGCTCAGGAGTCAAATTTCCGATATTTCAGACATTTTGAAAACTGCAGGGGGGTTTGGGCAAAATATGACCCATCGCCGTTTTAAGTAATTGGCATATTTTTCGGTATAAAAAGTCGTAATTTGAAACTGAAAATAGGTGCAGAGAGTCAGAATTCGGCTCAAAAATCACGCTCAGGAGTCAAATTTCCGACATTTCAGACATTTTGAAAACTGCAGGGGGGTTTGGGCAAAATATGACCCATCGCCGTTTTCAGTAATTGGCATATTTTCGGTATAAAAATTCGTAATTTGAAAATGAAAATAGGTGCAGAGAGTCAGAATTCGGATAAAAAAACACGCTCAGGAGTCAAATTTCCGACATTTCATACATTTTAAAAACTGCAGGGGGGTTTGGTCAAAATATGACCCATCGCCGTTTTCAGTAATTGGCATATTTTCGGTATGAAACGTCGTAATTTTAAACTGAAAATAAGGGCAGAGAGTCAGAATTCGGCTCAAAAATCACGCTCAGGAGTCAAATTTCCGACATTTCAGACATTTTAAAAACTGCAGAGGGGTTTGGGCAAAATTTGACCCATCGCTGTTTTCAGTAATTGGCATATTTTCGGTATAAAAATTCGTAATTTGAAACTGAAAATAGGTGCAGAGAGACAGAATTCGGCTCAAAAATCACTCTCAGGAGTTAAATTTCCGACATTTCAGACATTTTGAAAACTGCAGGGGGGTTTGGGCAAAATATGACCCATCGCCGTTTTCAGTAATTGGCATATTTTCGGTATAAAAAGTCGTAATTTGAAACTGAAAATAGGTGCAGAGAGTCAGAATTCGGATAAAAAAACACGCTCAGGATTCAAATTTCCGACATTTCATACATTTTAAAAACTGCAGGGGGGTTTGGGCAAAATATGACCCATCGCCTTTTTCAGTAATTGGCATATTTTCGGTATGAAACCTCATAATTTGAAACTGAAATTAGGTGCAGAGAGTCAGAATTTGGCTCAAAAATCACGCTCAGGAGTCAAATTTCCGACATTTCAGACATTTTAAAAACTGCAGGGGGGTTTGGGCAAAATATGACCCATCGCCTTTTTCAGTAATTGGCATATTTTCGGTATGAAACCTCATAATTTGAAACTGAAATTAGGTGCAGAGAGTCAGAATTTGGCTCAAAAATCACGCTCAGGAGTCAAATTTCCGACATTTCAGATATTTTGAAAACTGCAGGGGGGTTTGGGCAAAATATGACCCATCGCCGTTTTCAGTAATTGGCACATTTTCGGTATAAAAAGTCGTAATTTGAAACTGAAAATAGGTGCAGAGAGTCAGAATTCGGCTCAAAAATCTCGCTCAGGAGTCAAATTTCCGACAATTCAGACATTTTGAAAACTGCAGCGGGGTTTGGGCAAAATATGATCCATCGCCGTTTACAGTAATTGCCATATTTTCGGTATGAAACGTCGTAATTTAAAACTGAAAATAGGTGCAGAGAGTCAGAATTCGGCTCAAAAATCACTCTCAGGAGTTAAATTTCCGACATTTCAGACATGTTGAAAACTGCAGGGGGGTTTAGGCAAAACATGACCCATCGCCGTTTTCAGTAATTGGCATATTTTTCGGTATAAAAAGTCGTAATTTGAAACTGAAAATAGGTGCAGAGAGTCAGAATTCGGATAAAAAATCACGCTCAGGAGTCAAATTTCCGACATTTCAGACATTTTGAAAACTGCAGGGGGGTTTGGGCAAAATATGACCCATCGCCGTTTTCAGTAATTGGCATATTTTCGGTATAAAAAGTCGTAATTTGAAACTGAAAATAGGTACAGAGAGTCAAAATTCGGCTCAAAAATCACGCTCAGGAGTCAAATTTCCGACATTTCAGACATTTTGAAAACTGCAGGGGGGTTTGGGCAAAATATGACCCATCGCCGTTTTCAGTAATTGGCATATTTTCGGCATGAAACATCGTAATTTGAAACTGAAAATAGGTGCAGAGAGTCAGCATTCGGATACAAAAACACGCTCAGGAGTCAAATTTCCGACATTTCAGACATTTTAAAAACTGCAGGGGGGTTTGGGCAAAATATGACCCATCGCCGTTTTCAGTAATTGGCATATTTTCGGTATGAAACCTCATAATTTGAAACTGAAATTAGGTGCAGAGAGTCAGAATTTGGCTCAAAAATCACTCTCAGGAGTCAAATTTCCGACATTTCAGATATTTTAAAAATTACAGGGGGGTTTGGGCAAAATATGACCCATCGCCGCTTTCAGTAATTGGCATATTTTCGGTATAAAAACGCGTTATTTGAAACTGAAAATAGGTGCAGAGAGACAGAATTCGGCTCAAAAATCACTCTCAGGAGTCAAATTTCCGACATTTCAGACATTTTGAAAACTGCAGGGGGGTTTGGGCAAAATATGACCCATCGCCGTTTTCAGTAATTGGCACTTTTTCGGTACAAAAAGTCGTAATTTGAAACTGAAAATAGGTGCATAGAGTCAGAATTCGGAAAAAAAATCACGCTCAGGAGTCAAATTTCCGACATTTCAGATATTTTGAAAACTGCAGGGGGGTTTGGGCAAAATATGACCCATCGCCGTTTTCAGTAATTGGCACATTTTCGGTATAAAAAGTCGTAATTTGAAACTGAAAATAGGTGCAGAGAGTCAGAATTCGGCTCAAAAATCTCGCTCAGGAGTCAAATTTCCGACATTTCAGACATTTTGAAAACTGCAGCAGGGTTTGGGCAAAATATGATCCATTGCCGTTTACAGTAATTGGCATATTTTCGGTATGAAACGTCGTAACTTGAAACTGAAAATAGGTGCAGAGAGTCAGAATTCGGCTCAAAAATCACTCTCAGGAGGTAAATTTCCGACATTTCAGACATGTTGAAAACTGCAGGGGGGTTTGGGCAAAATATGACCCATCGCCGTTTTCAGTAATTGGCATATTTTTCGGTATAAAAAGTCGTAATTTGAAACTGAAAATAGGTGCAGAGAGTCAGAATTCGTATAAAAAATCACACTCAGGAGTTAAATTTCCGACATTTCAGACATTTTGAAAACTGCAGGGGGGTTTGGGCAAAATTTGACCCATCGCCGTTTTCAGTAATTGGCATATTTTCGGTATAAAAAGTCGTAATTTGAAACTGAAAATAGGTGCAGAGAGTCAAAATTCGGCTCAAAAATCACGCTCAAGAGTCAAATTTCCGACATTTCAGACATTTTGAAAACTGCAGGGGGTTTGGGCAAAATATGACCCATCGCCGTTTTCAGTAATTGGCACATTTTCGGTATAAAAAGTCGTAATTTGAAACTGAAAATAGGTGCAGAGAGTCAGAATTCGGCTCAAAAATCTCGCTCAGGAGTCAAATTTCCGACATTTCAGACATTTTGAAAACTGCAACGGGGTTTGGGCAAAATATGATCCATCGCCGTTTACAGTAATTGCCATATTTTCGGTATGAAACGTCGTAATTTAAAACTAAAAATAGGTGCAGAGAGTCAGAATTCGGCTCAAAAATCACTCTCAGGAGTTAAATTTCCGACATTTCAGACATGTTGAAAACTGCAGGGGGGTTTAGGCAAAACATGACCCATCGCCGTTTTCAGTAATTGGCATATTTTTCGGTATAAAAAGTCGTAATTTGAAACTGAAAATAGGTGCAGAGAGTCAGAATTCGGATAAAAAATCACGCTCAGGAGTCAAATTTCCGACATTTCAGACATTTTGAAAACTGCAGGGGGGTTTGGGCAAAATATGACCCATCGCCGTTTTCAGTAATTGGCATATTTTCGGTATAAAAAGTCGTAATTTGAAACTGAAAATAGGTACAGAGAGTCAAAATTCGGCTCAAAAATCACGCTCAGGAGTCAAATTTCCGACATTTCAGACATTTTGAAAACTGCAGGGGGGTTTGGGCAAAATATGACCCATCGCCGTTTTCAGTAATTGGCATATTTTCAGCATGAAACATCGTAATTTGAAACTGAAAATAGGTGCAGAGAGTCAGCATTCGGATACAAAAACACGCTCAGGAGTCAAATTTCCGACATTTCAGACATTTTGAAAACTGCAGGGGGGTTTGGGCAAAATATGATCCATCGCCGTTTACAGTAATTGGCATATTTTCGGTATGAAACGCCGTAATTTGAAACTGAAAATAGGTGCAGAGAGTCAGAATTCGGCTCAAAAATCACGCTCAGGAGTCAAATTTCCGACATTTCAGACATTTTAACAACTGAAGGGGGGTTTGGGCAAAATATGACCCATCGCCGTTTTCAGTAATTGGCATATTTTCGATATAAAAAGTCGTAATTTGAAACTGAAAATAGGTGCATTGAGTCAGAATTCGGCTCAAAAATCACGCTCAGGAGTCAAATTTCCGACATTTCAGACATTTTGAAAACTGCAGGGGGGTTTAGGCAAAATATGACCCATCGCCGTTTACATTAATTGGCATATTTTCGGTATGAAACCTCATAATTTGAAACTGAAATTAGGTGCAGAGAGTCAGAATTTGGCTCAAAAATCACGCTCAGGAGTCAAATTTCCGACATTTCAGATATTTTAAAAATTACAGGGGGGTTTGGGCAAAATATGACCCATCGCCGCTTTCAGTAATTGGCATATTTTCGGTATAAAAACGCGTTATTTGAAACTGAAAATAGGTGCAGAGAGACAGAATTCGGCTCAAAAATCACTCTCAGGAGTCAAATTTCCGACATTTCAGACATTTTGAAAACTGCAGGGGGGTTTGGGCAAAATATGACCCATTGCCGTTTTCAGTAATTGGCACTTTTTCGGTATAAAAAGTCGTAATTTGAAACTGAAAATAGGTGCATAGAGTCAGAATTCGGAAAAAAAATCACGCTCAGGAGTCAAATTTCCGACATTTCAGATATTTTGAAAACTGCAGGGGGGTTTGGGCAAAATATGACCCATCGCCGTTTTCAGTAATTGGCACATTTTCGGTATAAAAAGTCGTAATTTGAAACTGAAAATAGGTGCAAAGAGTCAGAATTCGGCTCAAAAATCTCGCTCAGGAGTCAAATTTCCGACATTTCAGACATTTTGAAAACTGCAGCGGGGTTTGGGCAAAATATGATCCATTGCCGCTTACAGTAATTGGCATATTTTTGGTATGAAACGTCGTAATTTGAAACTGAAAATAGGTGCAGAGAGTCAGAATTCGGCTCAAAAATCACTCTCAGGAGTTAAATTTCCGACATTTCAGACATGTTGAAAACTGCAGGGGGGTTTGGGCAAAATATGACCCATCGCCGTTTTCAGTAATTGGCATATTTTTCGGTATAAAAAGTCGTAATTTGAAACTGAAAATAGGTGCAGAGAGTCAGAATTCGGATAAAAAATCACGCTCAGGAGTTAAATTTCCGACATTTCAGACATTTTGAAAACTGCAGGGGGGTTTGGGCAAAATATGACCCATCGCCATTTTCAGTAATTGGCATATTTTCGGTATAAAAAGTCGTAATTTGAAACTGAAAATAGGTGCAGAGAGTCAAAATTCGGCTCAAAAATCACGCTCAAGAGTCAAATTTCCGACATTTCAGACATTTTGAAAACTGCAGGGGGGTTTGGGCAAAATATGACCCATCGCCGTTTTCAGTAATTGGCACATTTTCGGTATAAAAAGTCGTAATTTGAAACTGAAAATAGGTGCAGAGAGTCAGAATTCGGCTCAAAAATCTCGCTCAGGAGTCAAATTTCCGACATTTCAGACATTTTGAAAACTGCAACGGGGTTTGGGCAAAATATGATCCATCGCAGTTTACAGTAATTGGCATATTTTCGATATGAAACGTCGTAATTTGAAACTGAAAATAGGTGCAGAGAGTCAGAATTCGGATACAAAAACACGCTCAGGAGTCAAATTTCCGACATTTCAGACATTTTAAAAACTGCAGGGGGGTTTGGGCAAAATATGACCCATCGACGTTTTCAGTAATTGGCATATTTTCGGTATGAAACCTCATAATTTGAAACTGAAATTAGGTGCAGAGAGTCAGAATTTGGCTCAAAAATCACGCTCAGGAGTCAAATTTCCGACATTTCAGATATTTTAAAAATTACAGGGGGGTTTGGGCAAAATATGACCCATCGCCGCTTTCAGTAATTGGCATATTTTCGGTATAAAAACGCGTTATTTGAAACTGAAAATAGGTGCAGAGAGACAGAATTCGGCTCAAAAATCACTCTCAGGAGTCAAATTTCCGACATTTCAGACATTTTGAAAACTGCAGGGGGGTTTGGGCAAAATATGACCCATTGCCGTTTTCAGTAATTGGCACTTTTTCGGTATAAAAAGTCGTAATTTGAAACTGAAAATAGGTGCATAGAGTCAGAATTCGGAAAAAAAATCACGCTCAGGAGTCAAATTTCCGACATTTCAGATATTTTGAAAACTGCAGGGGGGTTTGGGCAAAATATGACCCATCGCCGTTTTCAGTAATTGGCACATTTTCGGTATAAAAAGTCGTAATTTGAAACTGAAAATAGGTGCAGAGAGTCAGAATTCGGCTCAAAAATCTCGCTCAGGAGTCAAATTTCCGACATTTCAGACATTTTGAAAACTGCAGCGGGGTTTGGGCAAAATATGATCCATTGCCGCTTACAGTAATTGGCATATTTTTGGTATGAAACGTCGTAATTTGAAACTGAAAATAGGTGCAGAGAGTCAGAATTCGGCTCAAAAATCACTCTCAGGAGTTAAATTTCCGACATTTCAGGCATGTTGAAAACTGCAGGGGGGTTTGGGCAAAATATGACCCATCGCCGTTTTCAGTAATTGGCATATTTTTCGGTATAAAAAGTCGTAATTTGAAACTGAAAATAGGTGCAGAGAGTCAGAATTCGGATAAAAAATCACGCTCAGGAGTTAAATTTCCGACATTTCAGACATTTTGAAAACTGCAGGGGGGTTTGGGCAAAATATGACCCATCGCCATTTTCAGTAATTGGCATATTTTCGGTATAAAAAGTCGTAATTTGAAACTGAAAATAGGTGCAGAGAGTCAAAATTCGGCTCAAAAATCACGCTCAAGAGTCAAATTTCCGACATTTCAGACATTTTGAAAACTGCAGGGGGGTTTGGGCAAAATATGACCCATCGCCGTTTTCAGTAATTGGCACATTTTCGGTATAAAAAGTCGTAATTTGAAACTGAAAATAGGTGCAGAGAGTCAGAATTCGGCTCAAAAATCTCGCTCAGGAGTCAAATTTCCGACATTTCAGACATTTTGAAAACTGCAACGGGGTTTGGGCAAAATATGATCCATCGCAGTTTACAGTAATTGGCATATTTTCGATATGAAACGTCGTAATTTGAAACTGAAAATAGGTGCAGAGAGTCAGAATTCGGATACAAAAACACGCTCAGGAGTCAAATTTCCGACATTTCAGACATTTTAAAAACTGCAGGGGGGTTTGGGCAAAATATGACCCATCGACGTTTTCAGTAATTGGCATATTTTCGGTATGAAACCTCATAATTTGAAACTGAAATTAGGTGCAGAGAGTCAGAATTTGGCTCAAAAATCACGCTCAGGAGTCAAATTTCCGACATTTCAGATATTTTGAAAACTGCAGGGGGGTTTGGGCAAAATATGACCCATCGCCGTTTTCAGTAATTGGCATATTTTCGGTATGAAACGTCGTAATTTGAAACTGAAAATAGGTGCAGAGAGTCAGCATTCGGCTGAAAAATCACGGTCAGGAGTCAAATTTCCGACATTTTAGACATTTTGAAAACTGCAGGGGGGTTTGGGCAAAATATGACTCATCGCCGTTTTCAGTAATTGGCATATTTTCGGTATGAAACCTCATAATTTGAAATTGAAAATAGGTGCAGAGAGTCAGAATTCGGCTTAAAAATCACGCTCAGGAGTCAAATTTTCGACATTTCAGACATTTTAAAAACTGCATGGGGGTTTAGGCAAAATATGACCCTCGCCGTTTTCAGTAATTGGCATATTTTCGGTATGAAACGTCGTAATTTGAAACTGAAAATAGGTGCAGAGTGTCAGAAATAGGATAAAAAATCACGCTCAGGAGTCAAATTTCCGACATTTCAGATATTTTGAAAACTGCATGGGGGTTTGGGCAAAATATGACCCATCGCCGTTTTCAGTAATTGGCACATTTTCGGTATAAAAAGTCGTAATTTGAAACTGAAAATAGGTGCAGAGAGTCAGAATTCTGCTAAAAAATCTCGCTCAGGAGTCAAATTTCCGACATTTCAGACATTTTGAAAACTGCAACGGGGTTTGGGCAAAATATGATCCATCGCAGTTTACAGTAATTGGCATATTTTCGGTATGAAACGTCGTAATTTGAAACTGAAAATAGGTGCAGAGAGTCAGAATTCGGATAAAAAATCACGCTCAGGAGTCAAATTTTTGACATTTCAGACATGTTGAAAACTGCAGGGGGGTTTGGTCAAAATATGACCCATCGCCGTTTACAGTAATTGGCATATTTTCGGTATGAAACTTCGTAATTTGAAACTGAAAGTAGGTGCAGAGAGACAGAATTCGACTCAAAAATCACGCTCAGGAGTCAAATTTCCGATATTTCAGACATTTTGAAAACTGCAGGGGGGTTTGGGCAAAATATGACCCATCGCCGTTTTCAGTAATTGGCATATTTTCGGTATAAAAAGTCGTAATTTGAAACTGAAAATAGGTGCAGAGAGTCAGAATTCGGATAAAAAAATCACGCTCAGGAGTCAAATTTCCGACATTTCAGACATTTTGAAAACTGCAGGGGGGTTTGGGCAAAATATGACCCATCGCCGTTTTCAGTAATTGGCATATTTTCGGTATAAAAATTCGTAATTTGAAACTGAAAATAGGTGCAGAGTCAGAATTCGGATAAAAAAACACGCTCAGGAGTCAAATTTCCGATATTTCAGACATTTTGAAAACTGCAGGGGGGTTTGGTCAAAATATGACCCATCGCCGTTTTCAGTAATTGGCATATTTTCGGTATGAAACGTCGTAATTTGAAACTGAAAATAGGTGCAGAGAGTCAGAATTCGGCTCAAAAATCACGCTTAGGAGTCAAATTTCCGACATTTCAGACATTTTAAAAACTGCAGAGGGGTTTGGGCAAAATTTGACCCATCGCTGTTTTCAGTAATTGGCATATTTTCGGTATAAAAAGTCGTAATTTGAAACTGAAAGAAGGTGCAGAGAGACAGAATTCGGCTCAAAAATCACTCTCAGGAGTTAAATTTCCGACATTTCAGACATTTTTAAAACTGCAGGGGGGTTTGGGCAAAATATGACCCATCGCCGTTTTCAGTAATTGGCATATTTTCGGTATAAAAAGTCGTAATTTGAAACTGAAAATAGGTGCAGAGAGTCAGAATTCGGATAAAAAAACACGCTCAAGATTCAAATTTCCGACATTTCATACATTTTAAAAACTGCAGGGGGTTTTGGGCAAAATATGACCCATCGCCGTTTTCAGTAATTGGCATATTTTCGGTATGAAACGTCGTAATTTGAAACTGAAAATAGGTGCAGAGAGTCAGAATTCGGCTCAAAATTTACGCTCAGGAGTCAAATTTCCGACATTTCAGACATTTTAAAAACTGCAGGGGGGTTTGGGCAAAATATGACCCATCGCCATTTTCAGTAATTGGCATATTTTCGGTATGAAACCTCATAATTTGAAACTGAAATTAGGTGCAGAGAGTCAGAATTCGGCTCAAAAATCACGCTCAGGAGTCAAATTTCCGACATTTCAGACATTTTAAAAACTGCAGGGGCGTTTGGGCAAAATATGACCCATCGCCGTTTTCAGTAATTGGCATATTTTCGGTATGAAACGTCGTAATTTGAAACTGAAAATAGTTGCAGAGAGACAGAATTCGACTCAAAAATCACGCTCAGGAGTCAAATTTCCGACATTTCAGACATTTTTAAAACTGCAGGGGGGTTTGGGCAAAATATGACCCATCGCCGTTTTCAGTAATTGGCATATTTTCGGTATAAAAAGTCGTAATTTGAAACTGAAAATAGGTGCAGAGAGTCAGAATTCGGATAAAAAATCACGCTCAGGAGTCAAATTTCCGACATTTCAGACATTTTGAAAACTGCAGGGGGGTTTGTGCAAAATATGACCCATCGCCGTTTTCAGTAATTGGCATATTTTCGGTATAAAAAGTCGTAATTTGAAACTGAAAATAGGTGCAGAGAGTCAGAATTCGGATAAAAAAATCACGCTCAGGAGTCAAATTTCCGACATTTCAGACATTTTGAAAACTGCAGGGGGGTTTGGGCAAAATATGACCCATCGCCGTTTTCAGTAATTGGCATATTTTCGGTATAAAAATTCGTAATTTGAAACTGAAAATAGGTGCAGAGTCAGAATTCGGTTAAAAAAACACGCTCAGGAGTCAAATTTCCGATATTTCAGACATTTTGAAAACTGCAGGGGGGGTTTGGTCAAAATATGACCCATCGCCGTTTTCAGTAATTGGCATATTCTCGGTATGAAACGTCGTAATTTGAAACTGAAAATAGGTGCAGAGAGTCAGAATTCGGCTCAAAAATCACGCTTAGGAGTCAAATTTCCGACATTTCAGACATTTTAAAAACTGCAGAGGGGTTTGGGCAAAATTTGACCCATCGCTGTTTTCAGTAATTGGCATATTTTCGGTATAAAAAGTCGTAATTTGAAACTGAAAGAAGGTGCAGAGAGACAGAATTCGGCTCAAAAATCACTCTCAGGAGTTAAATTTCCGACATTTCAGACATTTTTAAAACTGCAGGGGGGTTTGGGCAAAATATGACCCATCGCCGTTTTCAGTAATTGGCATATTTTCGGAAAAAAAAGTCGTAATTTGAAACTGAAAATAGGTGCAGAGAGTCAGAATTCGGATAAAAAAACACGCTCAGGATTCAAATTTCCGACATTTCATACATTTTAAAAACTGCAGGGGGTTTTGGGCAAAATATGACCCATCGCCGTTTTCAGTAATTGGCATATTTTCGGTATGAAACGTCGTAATTTGAAACTGAAAATAGGTGCAGAGAGTCAGAATTCGGCTCAAAATTCACGCTCAGGAGTCAAATTTCCGACATTTCAGACATTTTAAAAACTGCAGGGGGGTTTGGGCCAAATATGACCCATCGCCATTTTCAGTAATTGGCATATTTTCGGTATGAAACCTCATAATTTGAAACTGAAATTAGGTGCAGAGAGTCAGAATTCGGCTCAAAAATCACGCTCAGGAGTCAAATTTCCGACATTTCAGACATTTTAAAAACTGCAGGGGCGTTTGGGCAAAATATGACCCATCGCCGTTTTCAGTAATTGGCATATTTTCGGTATGAAACGTCGTAATTTGAAACTGAAAATAGTTGCAGAGAGACAGAATTCGACTCAAAAATCACGCTCAGGAGTCAAATTTCCGACATTTCAGACATTTTTAAAACTGCAGGGGGGTTTCGGCAAAATATGACCCATCGCCGTTTTCAGTAATTGGCATATTTTCGGTATAAAAAGTCGTAATTTGAAACTGAAAATAGGTGCAGAGAGTCAGAATTCGGATAAAAAATCACGCTCAGGAGTCAAATTTCCGACATTTCAGACATTTTGAAAACTGCAGGGGGGTTTGTGCAAAATATGACCCATCGCCGTTTTCAGTAATTGGCATATTTTCGGTATAAAAAGTCGTAATATGAAACTGAAAATAGGTGCAGAGAGTCAGAATTCGACTCAAAAATCACGGTCAGGAGTCAAATTTCTGACATTTCAGACATTTTGAAAACTGCGGGGGGGGGTTTGGGCAAAATATGACCCATCGCCGTTTTCAGTAATTGGCATATTTTCGGTGTAAAAATTCGTAATTTGAAACTGAAAATAGGTGCAGAGAGTCAGAATTCGGCTCAAAAATCACGCTCAGGAGTCAAATTTCCGACATTTCAGACATTTTGAAAACTGCAGGGGCGTTTGGGCAAAATATGACCCGTCGCCGTTTTCAGTAATTGGCATATTTTCGGTATGAAACGTCGTAATTTGAAACTGAAAATAGGTGCAGAGAGTCAGAATTCGGCCCAAAAATCACGCTCAGGAGTCAAATTTCCGACATTTCAGACATTTTAAAAACTGCAGGGGCGTTTGGGCAAAATATGACCCATCGCCGTTTTCAGTAATTGGCATATTTTCGGTATGAAACGTCGAAATTTGAAACTGAAAATAGTTGCAGAGAAACAGAATTCGACTCAAAAATCACGCTCAGGAGTCAAATTTCCGATATTTCAAACATTTTTAAAACTGCAGGGGGGTTTGGGCAAAATATGACCCATCGCCGTTTTCAGTAATTTGCATATTTTCGGTATAAAAAGTCGTAATTTGAAACTGATAATAGGTGCAAAGAGTCAGAATTCGGAAAAAAAAAATCACGCTCAGGAGTCAAATTTCCGACACTTCAGACATTTTGAAAACTGCATGGGGGTTTGGGCAAAATATGATCCATCGCCGTTTACAGTAATTGTCATATTTTCGGTGTGAAACGCCGTAATTTGAAACTGAAAATAGGTGTCCAGAGTCAGAATTCGCGTCAAAAATCACGCTCAGGAGTCAAATTTCCGACATTTCATACATTTTGAAAACTGCAGGGGGGTTTGGGCAAAATATGACCCATCGCCGTTTTCAGTAATTGGCATATTTTCGGTATAAAAAGTCGTAATTTGAAACTGAAAATAGGTGCAGAGAGTCAGAATTCGGATAAAAAACACGCTCAGGTGTCAAATTTCAGACATTTCAGACATTTTGAAAACTGCAGGGGGGTTTGGGTAAAATATGACCCATCGCCGTTTACAGTAATTGGCATATTTTCGGTATGAAACGTCGTAATTTGAAACTGAAAATAGGTGCAGAGAGTCAGAATTCGGCTCAAAAATCACGCTCAGGAGTCAAATTTCCGACATTTCAGACATTTTAAAAACTGCAGGGGGGTTTGGGCAAAATATGACCCATCGCCATTTTCAGTAATTGGCATATTTTCGGTATGAAACCTCATAATTTGAAACTGAAATTAGGTGCAGAGAGTCAGAATTCGGCTCAAAAATCACGCTCAGGAGTCAAATTTCCGACATTTCAGACATTTTAAAAACTGCAGGGGCGTTTGGGCAAAATATGACCCATCGCCATTTTCAGTAATTGGCATATTTTCGGTATGAAACGTCGTAATTTGAAACTGAAAATAGTTGCAGAGAGACAGAATTCGACTCAAAAATCACGCTCAGGAGTCAAATTTCCGATATTTCAGACATTTTTAAAACTGCAGGGGGGTTTGGGCAAAATATGACCCATCGCCGTTTTCAGTAATTGGCATATTTTCGGTATAAAAAGTCGTAATTTGAAACTGAAAATAGGTGCAGAGAGTCAGAATTCGGCTCAAAAGTCACGCTCAGGAGTCAAATTTCCGACATTTTAGACATTTTAAAAACTGCAGGGGGGTTTGGGCAAAATATGACCCATCGCCGTTTTCAGTAATTGGCATATTTTCGGTATGAAACGTCGTAATTTGAAACTGAAATTAGGTGCAGAGAGTCAGAATTCGGCTCAAAAATCACGCTCAGGAGTCAAATTTCCGACATTTCAGACATTTTAAAAATTGCAGGGGGGTTTGGCCAAAATATGACCCATCGCCGTTTTCAGTAATTGGCATATTTTCGGTATAAAAACGCGTAATTTGAAACTGAAAATAGGTGTAAAGAGACAGAATTCGGCTCAAAAATCACTCTCAGGAGTCAAATTTCCGACATTTCAGACATTTTGAAAACTGCAGGGGGGTTTGGGCATAATATGACCCATCGCCGTTTTCAGTAATTGGCACTTTTTCGGTATAAAAAGTCGTAATTTGAAACTGAAAATAGGTGCAGAGAGTCAGAATTCGGCTCAAAAATCACGCTCAGGAGTCAAATTTCCGACATTTCAGACATTTTGAAAACTGCAGGGGGGTTTGGGCAAAATATGATCCATCGCCGTTTACAGTAATTGGCATATTTTCGGTATGAAACGCCGTAATTTGAAACTGAAAATAGGTGCAGAGAGTCAGAATTCGGCTCAAAAATCACGCTCAGGAGTCAAATTTCCGACATTTCAGACATTTTAACAACTGCAGGGGGGTTTGGGCAAAATATGACCCATCGCCGTTTTCAGTAATTGGCATATTTTCGATATAAAAAGTCGTAATTTGAAACTGAAAATAGGTGCATTGAGTCAGAATTCGGCTCAAAAATCACGCTCAGGAGTCAAATTTCCGACATTTCAGACATTTTGAAAACTGCAGGGGGGTTTAGGCAAAATATGACCCATCGCCGTTTACATTAATTGGCATATTTTCGGTATGAAACCTCATAATTTGAAACTGAAATTAGGTGCAGAGAGTCAGAATTCGGCTCAAAAATCACTCTCAGGAGTCAAATTTCCGACATTTCAGACATTTTGAAAACTGCAGGGGGGTTTGGGCAAAATATGACCCATCACCGTTTTCAGTAATTGGCATATTTTCGGTATGAAACGTCATAATTTGAAACTGAAATTAGGTGCAGAGAGTCAGAATTCGGCTCAAAAATCACGCTCAGGAGTCAAATTTCCGGCATTTCAGACATTTTAAAAACTTTGGGGGGGTTTGGTCAAAATATGACCCATCGCCGTTTTCAGTAATTGGCATATTTTCGGTATGAAACGTCGTAATTTGAAACTGAAAATAGGTGCAGAGAGTCAGAATTCGGCTCAGAAATCACGCTCAGGAGTCAAATTTCCGACATTTCAGACATTTTGAAAACTGCAGGGGCAAAATTTGACCCATCGCCGTTTTCAGTAATTGGCATATTTTATGTATGAAACGTCGTAATTTGAAACTGAAAATAGGTGCAGAGAGTCAGAATTCGGCTCAAAAATCACGCTCAGGAGTCAAATTTTCGACATTTCAGACATTTTAAAAACTGCAGGGGGGTTTGGGCAAAATATGACCCATCGCCGTTTTCAGTAATTGGCATATTTTCGGTATGAAACGTCGTAATTTGTAACTGAAAATAGGTGCAGAGAGTCAGAATTCGGCTCAAAAATCACGGTCAGGAGTCAAATTTCCGACATTTCAGACATTTTGAAAACTGCAGGGGGGTTTGGGCAAAATATGACCCATCGCCGTTTTCAGTAATTGGCATATTTTCGGTATGAAACGTCGTAATTTGTAACTGAAAATAGGTGCAGAGAGTCAGAATTCGGCTCAAAAATCACGCTCAGGAGTCAAATTTTCGACATTTCAGACATTTTAAAAACTGCAGGGGGGTTTGGGCAAAATATGACCCATCGCCGTTTTCAGTAATTGGCATATTTTCGGTATGAAACGTCGTAATTTGTAACTGAAAATAGGTGCAGAGAGTCAGAATTCGGCTCAAAAATCACGGTCAGGAGTCAAATTTCCGACATTTCAGACATTTTGAAAACTGCAGGGGGGTTTGGGCAAAATATGACCCATCGCCGTTTTCAGTAATTGGCATATTTTCGGTATGAAACGTCGTAATTTGTAACTGAAAATAGGTGCAGAGAGTCAGAATTCGGCTCAAAAATCACGCTCAGGAGTCAAATTTTCGACATTTCAGACATTTTAAAAACTGCAGGGGGGTTTCGGCAAAATATGACCCATCGCCGTTTTCAGTAATTGGCATATTTTCGGTATGAAACCTCGTAATTTGTAACTGAAAATAGGTGCAGAGAGTCAGAATTCGGCTCAAAAATCACTGTCAGGAGTCAAATTTCCGACATTTCAGACATTTTGAAAACTGCAGGGGGGTTTGGGCAAAATATGACCCATCGCCGTTTTCAGTAATTGGCATATTTTCGGTATGAAACGTCGTAATTTGTAACTGAAAATAGGTGCAGAGAGTCAGAATTCGGCTCAAAAATCACGCTCAGGAGTCAAATTTTCGACATTTCAGACATTTTAAAAACTGCAGGGGGGTTTGGGCAAAATATGACCCATCGCCGTTTTCAGTAATTGGCATATTTTATGTATGAAACGTCGTAATTTGAAACTGAAAATAGGTGCAGAGAGTCAGAATTCGGCTCAAAAATCACGCTCAGGAGTCAAATTTCCGACATTTCAGACATTTTGAAAACTGCACGAGGGTTTGGGCAAAATATGACCCATCGCCGTTTTCAGTAATTGGCATATTTTCGGTATGATACGTCGTAATTTGAAACTGAAAATAGGTGCAGAGAGACAGAATTCGCTAAGTGAGGCTGTAACATATATACTGATCATAATCCCATGATATTTATTGCTTACATGAAAAATTAAAACCAGCAAACATTACGGTGGTAATTACTGCTGCAGGAGTATAACCTAAGCATCGAACATGTTTCAGGTAAAATAAACACAATAGCATATGCTCTTTCCAGATTACCAGCATCTGGTGTGACTTCAGTTTTACCCCTCCAAAAGTTGAATATGCTGTACATATTTTGGTAATTATTTAGGATGGAAAAGGTTGGGTCAAGCTTGTCTTTATTTTGTATAGGATAAAAAAAATGTGAAAATCACTTCCAGAGAATTTCCTTTTTTTTTGTAGCTCGAGAGAGAGATGCTACAAGCTTTATCTCCTATTTCAAGTAGAGACTGTTTATTTAGTAATTTGCCTGGAGAGACATTATATAAAAACAAGTGCGTAAATATCAGTTCACAGATGCGGTATATCAGCTGTGTGCTGGCAGACTGGAGGCTGGCAATGTCAGCCCGTCCTTCTAAGGTTTCCTAACGTCAAGAAAACGGTCAATTAAAAGGGTCCTCTCCTAACCTACCAGAAGACCCAGAACAGAAAACGGGACTGTACGTCACTTTCGTGAGCCGCTTCCATTTTCGAGTACAAAAATGTCTGGCCTTATGTGACGCATATGAGCAAAAAGTGGCATTTTTGTAGAAGGACAGGTTGGGCGATGTCCCTCCACACAAGAAAGTAGTGCCTTCAAATAATTGGTGTTTATGGATAATCAGTAAAATATATGTACACACATTTTGTTAATGAAAAGTGGACTCTTTTTATATTTGCTACATGTAGTGTATTGTTAAATGATACCATATCAGGGCAATCAGATTGAGTACTTTTGCCTCATGACATATCCCATTTACGTTCCATGCTGCACACGTAGCCTCGTAGGGGCCTCGTAGCCTGGTGGATAGAGGGGCCTCGTAGCCTGGTGGATAGCGCGCAGGACTCGTAATTCTGTGGCGCGGGTTCGATTCCCGCACGAGGCAGAAACAAATGGGCAAAGTTTCTTTCACCCTAAGTGCCCCTGTTACCTAGCAGTAAATAGGTACCTGGGAGTTAGTCAGCTGTCACGGGCTGCTTCCTGGGGGGTGTGTGTGTGTGTGGTGTGGAGAAAAAAAAAAAAAAAGTAGTTAGTAAACAGTTGATTGACAGTTGAAAGGCGGGCCGAAAGAGAAAAGCTCAACCCCCGTAAAAACACAACTAGTAAACACAACTAGTAAACTCGTAATCCAAAAAGCCATCATATGTGTGAGTTTAGTAGGATGAACTACTGACACTTATCACATCCAATGGCCACAACTTCTTCCACCCAAGTCACCATGTGTATTCATCCCACACTTCCTACACCATGGGAGCCCAGAGGGGTTGCAATGCCACTCAATCCCACTACATGTTTTTTAAACAGCATCATCCTTACTGAATCACTTGGGAGGTGGCAACTATAAACAGCCACTATCCCACACTGATGTGGACTTCACAGGATGGATGTATTACATCAAGCCACTAAAGACAAAATTCCAATTAAGGCATACTTCTGCCTGTTTACATGCACTGCCACTTGAGTTCACTTTGGAAGTGACTCCTCATATGAGTGCATGATCCTTTATCCAGGTCTTCTGAAGGCTTCCTACACAGAGATCCTGTCCTAAGTTGATGATTTAGGAAAAACGGGTCTAACATGGTAGCTGGTAAAGCTCGCCTGATGATGATCTTGGATCATCTAGCAGTTCGCACTGATTATAAATAGAGAAAGTGTCACTGGAAATTCATACTACTCATAGATTTGTGGCATGGTGGGTTCTATGAGAGGTTATGGGGACATTGAAACTGTTTGCATAAAAAACTACCCTACCAGAAAATAGATCTGAAAGAGCGCCTAACCGTGGTCATGGAGAAAGAATCCCGAGTCAATAACCGAATGCTGAATTATCTCTCGGATGACTTCTGTTCACCCGGATAACCGGATAATACTGAGGATTAGTAAGATTGCAGTGCAAAGGCACCACTACTCCCAAAACAATAGATAAATTGGAGCACATGGAGTCTGCAGGACAGAATAGCTCAAATAATCCTCCGTATCCTACGTCACGAATACTTCACTTTGCCCCCCCCCCCTCTCCCCATCCGGCCCGTTGGCGCCGTGAGGGGGGCTTAGTGGGCGGCTGCTGGAGTGTGATGCTCCGTGGGACAGTCCTCTGTCCTTTTGTGGCCTTGTGCTCCTGCTGCTGTGTTCTCTAATTGTGCCGGATCGCTTTTCCTTTTCCTTTTGTTTCGTTTTTCTCCCCCCCCCCCCCTCTTCTCCAATCTGCTTGTCTTTTCCTGCCGACCTTTTGCTTGTTTTGGTTATTCATTTGGACTTCTTCTATTTTGACGCCCGGGTGCTTGAGGAGGCGTACCCTTGCACCCGTAGAACTGTAGTACCCGACGTCTCGAGCGAGGGGAACCTTTCATTGTCAATCCTCCTTTCGTCGCTGAACCCGATCTCGACGGACTGACGGTTCTTAAGGTGGCGTTTGTGGGGCGTATACTCACGACGCACCTTGGGGGGGGGGCCCTGCATGATCGGCAATAGCTTCCTGTTGGGTGTCCTGCCTCTAATTGTGGCTCCATGGTGGGTATGGGGGCACCTTCGTGGATGAATTTCTTTCTCTTCGTTTATATGTCGTTGAATGTTTCTGTTGTACCCTCTCAGGCTCATAGGGTGGGCGACCAAGACCCCGAGTCGGCTTGTATTGGAAGACCGGGCTCTGTAGCCCCCGACCTTGCTCCTCCTTTGACCGTCCTGAATTCTTCCCCCAGCACCCCTTCCTCCTCTGTGGTTGGGTCGAGCCTCAAGCCCCCAGTGGTGACCACTTCGTCCCCTGGTGCGGCTAAGTCTCTCGTTGTGACTACTCGGCCTTTTGACCCCTCTCTCTCTGGGGGTTCTCAACGCCGTCAGCGCCACGACCGCACTCGCTCGTTTCCTTCCTGTACTGATGCGTATCAGGCCTTATTTGGTCCTGCTTCGTGGGCCAAATACTTTGATCTCCTGCCTCTTGATTCTTCGCCTCCTGACGATTTCTCCCTCCATCGGCATCTTGTAGATTCCGTGGATGCGTCTGTTACTTTCAACCCCACTCGTCTCGGTACACGTGTCGTTGCTGCTCCTTCTCAGGATGCAGCTTCCCGCTTGGCTGCCTTATCCTGCCTTGGCGAGATCCCTGTTCGGGTCTCAAAGAACACTCGGTTGAATGCCAGTGTTGCCACTATTCTCCTCCCGCCCCATGTTGCAACCGGTGTTCGGAATCTGCAGGACTGCCACGATGACATTCGGCATATCCTTGCTGCCCAAGGCCATTCTGTCCTCCAGGTAGACTCGTTTACTCGTCCCCCTCGTGGTCGTCGCCGTTAACCCCTTCGAGTTGTGAAGATCACCTTTGATGGTAGGACCCTTCCATCCTCTGTCATTCTTGCTGGTGCCAGGTGCTCTGTCCAGGAGTATATTCCTTCTCCTCGGCTTTGTAACAAGTGCTGGAGGTTTGGGCATGGTACCCTCCGCTGCTCTGGGACTGTCTCTTTCTATCCTTTGTGTGGAGGTGAAGGTCACTCTAAGTCGGAGTGCACTTCTCCCCAAGCTCGCTGCCTCAACTGCGGTGAGGCCCATCCTACCTTCTCCTGTGCCTGTATCCATTACAAGCTTGAGGCAGCCGTCCTCAACTTTAAGCACCGAGAGCGTTTATCTTTTCCCGAGGCGAGGCGCCAGGTTCGCCAACCCCCGCCTTATGCTAACGTCTCTTATGCTCGCGTGTTGCGCTCTTCCTCTCCTCGTCCTTCCCACCTTCCTCAGACTCACAACTGTTTCCAGGCCTTGGACCCTGATACGCCCACTGCCCTCTCCTCTGGTCCTTTGAGTTCTGTCCCGAAGGGTTCCCCTCCTGGTCCTCTGTCTGGGGTTTCCCTTCTTTCTACCCGGTCTGTCATGTCTCCTGTGTCTTCTTCCTCGTCTCCCTCCGATCCTCCTTCCCATCCTTCTCCTCCATCTATTGACTCTCCCCGCCGCCTGTCGGTGCATGAGGATGTCCATCGCTCTCCTAACAGCCGTCGTGTGTGCTCTCGTTCAGCTTCTCCTGTTGAGACGCTGGAATCCGTTGCCCGGTATGTAGTTGCTGGGACACCGGTCTCTTTACGTCAGAAGCGTAAGCCTGGCTCCTCTCCTTCCTCCTCCCCGGCGGGTAAGAAGGTTTCGCTTTCTTCCTCGGGCCCTACTACTGGCTCTATTGTTCCTTCCCCTCCCATTTCAGTGGTTGCGCCCCCTGTTCCTGCTATGTAGGTTTCTTTGGCCCCTGCTTCCCTCTCGGTTGCTGCCCATGCTGAGGTGCACTCTCCTCTTTCTACTCCCCCTCTTCCTGCTGCTGTCCTTGACTGCTCCTCTCCGTTGTCTCCTCCTCTTCCTCCTCCTCCGGACCCCGCCCGCCCACCTCTGGTCTGTTCTCCCGCTTCCTTCCCTCCGTCTTTGCTCAGTTTACCCATGCCCCCTAACCCTATCTTTGCTGACCCTGATCTCGACCCTGATATTCTTTAACGTGCTATGTTGCTCTTTCGCCTTTGTTTCTTCCTTGTTCTCTGTTGTTGTCCTTTCTCTTCTCGTCAATGTCTATTCTTCAATGGAACGTTCGAGGTTATTACGCCAATTTCCTCGAACTCCAACTTCTAATTTCGCGGTTTTCGCCCCTTTGTGTCTGTCTCCAGGAGCCGATGCTTGGTGCTCGTCCTGGTCGTTTTCGTGGCTATTCCTTTCTCTCCCCTCCCAGCCCCCCCCCACCCCCCCCCCCCCCGTTGCTGGGGCTCCTAATTCTTCTGCTCTCTTGATTCGCGCTGATGTTCCCTTTGTCCCCTTACTTTTTCCTTCGCCTCTCAATTGTTCTGCTGCTCGTATCTTTGTGGGGAAATGGTACAGAGTTTGTTCCATTTATCTCCCCCCGAGTGTCCCGCTTTCTCTTCCTGATTTGAAACACCTCCTGGACTCCTTGCCGGAGCCTGTGCTCCTGCTGGGTGATTTCAATTGTCGTCATTCTCTTTGGGGTGATGTTCTGACGAATACCCGAGGTCGCCTTCTTGAGCCATTTATCCTCTCTTCTTCCCTGTCTCTTCTGAATTCTAGTGAGCCCACTTATTTGGACTCTCGGACTCGCACCCTTTCCTGTCTTAATCTTTCTCTCTGCTCTTCTTCTCTTTACTTAGATTTCACGTGGAAGGTTCTTGATGACCTCCATGGCAGTGACAATTTCCCCATCCTTGTTTCCTTTTTCTCTTTTCGCCCTTCCATCTCCTTCCCTAGGTGGCAGTTTGCTAAGGCGGGCTGGAACCTATTTACCCTCAGTGCTGCTCTCTCTAACCTCTCCCTTCTGCCTCTCCCTCGTGCTCTCCTCCTTTTTCATGACACTGTCTTCGACAATGCCCTCCGCTCTATTCCTCGCTCTTCCTCTCGGGGTTCGCGGAAGTGCGTTCCCTGGTGGAATGCGGCCTGTGCTCGGGCTGTCTGCTGTAAGCGTGCAGCCTGGAAGAGGCACCGCCGTCGGCAGACGGCCGATTCTTTTCTTTTCTTTCGGAAAGAGAGTGCGGTGGCCCGTAGGGCCATCCGTACGGCTAAGCGTGAATGTTGGGCATCTTATGTCTCCACAATTACGTCTGACACTCCTCTGCCACAGATCTGAAACCGTATCCGCAAGATAGCGGGTAAGTTCGTTCCCGATGTTTCACCGGTCCTTCACCTCCATGATACTCTTGCGGCGGACCCGTTGTAGGTCGCTTCCGAACTGGGTTCCCACTTTTCTTCTGTTAGCTCTGTTCTTCATCTTCCCCAATCTTTCCTTCTTCAAACCTGTCCTTGAGTCTCGTCCTTTAGACTTCTGCACTAGTCTTCAGCTTCCCTATAATGATCCCTTCTCTCTCTCTGAACTTCGTTTTGCCCTACCCCTCTGCGGTTCTACGGCGGCGGGCTCTGATGGTATTCATTATGGGATGCTTCGCCCTCTCCCTCCGTGTACGTCTCAGTATTTACTGAGTCTGTATAATCGGATCTGGGAGTCGTCGTCAGTCCCTGAGGACTGGCTCGATGCCGTTGTCCTCCCTGTTCGCAAACCAGGGTCTCTGGGTACTTCCCCTGAGGACTTTCGCCCTATTGCCCTCACAAGTTGAGTCTGCAAACTCTTTGAACATATGGTTAACGTTCGTCTGATGTGGTTCCTGGAAAACCATCACCTCCTCTCCCCCTCTCAATTTGGTTTCCACAAGTGCCGCAGCACGACAGATGTCCTGGTGAACTTGGAGATCTATATTCGTACTGCTTTTGCTGCGAAGACCTCCGTTGTTGCCGTCTTTTTTGACCTGGAAAAGGCTTACGACACCACTTGGCGATATCATATTCTATCTCAACTTCATTCTTTTGGCCTTCGTGGTCATCTCCCTCTCTTTCTCCGCAGCTTCCTCTCTCGTCGTGCCTTTCGGGTGCGACTTGGTACCGCTGTCTCTGCCTCTTTTCAGCAATACGAAGGTGTGCCCCAGGGTAGTGTTCTGAGCACTACTCTTTTTCTGGTTGCCCTCAATGGTTTTTTTTCCTCCCTTCCTTCAGGTGTCTTCTCCGCTCTCTATGTCGATGGTCTTACTCTTTGCTGTCAGGGTGATGATTCGCCTCTCCTTCAGCGCCGGCTTCAACTTGCAATTGATGCCGTGTCGTCTTGGGCCACCGATCATGGCTTCAAGTTCTCTACTTCTAAGACTTGTGCCATGACTTTTACTCGGAAACGGGTCGTTCTTCGTCCCTCTTTGTCACTTTATGGTCATCCCCTTGAGTACAAAGATTCTGCGAAGCTTTTGGGGTTATTCCTTGACACTCGTTTGTCTTGGTCTCCCCATATCTCTTATCTCCGTGTTGAGTGCTCTAAGGCCCTTACCCTCCTTCGGGTATTGTCCCATACTTCTTGGGGGGCAGATAGGCGCACTCTCCTTGCTTTACATTCCTCTCTCGTCCTGTCTAAGCTCGATTATGGTTACCCTGCTTACTCGTCTGCTTCTCCTTCTACTCTTCGCTGTCTTGATGCTTTGCCCCATACTGGGTTGCGCCTCAGTTCTGGTGCCTTTCGTTCGACTTCCGTCCTTAGCTTGTATGATGACACTGGCTTCCTGTCTCTCCAGGACCGCCGTGATCGCTACTGTCTTCTCTATCTTGCGCGGTCCTTATAACATCCTTCCTCTCACCTCTGTCATGCTTTAACTTTTACCTCTCCTGCGGTTCCTGTTCCTCTTCACCACCTCCCTCTTTCTGTCCGGTTATCTCGCCTACAGGATTCTCTTTCCGTTCGTATTTCTAATGTTTCTCCTCGTGTTGTTCCTTCTTTGCCCCCGTGGAGAGTCCCTCTTCCGCGGTTTTGTACATCCTTGACCCGCATCACTAAAGCTTTTACCCCTCCTACGGTTCTAGAACGCCTTTTCCTTGCGCACTTTTCTTCTCACTCCCGCTCCGTTTCTGTCTTCACCGATGGGTCTAAGTCAGCGGACGGTGTTGGCTACTCTGTTGTTTTTCCTGATCGCTCTTATATGTATCGCTTACCTCCGGAGACTAGCATCTTTAAAGCGGAGCTTTATGCTATTCTCTCTGCTCTTCGTCTCCTGCTTTCTCGTTGTCAGTCTTCCTTTGTAGTTGTTGTTGACTCTCGTAGTGCCCTCATGGTTCTTGGGTCCTTTAATCCGGTTCATCCAGTAGTTGTTGAGATCCAGCATTGGCTGTTTCTTGTTCACAGTAAATTTAAGTCGGTTGAGTTTTGTTGGGTTCCCAGCCATATTGGTGTGTCTTTAAATGAACGTGCGGATGCTGCCGCCAAGGAAGCTGTCCGCTCTTGTCCCATCTCTCGTAAAGGTATTCCATATTCCTACTTTTACCCGGTTATCCATTCCTCCATCCTTACCCGTTGGCAGGCTTCTTGGTTGTCTGTTACTGGTAACAAACTACGTACTCTTAAGTGTTGTGTTTCCTCGTGGCCGTCCTCCTACCACCGTAACCGGCGATGGGAAACAGCTCTGGCGAGGTTGTGTATTGGCCATACTCGCTTAACCCATGGTCACTTGATGGAACGCCGCCCTGCTCCTTATTATCCTAGTTGCATTGTCCCTCTTACGGTCGTGCATGTCCTTCTTGAATCTCCTGACTTCCAGGACGAGCGTGTGTCTTGCTTTCCGACCGCCCCTCGCGGTCACCTGTCCCTCAATAGAATTCTTGGTGACTTGGATACTTTTGATATCGTTCGCCTTATGCGTTTTTGTTCTCGTATTGGCATCCTTGGTGATATTTAGCGCCCTCTGATTATCCCGCACATTTGATGGGCTACACAGCCTTCCCGGTGTGGTGCCTTCTTTTGATAATTACTTACTTCACTTTGCCCCAAATTCAGGGGAAGAGTAATTTTTGTGTTCCATTAGTCCTAAACAATGTTCTCCAAAGCATGGTTCTCTTCCATGGAATTTATTTGAAAAATATTTACAATAAAAATAGTAATCAATAACTTTTAATTACGAAATATTATATATTAAGCTCATTATGAAAAATAAATTCTGTGTTTGATGATCTGTAATTAATTACAAATGCATTAGGACTATGTCCAGGTAATACCCTGCTAGCCACTATGTCACACACCAAAACCTTATCCCACAGCCATCTCAGCTTAGCTTTACCTACCTTGGAGTTACCTTGGAGTATTTCCGGGACTTAGCATCCCCGCGGCTCGGTCATCGACCAGGCCTCCTCGTTGCTGAACTGGTCAACCAGGCTGTTTGACGCGGCTGCTCGCAACCTGACGTATGAATCACAGCTTGGTTGATCAAGTATCCTTTGGAGGTGCTTATCCAGATCTCTCTTGAACACTGAGTGTTCAGCCAGTTATGCCCCTTATGTGTAGTGGAAGCGTGTTGAACAGTCTCAGGCCTGTGATGTTGATAGAGTTCTCTCTCAGAGTACCTGTTGCACCTTTGCTTTTCAACGGGGGTATTCTGCATATCCTGTCATGCCTCCTGGTCTCATGTGGTGTTATTTCTTTGTGCAGGTTTGGGACCAGCTCCTGTACTATTTTCCACGTATAGATTATTATACATCTCTCCCGCCTGCGCTCAAGAGAATACAGGTTTAGGCTCTTTAGTCGGCCCAGTTGTTTAGATGATTTACTGAGTGGATTCTAGCAGTAAAGGATCTCGGCACGCTCTCCAGATGAGCAGTTTCTCCAGTTTTGAAAGGGGCTGTCATTGTGCAGCAGTACTCCACTCTAGAGAACACAAGCCTCCTTACATACAGACATCACCTGAAATTTATCCAGCCTATGATTGACAAAGGAATGTAATATAATTAACCGAGCCTTTAGGACATTCAACAGGCCAGATCTCTCGGCCAATCGCCTCGTTGCCATTGCAACAAAAACCTCTAGCACTTCACCTGACACCAGCACCACCAACCTAGGATGCAACCGAAGATGGCTTTTATACTCTAGTAGCTCGCCCTAGTAAGTCGTGGTGGTGGCTCGCCCTACTGCCTCGCCCTAGTATCTCACCCAAGTGCCTCACACTAGTAGCTCGCCCTAGTAAGTCGTGGTGGTGGCTCGCCCTACTGCCTCGCCCTAGTATCTCACCCAAGTGCCTCACACTAGTAGCTCGCCCTAGTAAGTCGTGGTGGTGGCTCGCCCTACTGCCTCGCCCTAGTATCTCACCCAAGTGCCTCACACTAGTAGCTCGCCCTAGTAAGTCGTGGTGGTGGCTCGCCCTACTGCCTCGCCCTAGTATCTCACCCAAGTGCCTCACACTAGTAGCTCGCCCTAGTAAGTCGTGGTGGTGGCTCGCCCTACTGCCTCGCCCTAGTATCTCACCCAAGTGCCTCACACTAGTAGCTCGCCCTAGTAAGTCGTGGTGGTGGCTCGCCCTACTGCCTCGCCCTAGTATCTCACCCAAGTGCCTCACACTAGTAGCTCGCCCTAGTAAGTCGTGGTGGTGGCTCGCCCTACTGCCTCGCCCTAGTATCTCACCCAAGTGCCTCACACTAGTAGCTCGCCCTAGTAAGTCGTGGTGGTGGCTCGCCCTACTGCCTCGCCCTAGTATCTCACCCAAGTGCCTCACACTAGTAGCTCGCCCTAGTAAGTCGTGGTGGTGGCTCGCCCTACTGCCTCGCCCTAGTATCTCACCCAAGTGCCTCACACTAGTAGCTCGCCCTAGTAAGTCGTGGTGGTGGCTCGCCCTACTGCCTCGCCCTAGTATCTCACCCAAGTGCCTCACACTAGTAGCTCGCCCTAGTAAGTCGTGGTGGTGGCTCGCCCTACTGCCTCGCCCTAGTATCTCACCCAAGTGCCTCACACTAGTAGCTCGCCCTAGTAAGTCGTGGTGGTGGCTCGCCCTACTGCCTCGCCCTAGTATCTCACCCAAGTGCCTCACACTAGTAGCTCGCCCTAGTAAGTCGTGGTGGTGGCTCGCCCTACTGCCTCGCCCTAGTATCTCACCCAAGTGCCTCACACTAGTAGCTCGCCCTAGTAAGTCGTGGTGGTGGCTCGCCCTACTGCCTCGCCCTAGTATCTCACCCAAGTGCCTCACACTAGTAGCTCGCCTTAGTAACTCACCTGTGGCGTGATCTGGAATAAAGCAGTAACTATTCTGGCAGGTGGTGTGCTAAACGTACATTAATAATAACAAAGAGAAAACAAAATAAAATAAATGTACTTGGGTCCTCTACTGTGTATCAACTGTGGGCAAAAACAAAGAGAATTAAAACTTTAAACATTTAAAATAACAAACAATTACGATAATTTTATACAAAATGTTAAGTAACAATTAATGAAAACAAAACCCATTATCCACTTGGCTTAAACACAATCAAAAGATAAATATATTCAAGTGAATTTTACGTTTATAACAAAGGTGAAGGTAAAACTTTATATAAAATGCTATGTGCATGTACCGTCACCTGTGGGCGAGGATAATGCTGAAGCAGTGAGCACTAGAAGGGTAATCTGGTGCACTGGTGCGCTGGGGCCAGATTCACGAAAGCACTTACGCAAGCACTTACGAACCTGTACATCTTTTCTCAATCTTTGGCGGCTTTGTTTACAATTATTAAACAGTTAATGAGCTCCGAAGCACCAGGAGGCTGTTTACAACAATAACAACAGTTGAATGGCAAGTTTTCATGCTTGTAAACTATTTAATAAATGTAACCAAAGCCGTCTATGATTGAGGAAAGATGTACACGTTCTTAAATGTTTGCGTAAGTCCTTTCGTGAATCTGGCCCCTGGACGCTGGCAAGCCTTTATAAACATGGTGTGACGTTACTTTGGCCCAAATTCTGGAGCTGAAGACTAGAAGCGGCAAGATAACAACCATAACGATGGTTTGTGTGGAGTCGAGAGTGCTGGTTAGACGGCAGGTGAGCCGTCTCTCGTGGAAGGTAGGGTGCAGGGAGGGGGGGGAAGAGGCATGTCTAGATAATATGTGTGGCACATATTGTTGTTGTTGCTGATGTTGAATCTTGATGTTGGAGCATGCAGATATGTCGGTGGTAAGGAATAGGCTGAATCTAGTGATATGCAGGAGATAACCGTAACACACATACCAGTGGCTCACCTTACTGGCACGTCCTAGTAGCACACCCAAGTTGCTCACTAGAGTAGCTCGCTCTAGTGGCTCACAACAAGGGCTCACAGAGCACCTGGAAATGAAGAGAGTGTGAGCGGCTGCCACGACCAATGGCTGGAGTAAATATAAACATGAGACCTCAAGCCTGCCTGCCCCGGTGATTGTATTTCCCAGAGAGTACTAGGTTACCTCTCTCTCTCTCTCTCTTTTATATATATATATATATATATATATATATATATATATATATATATATATATATATATATATATATATAACTGAAAACTCACACCCCAGAAGTGACTCGAACCCATACTGCCAGGAGCATTTTGCAACTGGTGTACAGGGCACCTAATCCACTCGACCATCATGACCGGACAAAAACTGATGGTAGCCGAAGCTATTCAGTTGTATGTATGCCTGGGGACCATTCAGGCTTGTTCGCATTTCTGTTCCTCACGTGTGCCCCAAAGAATGAGGTGATTTGATAAAATGCTATGCCCAAGATTACCATCCGAGTGCTGGCAGGGAAGTGGCTCAAATAGCTTCGGCTTTCACTTCCTTATGTCCGGTCGTGATGGTCAAGCGGATTAAGGCATCCTGTAGTTACCAGTTGCGTTGCTCCTGGGAGTATGGGTTCGAGTCACTTCTGGGGTGAGTTTTCAGTCACACCCCAGTCATATATATATATATATATATATATATATATATATATATATATATATATATATATATATATATATATATATATATATATATCGTACCTAGTAGCCAGAACGCACTTTTCTGCCTACTATGCAAGGCCCGATTTGCCTAATAAGCCAAGTTTTCATGAATTAATATATTTTCTCTATTTTTTTTCTTATGAAATGATAAAGCTACCCATTTCATGATGTATGAGGTCAATTTTTTTTATTGGAGTTAAAATTAACGTAGATATATGACCGAACCTAACCAACCCTACCTAACCTAACCTAACCTATCTTTATAGGTTAGGTTCGGTTAGGTAGCCGAAAAAGGTAGGTTAGGTTAGGTTAGGTAGTCGAAAAACAATTAATTCATGAAAACTTGGCTTATTAAGCAAATCGGGCCTTGCATAGTAGGCTGAGAAGTGCGTTCTGGCTACTAGGTACGACATATATATATATATAATCACATTTTTAAACTAAGAATAAAGTTCATAAATGTTTTCAAATGACGTACCTAGTGAATCTGCAAGCAAGAGGGGGTATCCTACTTCAGCTCATCTGAAGCCTGCTCCTAGAAACTCATTTATTTCATGAGAATGTAGTTTGAAACTATCACATAGGGAACTATCATATAAAGAACCTGGTGAATCTACAAGTAAGCGCTGTAATCCTTCCTTATCTAAGTTGAAACCTACTTCTAGAGGCCCATTATTTCATGAGCCTGTTATATGCATCAGTTAGCATATTACCCTATATTTATTACCAATATTAGGTAACAATCATATAAGAAACAAGATGATCCTGTAGCCAACTGTGTGCCAGAGCACTATCAGTTGACCTGATATCCCATGTATCTGACACCTGTTGAGCGAACAAGTTCCAGATGCGAGACAGCCCAGGAGTGAATGATCACTGATGGAGTGACGTTCTTGAAAAGGCACTTCCAGCATGAGACTGTTGAAGGTTGAGAGCCTAGTGCTACGGGTGGCAACTACTGGTACTTCACGGAGTTGGGCCAGGTGCGGAACTTTGAAGATGTTGGTCATGTACATAACAGTAAGACCACCACCGTCCCGACGGTGTTGCAGACTCTGATGTTCAGACCGTCCCTACGAGACTTGGTCAAGACTAGAGATGAGTCTTCTTGCCCGTCTCTCCACTTTGTCCAACAGTCTGATAAATGATAGGGGGGGGGGGGAAGCAGGCGATCCAGGAAAGAGGTGCATACTCTAGATAAGAGCGTATTTATGCCTTTCTCTCTCTCTCTCTCTCTCTCTCTGTCTCTGTCTCTCTCTGTCTCTCTCTCTGTCTCTTCCGTTTCTCTTCCGTTTCTCTTCCTTTTCATCCCATCTGGAATGTTTTTGATCAGCGTCGTATTTTTCTGGAGGTGTGGGAGGGAGGGCGGGGCTGGCCGCCGGCTACCGCCAGTTAGTGAGGGCTTTCAACAGTTTTACCCACTGCTGGGAGTTGCCCGTCCCGCCCTCCGTCCTTCACACACCAGATGGATTCTTGTTTTTTTCCTGACGTGATGAAAGTTTTCTTTATTCACTGCGGAGAGTTGAGACGCTTTTGGACCTTTTTTTCATCTTTACTGGGTAAAAGCAAGTTATTGATATCGTATCAGTGTTCAACACAGAAATGTTACTGATGAAACGGGCTCAATTGAATACGGATGCAGAAATTTTATTGATAGTTAATTCCTCTGCGCAAAAAAAGTAGTAATAATTTAGTAAGTATGGAAGTCCAGACTATTTTGAAACGCTAATCATATTTTAATGCAATATTGTATATATGTGTTTTCTTAACATTCGTATTGGTTAAAATTATATCACAAAAACTTTGAATTAAAAGTGTTTATTATCATGCTAAGAGAAGATTTAATGTTGACCATCAGACCAGAGCCTAGAAAAGGTCATTCCGAATTACCATGTTAGTGCTCGAGCGTTGTTCTCATGTGTTCTGTTAATTACACGAGTAACAAGTTGTGAGAGGCTGAACACCTTCCATAGTGGCTCCGAAGTTTAGTAAGCAGCATAAGTAGATTTCTTTCCCTCTCTACTATCTCCTTATTTAACTCTGCGTTCTTGTTTCCATATTTTCCTCTCTATCTCTCCCCTTATCATCGCCCCTCCTCTCTCTCACGGCAAGAAGAAAGTGTAGTGTGAGCGGCTGCCACGACCAATGGCTGGAGTAAATATAAACATGAGACCTCAAGCCTGCCTGCCCCGGTGATTGTATTTCCCTGAGAGTACTAGGTTACCTCCCCCCTCTCCCTCTCTCTCTCTCTCTCTCTCTCTCTCTCCCAATAATATTGGCTATCAGAGCGTCTCGACGAAGCAGGCTGACAGCATTATGGATTTAGTAAAGTTTTAATTTAACATAATTACTGGCAGTCTCGAAGACAAGGGCTGGATGCCCTTGGATATATATATATATATATATATATATATATATATATATATATATATATATATATATATATATATATATATATATATATATATGTATGTATATATATATATATATGTATGTATATATATATATGTATGTGTATATATATATATATATATATATATATGTCGTACCTAGTAGCCAGAACTCACTTCTCAGCCTACTATTCAAGGCCCGATTTGCCTAATAAGCCAAGTTTTCCTGAATTAATATATTTACTATAATTTTTTTCTTATGAAATGATAAAGCAACCCTTTTCTCTAAGTATGAGGTCAATTTTTTTTTATTGGAGTTAAAATTAACGTAGATATATGACCGAACCTAACCAACCCTACCTAACCTAACCTAACCTATATTTATAAGTAAGGTTAGGTTAGGTAGCCAAAAAAAGCTAGGTTAGGTTAGGTTAGGTAGGTTAGGTAGACGAAAAAACATTAATTCATGAAAACTTGGCTTATTAGGCAAATCGGGCCTTGAATAGTAGGCTGAGAAGTGCGTTCTGGCTATTAGGTACGACATATATATATATATATATATATATATATATATATATATATATATATATATATATATATATATATATATATATATATATATATATATATATATATATATATATATATACCTGGTTGATACCTGGTTGATGGGGTTCTGGGAGTTCTTCTACTCCCCAAGCCCGGCCCGAGGCCAGGCTTGACTTGTGAGAGTTTGGTCCACCAGGCTGTTGCTTGGAGCGGCCCGCAGGCCCACATACCCACCACAGCCCGGTTGGTCCGGCACTCCTTTGAGGAATAAATCTAGTTTCCTCTTGAAAACGTCCACGGTTGTTCCGGCAACATTTCTTATGCTTGCTGGGAGGACGTTGAACAACCGCGGACCTCTGATGTTTATACTGTGTTCTCTGATTGTGCCTATGGCACCTCTGCTCTTCACTGGTTCTATTCTACATTTTCTTCCATATCGTTCACTCCAGTATGTTGTTATTTTACTGTGTAGATTTGGTACTTGGCCCTCCAGTATCTTCCAGGTGTATATTATTTGATATCTCTCTCGTCTTCTTTCTAGTGAGTACATTTGGAGGGCTTTGAGACGATCCCAATAGTTTAGGTGCTTTATTGTGTCTATGCGTGCCGTATATGTTCTCTGTATTCCCTCTATTTCAGCAATCTCTCCTGCTCTGAAGGGGGAAGTGAGTACTGAGTAGTACTCAAGACGGGACAACATAAGTGACTTGAAGAGTACAACCATTGTGATGGGATCCCTGGATTTGAAAGTTCTCGTAATCCATCCTATCATTTTTCTGGCTGTCGCAATATTTGCTTGGTTATGCTCCTTAAACGTTAGGTCGTCAGACATTATTATTCCCAAATCCTTTACATGCTGTTTTCCTACTATGGGTACATTTGATTGTTTTGTACTCTGTATTATGTTTAAGGTCCTCATTTTTACCGTACCTGAGTACCTGGAATTTATCACTGTTAAACATCATGTTATTTTCTGATGCTCAGTCGAAAACTTTATTAATATCAGCTTGAAGTTTTTCAATGTCCTCAGCCGAGGTAATTTTCATACTGATTTTTGTGTCATCTGCAAAGGATGATACGAAGCTGTGACTTTTATTTTTGTCTATATCTGATATGAGAATAAGGAAAAGCAGCGGTGCAAGGACTGTACCCTGAGGTACAGAGCTTTTCACTGCACTTGGACTAGATTTTATATGGTTGACCGTTACTCGCTGAGTCCTGTTTGACAGAAAACTGAGTACCCAGCGTCCTACTTTACCGGTTATTCCCATTGACTTCATTTTGTGTGCTATCACGCCATGGTCACATTTATCGAAAGCCTTTGCGAAGTCCGTGTATATCACATCAGCATTCTGTTTTTCTTCTAATGCCTCAATGACTTTGTCGTAGTGCTCAAGTAGCTGTGAGAGGCACGATCTTCCCGCTCGAAATCCATGTTGGCCTGGGTTGTGAAGGTCATTGGTCTCCATGAAATTGGTGACCTGACTCTTAATCACTCTCTCAAATACTTTTATGATGTGCGATGTTAGTGCAACTGGTCTATAATTTTTTGCCAATGCTTTGCTCCCTCCCTTGTGTAGAGGGGCTATATCTGCTACTTTAAGTGCATCTGGTATCTCCCCCGTGTCCAAGCTCTTCCTCCACACGATACTGAGTGCCTGTGCTACCGGCACTTTGCATTTCTTTATAAATATTGAATTCCATGAGTCTGGACCTGGGGCCGAGTGCATGGGCATGTTTTCAATTTCTTTTTCAAAATTTAGTGCGCTCGTGTTTATATCAGTTATATTTACAGGGGTTTGAATATTGCGCATAAAGAAATTGTCTGGATCTTCCACCTTCATGTTGTTTATTGGAGTGCTAAACATGTCCTCATACTGCTTTTTTAAGATTTCACTAATTTCTTTGTCATCCTCCGTGTATGAACCTTCACTTGTACGAATAGGTCCAATACTGGTAGTGTTTTTTGCTTTTCATTTCGCATATGAGAAGAAATATTTTGGATTTTTCTTCATTTCCTGAATTGCTTTCTGTTCTAACTGCCTTTTTTCAGTTTCATATGAGTGTTTCAATTTCCGCTCGATTTCTTCAATCTCCCTATTTAAATTATTCCTTCTTTGACGGGAAATTCGTGTCTGCATAAGCAGTTCCGTTATTTTTTTCCTGCGTTTATAGTGTCGTCTGCGTTCTCTTTCTACGTTAGATCTCTTTCTGGCTTTCCTCAAAGGAACATGTTTCAGACAGACTTGATACGCTTCTGAAGTCAGTTTTTCTATTCCTTCTGTAGGACTTGTATTACTTAGAACAGTTCCCCATGGAATGTTTGTAAGTTCCCTGTTTATTATCTCCCAGTCTATCCTTTTATTATTAAAATTTAATTTACTGAATAGCCCCTCTCGCTTTATCAACGTTTTAGGTCTATTCTGAGTATTGATGGTCGTTTGCACTTCAATGAGTTTGTGATCTGAGTATGTGGTATCTGATATCGTAATGTCTCTGATAATGTCTTCATTGTTCGTAAAGACCAGATCTAGAATATTTTCATTTCTCGTTGGCTCAGATATCTGCTGATTGAGTGAAAATTTGTCACAGAATCTAAGTAGTTCTCTAATCTGTGGTTGGTTAGGTCCTGATAGATTTCCTGGTATAATATTATTGTTTGCTATTTTCCACCTGAGACTAGGCAAGTTGAAGTCACCTAGGAAGATAATATCAGGTATCGGGTTCTCCAAATTATCAAGGCTATTCTCTATTTTGCTTATCTGTTCTGTGAATTCCTCAGCCGTTGCATCTGGCGGTTTGTATATTAGAATAATCACTAAATTTATTTTCTCTATTTTTAATCCCAGTACCTCTACCACCTCATTTGTAACGTTTAGGAGCTCCGAGCATACAAGGTCTTCCCTAATATACAGACCCACTCCTCCATGTGACCTAATTTTCCTATCACACCTGTATAGGTTATATCCTGGAATCCAGATCTCACTGTCCAACAATTCCCCTGCATGGGTTTCTGTGAAAGCTCCAAATACTGCATTTGACTCCGTGAGGAGGCCATTTATGAACTGTACTTTGTTGTTTGTTCTTGTTTTCAGTCCTTGTATGTTGGCAAAGATGAATGAGGTTACTCTATTAGTGATAGTTTGAATGGGAGACTTTTTCGGCAAGCCCATTATTCGTGGACATAATGAGTTTGTTCTGACCAGTACTGATTGTTGTAGGGCAGTTGTCTGTCGTAGTTGTAGTTCCCTTTCGGTGGGTAATTGTATCTGTAATTCTGGAATGCAAGTGGATCTGGCATCCAGTTCCACACACTCTCCATGCTCCTCCTTTTGAATTCTCTTTCGGTCTGTTATAAAAAATTTATAGAGTTTCCTCCAAATTCATTATCCTGGTTGCCACTCTTTATGTAGCGTTCCGTGCCTTTCACGTGAAAGTGTGGGCAGCTGAGGTCATAGCATTTTCTGTCCTCCAGTGAGGTTTGGCACATGTCAGGATGGAAAAACCTACATATTGATCCAAATCGACACTCACCTTTCCTAAGCATATTTAAACATTTTTTGGGATGTTGGTAACTGCATTCTAATCCTTTCTTATTACCGGCATATCTATGTCTGCATATGCCCTTTGCATAAAATTTGCATAAGTCTGTCCTTCTGTTCTGAATTGCTCTATCGGGAACCGTCGTATGTATGCAAAAATATGCAGTCTGCCCACCCCTCTCTTTCTTGCCTGAATTTTGTTGCCTGGTCGTAGAAATCAATTAATTCTGTGAGAATCAGTCGATTTTTGCCAGCTAGCGTCGAAAATAGCACGGTTTTTGACAGCTAGAGGCGAAAATCGCGCTATTTTTGGCCGGTAGCGGCGAAAATCGCGATTTTTGCAAGCCAGCTGCGAAAATCGCATGGTTTTTGGCCGCTAGCGGCGAAAATCGCGCGGTTTTTGGCCGGTAGCGGCGAAAATCGCGCTATTTTTGCCCGCCAGCTGCAAAAATCGTATAGTTTCTGGTCGCTAGCAGAGAAAATCGCGCGATTTTTGGCCGCTAGCGGCGAAATTCGCACGATCTTTGGCAGCTAGCTGCAAAATTTGCATGATTTTTGGCCGCTAGCGGTGAAAATAGCCCCATTTTTGGCCGCTAGCGGCGAAAATCGGTCGATTTTTGGCAGGTAGCGGCAAAATTCGCGCGATTTTTGCCCGCCAGCTGCAAAAATCGCATAGTTTCTGGCCGCTAGCGTCGAAAATAGCGCGGTTTTCGGCCTTTAGCCGCAAAAATCGCCCGATTTTTGGCCGCTAGCGGCGAAAATCGCACGGTTTTTGGCCGCTAAAGGCGAAAATCGCGCTTTTTTTGGCCGGTAGCGGCGAAAATCGCGATTTTTGCCCGCCAGCTGCGAAAATCGCATGGTTTTTGGCCGCTAGCGGCGAAAATCGCGCGGTTTTTGGCCGGTAGCGGCGAAAATCGCGCTATTTTTGCCCGCCAGCTGCAAAAATCGCATAGTTTCTGGTCGCTAGCAGCGAAAATTGCGCGATTTTTGGCCGCTAGCGGCGAAATTCGCACGATTTTTGGCAGCTAGCGGCGAAATATGCATGATTTTTGGCCGCAAGCGGCGAAAATTGCCCCATTTTTGGCCGCTAGCGGCGAAAATCGGTCGATTTTTGGCAGGTAGCGGCGAAATTCGCGCGATTTTTGCCCGCCAGCAGCAAAAATCGCATGGTTTCTGGCCGCTAGCGTAGAAAATAGCGCGGTTTTCGGCCGTTAGCCACAAAAATCGCCCGATTTTTTGCCGCTAGCGGCAAAAATCGCGCTATTTTTTGCCGGTAGCGGCGAAAATCGCGATTTTTGCCCGCCAGCTGCGAAAATCGCATGGTTTTTGGCCGGTAGCGGCGAAAATCGCGCGGTTTTTAGCCGGTAGCGGCTAAAATCGCGCTATTTTTGCCAGCCAGCTGCAAAAATCGCATAGTTTCTGACCGCTAGCGGCGAAAATCGCGCGATTTTTGGCTGCTAGCGGCGAAATTCGCGCGATTTTTGGCCGCTAGCGGCGAAAATCGCCCCATTTTTGGCCGCTAGCCGCAAAAATCGCCCGATTTTTGGCCGCTAGCGGCGAAAATCGCACGGTTTTTGGCCGCTAGCGGCGAAAATCGCGCTATTTTTGGCCGGTAGCGGCAATAATCGCGATTTTTGCCCGCCAGCTGCGAAAATCGCATGGTTTTTGGCCGCTAGCGGCGAAAATCGCGCGGTTTTTGGCCGGTAGCGGCGAAAATCGCGCTATTTTTGCCCGTCAGCTGCAAAAATCGCATAGTTTCTGGCCGCTAGCGGCGAAAATCGCGCGATTTTTGGCCGCTAGCAGCGAAATTTGCACGATTTTTGGCCGCTAGCAGCGAAAATCGCCCCATTTTTGGCCGCTAGCGGCGAAAATAGCCCCTTTTTTGGCAGCTAGTGGCGAAAATTGGTCGATTTTTGGCAGGTAGCGGTGAAATTCGCTCGATTTTTGCCCGCCAGCTGCAAAAATCGCATCGTTTCTGGCCGCTAGCGTCGAAAATAGCGCGGTTTTCGGCAGTTAGCCGCAAAAATCGCCCGATTTTTGGCCGCTAGCGGCGAAAATCGCACGGTTTTTGGCCGCTAGCGGCGAAAATCGCGCTATTTTTGGCCGGTAGCGGCGAAAATCGCGATTTTTGCCCGCCAGCTGCGAAAATCGCATGGTTTTTGGCCGCTAGCGGCGAAAATCACGCGATTTTTGGCCGCTAGCGGCGAAATTCACACGATTTTTGGCCGCTAGCGGCGGAATTTGCACGATTTTTGGCCGCTACGGGCGAAAATCGCCCCATTTTTGGCCACTAGTGGCGAAAATAGCCCCTTTTTTTGGCCGCTAGCGGCGAAAATGGGTCGATTTTTGGCAGGTAGCGGTGAAATTCGCGCGATATTTGCCCGCAAGCTGCAAAAATCGCATGGTTTCTGGCCGCTAGCGTCGAAAATAGCGCGGTTTTCGGCAGCTAGCGGCGAAAATCAGTCGATTTTTGCCAGCTAGCGTCGAAAATAGCATGGTTTTTGGCCGCTAGCGGCGAAAATCGCGCGGTTTTTGGCCGGTAGCGGCGAAAATCGCGCTATTTTTGCCCGCCAGCTACAAAAATCGCATAGTTTCTGGTCGCTAGCAGCGAAAATCGCGCGATTTTTGGCCGCTAGCGGCAAAATTCGCACGATTTTTGGCAGCTAGCGGCGAAATTTGCATGATTTTTGGCCGCTAGCGGCGAAAATCGCCCCATTTTTGGCCGCTAGCGGCGAAAATAGCCCTTTTTTTGGCCGCTAGCGGCGAAAATCGCGCGGTTTTTGGCCGGTAGCGGCGAAAATCGCGCTATTTTTGCCCGCCAGCTACAAAAATCGCATAGTTTCTGGTCGCTAGCAGCGAAAATCGCGCGATTTTTGGCCGCTAGCTGCGAAATTCGCACGATTTTTGGCAGCTAGCGGCGAAATATGCATGATTTTTGGCCGCAAGCGGCGAAAATTGCCCCATTTTTGGCCGCTAGCGGCGAAAATCGGTCGATTTTTGGCAGGTAGCGACGAAATTCGCGCGATTTTTGCCCGCCAGCAGCAAAAATCGCATGGTTTCTGGCCGCTAGCGTAGAAAATAGCGCGGTTTTCGGCCGTTAGCCACAAAAATCGCCCGATTTTTTGCCGCTAGCGGCAAAAATCGCGCTATTTTTTGCCGGTAGCGGCGAAAATCGCGATTTTTGCCCGCCAGCTGCGAAAATCGCATGGTTTTTGGCCGTTAGCGGCGAAAATCGCGCGGTTTTTGGCCGGTAGCGGCTAAAATCGCGCTATTTTTGCCAGCCAGCTGCAAAAATCGCATAGTTTCTGACCGCTAGCGGCGAAAATCGCGCGATTTTTGGCTGCTAGCGGCGAAATTCGCGCGATTTTTGGCCGCTAGCGGCGAAAATCGCCCCATTTTTGGCCGCTAGCCGCAAAAATCGCCCGATTTTTGGCCGCTAGCGGCGAAAATCGCACGGTTTTTGGCCGCTAGCGGCGAAAATCGCGCTATTTTTGGCCGGTAGCGGCAATAATCGCGATTTTTGCCCGCCAGCTGCGAAAATCGCATGGTTTTTGGCCGCTAGCGGCGAAAATCGCGCTATTTTTGCCCGCCAGCTGCAAAAATCGCATAGTTTCTGGTCGCTAGCAGCGAAAATTGCGCGATTTTTGGCCGCTAGCGGCGAAATTCGCACGATTTTTGGCAGCTAGCGACGAAATATGCAAGATTTTTGGCCGCAAGCGGCGAAAATTGCCCCATTTTTGGCCGCTAGCGGCGAAAATCGGTCGATTTTTGGCAGGTAGCGGCGAAATTCGCGCGATTTTTGCCCGCCAGCAGCAAAAATCGCATGGTTTCTGGCCGCTAGCGTAGAAAATAGCGCGGTTTTCGGCCGTTAGCCACAAAAATCGCCCGATTTTTTGCCGCTAGCGGCAAAAATCGCGCTATTTTTTGCCGGTAGCGGCGAAAATCGCGATTTTTGCCCGCCAGCTGCGAAAATCGCATGGTTTTTGGCCGGTAGCGGCGAAAATCGCGCGGTTTTTGGCCGGTAGCGGCTAAAATCGCGCTATTTTTGCCAGCCAGCTGCAAAAATCGCATAGTTTCTGACCGCTAGCGGCGAAAATCGCGCGATTTTTGGCTGCTAGCGGCGAAATTCGCGCGATTTTTGGCCGCTAGCGGCGAAAATCGCCCCATTTTTGGCCGCTAGCCGCAAAAATCGCCCGATTTTTGGCCGCTAGCGGCGAAAATCGCACGGTTTTTGGCCGCTAGCGGCGAAAATCGCGCTATTTTTGGACGGTAGCGGCAATAATCGCGATTTTTGCCCGCCAGCTGCGAAAATCGCATGGTTTTTGGCCGCTAGCGGCGAAAATCGCGCGGTTTTTGGCCGGTAGCGGCGAAAATCGCGCTATTTTTGCCCGTCAGCTACAAAAATTGCATAGTTTCTGGCCGCTAGCGGCGAAAATCGCGCGATTTTTGGCCGCTAGCAGCGAAATTTGCACGATTTTTGGCCGCTAGCAGCGAAAATCGCCCCATTTTTGGCCGCTAGCGGCGAAAATAGCCCCTTTTTTGGCAGCTAGTGGCGAAAATTGGTCGATTTTTGGCAGGTAGCGGTGAAATTCGCTCGATTTTTGCCCGCCAGCTGCAAAAATCGCATGGTTTCTGGCCGCTAGCGTCGAAAATAGCGCGGTTTTCGGCAGTTAGCCGCAAAAATCGCCCGATTTTTGGCCGCTAGCGGAGAAAATCGCACGGTTTTTGGCCGCTAGCGGCGAAAATCGCGCTATTTTTGGCCGGTAGCGGCGAAAATCGCGATTTTTGCCCGCCAGCTGCGAAAATCGCATGGTTTTTGGCCGCTAGCGGCGAAAATCACGCGATTTTTGGCCGCTAGCGGCGAAATTCACACGATTTTTGGCCGCTAGCGGCGGAATTTGCACGATTTTTGGCCGCTACGGGCGAAAATCGCCCCATTTTTGGCCACTAGTGGCGAAAATAGCCCCTTTTTTGGCCGCTAGCGGCGAAAATGGGTCGATTTTTGGCAGGTAGCGGTGAAATTCGCGCGATATTTGCCCGCAAGCTGCAAAAATCGCATGGTTTCTGGCCGCTAGCGTCGAAAATAGCGCGGTTTTCGGCCGCTAGCGGCGAAAATCAGTCGATTTTTGCCAGCTAGCGTCGAAAATAGCACGGTTTTTGACAGCAAGAGGCAAAAATCGCGCTATTTTTGGCCGGTAGCGGCGAAAATCGCGATTTTTGCCCGCCAGCTGCGAAAATCGCATGGTTTTTGGCCGCTAGCGGCGAAAATCGCGCGGTTTTTGGCCGGTAGCGGCGAAAATCGCGCTATTTTTGCCCACCAGCTACAAAAATCGCATAGTTTCTGGTCGCTAGCAGCGAAAATCGCGCGATTTTTGGCCGCTAGCGGCAAAATTCGCACGATTTTTGGCAGCTAGCGGCGAAATTTGCATGATTTTTGGCCGCTAGCGGCGAAAATCGCCCCATTTTTGGCCGCTAGCGGCGAAAATAGCCCTTTTTTTGGCCGCTAGCGGCAAAAATCGGTCGATTTTTGGCAGGTAGCCGCGAAATTCGCGCGATTTTTGCCCGCTAGCTGCAAAAATCGCATGGTTTCTGGCCGCTAGCGTCGAAAATAGCGCGGTTTTCGGCCGTTAGCCGCAAAAATCGCCCGATTTATGGCCGGTAGCGGCGAAAATCGCGCTATTTTTGCCAGCCAGCTATAAAAATCGCATAGTTTCTGGCCGCTAGCGGCGAAAATCGCGCGATTTTTGGCCGCTAGCTGCGAAAATCAGTCGATTTTTGCCAGCTAGCGTCGAAAATAGCACGGTTTTTGACAGCTAGAGGCGAAAATAGCGCGATTTTTGGCCGGTAGCGGCGAAAATCGCGATTTTTGCCTTCCAGTTTCGAAAATCGCATGGTTTTTGGCCGCTAGCGGCGAAAATCGCGCGGTTTCTGGCCACTAGCGGCGAAAATCGCGCGATTTTTGGCCGCTAGCGGCGAAATTCGCACGATTTTTGGCCGCTAGCGACGAAATTTGCACGATTTTTGGCCGCTAGCGGCAAAAATCGCCCCATTTTTGGCCGCTAGCGGCGAAAATAGCCCCTTTTTTGGCCGCTAGCGGCGAAAATCGTTCGATTTTTGGCAGGTAGCGGTGAAATTCGCGCGATATTTGCCTGCAAGCTGCAAAAATCGCATGGTTTCTGGCCGCTAGCGTCGAAAATAGCGCGGTTTTCGGCCGCTAGCGGCGAAAATCAGTCGATTTTTGCCAGCTAGCGTCGAAAATAGCACGGTTTTTGGCCGCTAGAGGCGAAAATCGCGGTATTTTTGGCCGGTAGCGGCGAAAATCGCGACTTTTGCCCGCTAGCTGCGAAAATCGCATGGTTTTTGGACGCTAGCGGCGAAAATCGGAAAATTTGTGCCCGTCAGCTGCAAAAATCGCATAGTTTTTGGCCGCTAGCGGCGAAAATCGCGCGATTTTTGGCCGCTAGCGGCGAAATTCGCACGATTTTTGGCCGCTAGCTGCGAAATTTGCACGATTTTTTGCCGCTAGCAGCGAAAATCGACCCATTTTTGGCCGCTAGCGGCGAAAATAGCCCCTTTTTCGGCCGCTAGCGGCGAAAATGGGTCGCTTTTTTGGCAGGTAGCGGCGAAGTTCGCGCAATTTTTGCCCGCCAGCTGCAAAAATCAGATGATTTCTGGCTGCTAGCGTCGAAAATAGCGCGGTTTTTGGCCGTTAGCGGCAAAAATCGCCCGATTTTTGGCCGCTAGCGGCGAAAATCGCCCGATTTTTGGCCGCTAGCGGCGAAAATCGCACGGTTTTTGGCCGCTAGCGGCGAAAATCGCGCTATTTTTGCCCGCCAGCTGAAAAAATCGCATGGTTTCTGGCCGCTAGCGTCGAAAATAGCGCGGTTTTCGGCCGTTAGCCACAAAAATCGCCCGATTTTTGGCCGCTAGCGGCGAAAATCTCACGGTTTTTGGCCGCTAGCGGCGAAATTTGCACGATTTTTTGCCGCTAGTGGCGAAAATAGCCCCTTTTTTGGCCGCTAGCGGCAAAAATCGTTCGATTTTTGGCAGGTAGCGGTGAAATTCGCGCGATATTTGCCTGCAAGCTGCAAAAATCGCATGGTTTCTGGCCGGTAGCGTCAAAAATAGCGCGGTTTTCGGCCTCTAGCGGCGAAAATCAGTCGATTTTTGCCAGCTAGCGTCGAAAATAGCACGGTTTTTGGCCGCCAGAGGCGAAAATCGCGCTATTTTTGGCCGGTAGCGGCGAAAATCGCGATTTTTGCCCGCCAGCTGCGAAAATCACATGGTTTTTGGCCGCTAGCGGCGAAAATCGCGCGATTTTTGGCCACTAGCGGCGAAATTCGCACGATTTTTGGCAGCTAGCGGCGAAATTTGCACGATTTTTGGCCGCAAGCGGCGAAAATCGTCCTATTTTTGGCCGCTAGCGGCGAAAATAGCCCCTTTTTTGGCAGGTAGCGGCAAAATTCGCGCGATTTTTGCCCGCCAGCTGCAAAAATCAGATGATTTCTGGCCGCTAGCGTCGAAAATAGCGCGGTTTTTGGCCGTTAGCGGCAAAAATCGCCCGATTTTTGGCCGCTAGCGGCGAAAATCGCCCGATTTTTGGCCGCTAGCGGCGAAAATCGCACGGTTTTTGGCCGCTAGCGGCGAAAATCGCGCTATTTTTGCCCGCCAGCTGCAAAAATCGCAGTTTCTGGCCGGTATCGGCGAAAATCGCGCGATTTTTGGCCGCTAGCGGCGAAATTCGCACGATTTTTGGCCGCTAGCGGCGAAATTTGCACGATTTTTGGCCGCTAGCGGCGAAAATCGCTCCATTTTTGGCCGGTAGCGGCGAAAATCGCGATTTTTGCCCGCCAGTTGCGAAAATCGCATGATTTTTGGCCGCTAGGGGCGAAAATCGGCCCATTTTTGGCCGCTAGGGGCGAAAATCGGCCCATTTTTGGCCGCTAGCGGCGAAAATCCGTGGTGTAGTGGTAAGACACTCGCCTGGCGTTCCGCGAGCGCTATGTCATGGGTTCGTATCCTGGCCGGGGAGGATTTACTGGGCGCAATTCCTTAACTGTAGCCTCTGTTTAACGCAACAGTAAAATGTGTACTCGGATGAAAAAACGATTCTTCGCGGCAGAGGATCGTATTCCAGGGACCATAGGATTAAGGACTTGCCCGAAACGCTACGCGTACTAGTGGCTGTACAAGAATGTAACAACTCTTGTATATATCTCAAAAAAAAAAAAAAAAAAAAAATAGCCCCTTTTTTGGCCGCTAGCGGCGAAAATCGGTCGATTTTTGGCCGCTAGAGGCGAAAATCGCGGTATTTTTGGCCGGTAGCGGCGAAAATCGCGACTTTTGCCCGCTAGCTGCGAAAATCTCATGGTTTTTGGACGCTAGCTGCGAAAATAGCGCGGTTTTTGGCAGGTAGCGGTGAAATTCGCGCGATATTTGCCCGCAAGCTGCAAAAATCGCATGGTTTCTGGCCGCTAGGGTCGAAAATAGCGCGGTTTTCGGCCGCTAGCGGCGAAAATCAGTCGATTTTTGCCAGCTAGCGTCGAAAATAGCACGGTTTTTGGCCGCTAGAGGCGAAAATCGCGGTATTTTTGGCCGGTAGCGGCGAAAATCGCGACTTTTGCCCGCTAGCTGCGAAAATCTCATGGTTTTTGGACGCTAGCGGCGAAAATAGCGCGGTTTTTGGCCGGAAGCGGCGAAAATCGCTCTATTTTTGCCTGTCAGCTGCAAAAATCGCATAGTTTTTGGCCGCTAGCGGCGAAAATCGCGCGATTTTTGGCCGCTAGCGGCGAAATTCGCACGATTTTTGGCCGCTAGCAGCGAAATTTGCACGATTTTTTGCCGCTAGCAGCGAAAATCGACCCATTTTTGGCCGCTAGCGGCGAAAATAGCCCCTTTTTCGGCCGCTAGCGGCGAAAATGGGTCGATTTTTGGCAGGTAGCGGCGAAGTTCGAGCGATTTTTGCCCGCCAGCTTTTTTGTGAGATTTTTTTGCCCGCCAGCCATGCAAAAATCGCATGGTTTCTGGCCGCTAGCATCGAAAATAGCGCGGTTTTCGGCCGTTAGCCGCAAAAATCGCCCGATTTTTGGCCGCTAGCGGTGAAAATCTCACGGTTTTTGGCCACCAGCGGCGAAATTTGCACGATTTTTTGCCGCTAGTGGCGAAAATCGCCCCATTTTTGGCCGCTAGCGGCGAAAATCACATGGTTTTGGCCCCTAGCGGCGAAAATCGCGCGATTTTTGCCCACTAGCGGCGAAATTCGCACGATTTTTGGCCGCTAGCGGCGAAATTTGCACGATTCTTGGCCGCTAGCGGCGAAAATCGCCCTATTTTTGGGCGCTAGCGGCGAAAATAGCCCCTTTTTTGGCAGCTAGCGGCGAAAATCGTTCGATTTTTGGCAGGTAGCGGTGAAATTCGTGCGATATTTGCCTGCAAGCTGCAAAAATCGCATGGTTTCTGGCCGGTAGCGTCAAAAATAGCGCGGTTTTCGGCCTCTAGCGGCGAAAATCAGTCGATTTTTGCCAGCTAGCGTCGAAAATAGCACGGTTTTTGGCCGCCAGAGGCGAAAATCGCGCTATTTTTGGCCGGTAGCGGCGAAAATCGCGATTTTTGCCCGCCAGCTGCGAAAATCACATGGTTTTTGGCCGCTAGCGGCGAAAATCGCGCGATTTTTGGCCACTAGCGGCGAAATTCGCACGATTTTTGGCCGCTAGCGGCGAAATTTGCACGATTTTTGGCCGCAAGCGGCGAAAATCGTCCTATTTTTGGCCGCTAGCGGCGAAAATAGCCCCTTTTTTGGCAGGTAGCGGCAAAATTCGCGCGATTTTTGCCCGCCAGCTGCAAAAATCAGATGATTTCTGTCCGCTAGCGTCGAAAATAGCGCGGTTTTTGGCCGTTAGCGGCAAAAATCGCCCGATTTTTGGCCGCTAGCGGCGAAAATCGCCCGATTTTTGGCCGCTAGCGGCGAAAATCGCACGGTTTTTGGCCGCTAGCGGCGAAAATCGCGCTATTTTTGCCCGCCAGCTGCAAAAATCGCAGTTTCTGGCCGGTATCGGCGAAAATCGCGCGATTTTTGGCCGCTAGCGGCGAAATTCGCACGATTTTTGGCCGCTAGCGGCGAAATTTGCACGATTTTTGGCCGCTAGCGCGAAAATCGCTCCATTTTTGGCCGGTAGCGGCGAAAATCGCGATTTTTGCCCGCCAGTTGCGAAAATCGCATGATTTTTGGCCGCTAGGGGCGAAAATCGGCCCATTTTTGGCCGCTAGGGGCGAAAATCGGCCCATTTTTGGCCGCTAGCGCGAAAATCCGTGGTGTAGTGGTAAGACACTCGCCTGGCGTTCCGCGAGCGCTATGTCATGGGTTCGTATCCTGGCCGGGGAGGATTTACTGGGCGCAATTCCTTAACTGTAGCCTCTGTTTAACGCAACAGTAAAATGTGTACTCGGATGAAAAAACGATTCTTCGCGGCAGAGGATCGTATTCCAGGGACCATAGGATTAAGGACTTGCCCGAAACGCTACGCGTACTAGTGGCTGTACAAGAATGTAACAACTCTTGTATATATCTCAAAAAAAAAAAAAAAAAAAAAATAGCCCCTTTTTTGGCCGCTAGCGGCGAAAATCGGTCGATTTTTGGCCGCTAGAGGCGAAAATCGCGGTATTTTTGGCCGGTAGCGGCGAAAATCGCGACTTTTGCCCGCTAGCTGCGAAAATCTAATGGTTTTTGGACGCTAGCTGCGAAAATAGCGCGGTTTTTGGCAGGTAGCGGTGAAATTCGCGCGATATTTGCCCGCAAGCTGCAAAAATCGCATGGTTTCTGGCCGCTAGGGTCGAAAATAGCGCGGTTTTCGGCCGCTAGCGGCGAAAATCAGTCGATTTTTGCCAGCTAGCGTCGAAAATAGCACGGTTTTTGGCCGCTAGAGGCGAAAATCGCGGTATTTTTGGCCGGTAGCGGCGAAAATCGCGACTTTTGCCCGCTAGCTGCGAAAATCTCATGGTTTTTGGACGCTAGCGGCGAAAATAGCGCGGTTTTTGGCCGGAAGCGGCGAAAATCGCTCTATTTTTGCCTGTCAGCTGCAAAAATCGCATAGTTTTTGGCCGCTAGCGGCGAAAATCGCGCGATTTTTGGCCGCTAGCGGCGAAATTCGCACGATTTTTGGCCGCTAGCAGCGAAATTTGCACGATTTTTTGCCGCTAGCAGCGAAAATCGACCCATTTTTGGCCGCTAGCGGCGAAAATAGCCCCTTTTTCGGCCGCTAGCGGCGAAAATGGGTCGATTTTTGGCAGGTAGCGGCGAAGTTCGAGCGATTTTTGCCCGCCAGCTTTTTTGTGAGATTTTTTTGCCCGCCAGCCATGCAAAAATCGCATGGTTTCTGGCCGCTAGCATCGAAAATAGCGCGGTTTTCGGCCGTTAGCCGCAAAAATCGCCCGATTTTTGGCCGCTAGCGGTGAAAATCTCACGGTTTTTGGCCACCAGCGGCGAAATTTGCACGATTTTTTGCCGCTAGTGGCGAAAATCGCCCCATTTTTGGCCGCTAGCGGCGAAAATCACATGGTTTTGGCCCCTAGCGGCGAAAATCGCGCGATTTTTGCCCACTAGCGGCGAAATTCGCACGATTTTTGGCCGCTAGCGGCGAAATTTGCACGATTCTTGGCCGCTAGCGGCGAAAATCGCCCTATTTTTGGGCGCTAGCGGCGAAAATAGCCCCTTTTTTGGCAGCTAGCGGCGAAAATCGTTCGATTTTTGGCAGGTAGCGGTGAAATTCGCGCGATATTTGCCTGCAAGCTGCAAAAATCGCATGGTTTCTGGCCGGTAGCGTCAAAAATAGCGCGGTTTTCGGCCTCTAGCGGCGAAAATCAGTCGATTTTTGCCAGCTAGCGTCGAAAATAGCACGGTTTTTGGCCGCCAGAGGCGAAAATCGCGCTATTTTTGGCCGGTAGCGGCGAAAATCGCGATTTTTGCCCGCCAGCTGCGAAAATCACATGGTTTTTGGCCGCTAGCGGCGAAAATCGCGCGATTTTTGGCCACTAGCGGCGAAATTCGCACGATTTTTGGCCGCTAGCGGCGAAATTTGCACGATTTTTGGCCGCAAGCGGCGAAAATCGTCCTATTTTTGGCCGCTAGCGGCGAAAATAGCCCCTTTTTTGGCAGCTAGCGGCGAAAATCGTTCGATTTTTGGCAGGTAGCGGCGAAATTTGCACGATATTTGCCCGCAAGCTGCAAAAATCGCATGGTTTCTGGCCGCTAGCATCGAAAATAGCGCGGTTTTCGGCCGTTAGCCGCAAAAATCGCCCGATTTTTGGCCGCTAGCGGTGAAAATCTCACGGTTTTTGGCCACCAGCGGCGAAATTTGCACGATTTTTTGCCGCTAGTGGCGAAAATCGCCCCATTTTTGGCCGCTAGCGGCGAAAATCACATGGTTTTGGCCCCTAGCGGCGAAAATCGCGCGATTTTTGCCCACTAGCGGCGAAATTCGCACGATTTTTGGCCGCTAGCGGCGAAATTTGCACGATTCTTGGCCGCTAGCGGCGAAAATCGCCCTATTTTTGGGCGCTAGCGGCGAAAATAGCCCCTTTTTTGGCAGCTAGCGGCGAAAATCGTTCGATTTTTGGCAGGTAGCGGCGAAATTCGCGGGATTTTTGCCCGCCAGCTGCAAAAATCAGATGGTTTCTGGCCGCTAGCGTCGAAAATAGCGCGGTTTTTGGCCGTTAGCGGCAAAAATCGCCCGATTTTGGCCGCTAGCGGCGAAATTCGCACGATTTTTGGCCGCTAGTGGCGAAATTTGCACGATTTTTGGCCGCTAGCGGCGAAAATCGCTCCATTTTTGGCCGCAAGCGGCGAAAATAGCCCCTTTTTTGGCAGCTAGCGGCGAAAATCGGTCGATTTTTGGCAAGTAGCGGCGAAATTCGCACGATTTTTGCCCGCCAGCTGCAAAAATCGCATGGTTTCTGGCCGCTAGCGTCGAATATAGCGCAGTTTTCGGCCGTTAGCGGCAAAAATCGCGCTATTTTTGCCCGCCAGCTGCGAAAATCGCATGGTTTTTGGCCGCTAGCGGCGAAAATCGCGCTATTTTTGCCCGCCAGCTGCAAAAATCGCATAGTTTCAGGCCGGTAGCGGCGAAATTCGCACGATTTTTGGCCGCTAGCGGCGAAATTTGCACGATTTTTGGCCGCTAGCGGCGAAAATCGCTCCATTTTTGGCCGCAAGCGGCGAAAATAGCCCCTTTTTTGGCAGCTAGCGGCGAAAATCGGTCGATTTTTGGCAAGTAGCGGCGAAATTCGCACGATTTTTGATTGCCAGCTGCAAAAATCGCATGGTTTCTGGCCGCTAGCGTCGAATATAGCGCGGTTTTCGGCCGTTAGCGGCAAAAATCGCGCTATTTTTGCCCGCCAGCTGCGAAAATCGCATGGTTTTTGGCCGCTAGCGGCGAAAATCGCGCGGTTTTTGGCCGGTAGTGGCAAAAATCGCGCTATTTTTACCCGCCAGCTGCAAAAATCGCATACTTTCTGGCCGCTAGCGTCGAAAATAGCGCAGTTTTCGGCCGTTAGCGGCAAAAATCGCCCGATTTTTGGCCGCTAGCGGCGAAAATCGCACGGTTTTTGGCCGGTAGCGGCGATAATCGCGATTTTTGCCCGCCAGCTGCAAAAATCGCATAGTTTCTGGCCGCTAGTGGCGAAAATCGCGCGATTTTTGGCAGCTAGCGGCGAAATTCGCACGATTTTTGGCCGCTAGCGGCGAAATTTGCATGATTTTTTGCCGCTAGCGGCGAAAATTGCCTAATTTTTGGCCGCTAGCGGCGAAAATAGCCCCTTTTTTGGCAGCTAGCGGCGAAAATCGTTCGATTTTTGGCAGGTAGCGGCGAAATTCGCGGGATTTTTGCCCGCCAGCTGCAAAAATCAGATGGTTTCTGGCCGCTAGCGTCGAAAATAGCGCGGTTTTTGGCCGTTAGCGGCAAAAATCGCCCGATTTTGGCCGCTAGCGGCGAAATTCGCACGATTTTTGGCCGCTAGTGGCGAAATTTGCACGATTTTTGGCCGCTAGCGGCGAAAATCGCTCCATTTTTGGCCGCAAGCGGCGAAAATAGCCCCTTTTTTGGCAGCTAGCGGCGAAAATCGGTCGATTTTTGGCAAGTAGCGGCGAAATTCGCACGATTTTTGCCCGCCAGCTGCAAAAATCGCATGGTTTCTGGCCGCTAGCGTCGAATATAGCGCAGTTTTCGGCCGTTAGCGGCAAAAATCGCGCTATTTTTGCCCGCCAGCTGCGAAAATCGCATGGTTTTTGGCCGCTAGCGGCGAAAATCGCGCTATTTTTGCCCGCCAGCTGCAAAAATCGCATAGTTTCAGGCCGGTAGCGGCGAAAATAGCGCGATTTTTGGCCGCTAGCGGCGAAATTAGCACGATTTTTGGCCGCTAGCGGCGAAATTTGCACGATTTTTGGCCGCTAGCGGCGAAAATCGCTCCATTTTTGGCCGCAAGCGGCGAAAATAGCCCCTTTTTTGGCAGCTAGCGGCGAAAATCGGTCGATTTTTGGCAAGTAGCGGCGAAATTCGCAAGATTTTTGATTGCCAGCTGCAAAAATCGCATGGTTTCTGGCCGCTAGCGTCGAATATAGCGCGGTTTTCAGCCGTTAGCGGCAAAAATCGCGCTATTTTTGCCCGCCAGCTGCGAAAATCGCATGGTTTTTGGCCGCTAGCGGCGAAAATCGCGCTATTTTTGCCCGCCAGCTGCAAAAATCGCATAGTTTCAGGCCGGTAGCGGCGAAATTCGCACGATTTTTGGCCGCTAGTGGCGAAATTTGCACGATTTTTGGCCGCTAGGGGCGAAAATCGCTCCATTTTTGGCCGCAAGCGGCGAAAATAGCCCCTTTTTTGGCAGCTAGCGGCGAAAATCGGTCGATTTTTGGCAAGTAGCGGCGAAATTCGCACGATTTTTGATTGCCAGCTGCAAAAATCGCATGGTTTCTGGCCGCTAGCGTCGAATATAGCGCGGTTTTCGGCCGTTAGCGGCAAAAATCGCGCTATTTTTGCCCGCCAGCTGCAAAATCGCATAGTTTCTGGCCGCTAGCGGCGAAAATCGCGCCATTTTCGCAGCTAGCGGCCAAAAATAGTGCGAATTTCGCCGCTAGCGGCGAAAATCGCGCGATTTTTGGCCGCTAGCGGCGAAATTCGCACTATTTTTGGCCGCTAGCTGCGGAATTTGCACGATTTTTGGCCGCTAGGGGCGAAAATATCCCCATTTTTGGCCGCTAGCGGCGAAAATAGCCCCTTTTTTGGCCGCTAGCGGCGAAAATCGGTCGATTTTTGGCAGGTAGCGGTGAAATTCGCGGGATATTTGCCCGAAAGCTGCAAAAATCGAATGGTTTCTGGCCGCTAGCGTCGAAAATAGCAAGGTTTTAAGCCGCTAGCGGCGAAAATCAGTCGATTTTTGCCAGCTAGCGTCAAAAATAGCACGGTTTTTGGCCGCTAGAGGCGAAAATCGCGCTATTTTTGGCCTGTAGCGGCGAAAATCGCGCTAGTTTGGCCCGCCAGCTGCAAAAATCGCATAGTTTCTGGCCGCTAGCGACGAAAATTGCGCGATTTTTGGCCGCTAGCGGCGAAAATCGCACGATTTTTTGCCGCTAGCGGCGAAAATCGCCCCATTTTTGGCCGCTAGCGGTGAAAATAGCCCATTTTTTGGCCGCTAGCGGCGAAAATCGGTCGATTTTTGGCAGGTATTGGTGAAATTCCCGCGATATTTGCCCGCAAGCTGCAAAAATCGCATGGTTTCTGGCCGGTAGCGTCGAAAATAGCGCGGTTTTCGGCCGCTAGCGGCGAAAATCAGTCGATTTTTGCCAGCTAGCGTCGAAAATCGCGCGGTTTTTGGCCGGTAGCGGCGAAAATCGCCCTATTTTTGCCCGCTAGCTGCAAAAATCGCATAGTTTCTGGCCGCTAGCGGCGAAAATCGCGCGATTTTTGCCCGCCAGCTGCAAAAATCGCATGGTTTCTGGCCGCTAGCGTCGAAAATAGCGCGGTTTTCGGCCGTTAGCGGCAAAAATCGCCCGACTTTTGGCCGCTAGCGACGAAAATCGCGCTTTATTTGGCCGGTATCGGCGAAAATCGCGCGATTTTTGGCCGCTAGCGGCGAAATTCGCACGATTTTTTGGTCGCTAGTTGGGTAATTTGCACGATTTTTGGCCGTTAGCAGCGAAAATCGCCCCATTTTTGCCCGCTAGCGGCGAAAATAGACCCTTTTTTGGCCGCTAGCGGCGAAAATCGGTCGATTTTTGGCAGGTAGCGGCGAAATTCGCGCGATTTTTGCCCGCCAGCTGCAAAAATCGCATGGTTTTCGGCCGTTAGCGGCAAAAATCGCCCGATTTTTGGCCGCTACCGGCGAAAATCGCGCTATTTTTGGCCGGTAGCGGCGAAAATCTTGATTTTTGCCCGCCAGCGGCAAAAATCGCATAGCTTCTGGCCGCTAGCGGCGAAAATCGTGCGATTTTTGGCCGGTAGCGGCGAAAATCGCGCGGTTTTTGGCCGGTAGTGGCAAAAATCGCGCTATTTTTACCCGCCAGCTGCAAAAATCGCATAGTTTCTGGCCGCTAGCGTCGAAAATAGCGCAGTTTTCGGCCGTTAGCGGCAAAAATCGCCCGATTTTTGGCCGCTAGCGGCGAAAATCGCACGGTTTTTGGCCGGTAGCGGCGAAAATCGCGATTTTTGCCCGCCAGCTGCAAAAATCGCATAGTTTCTGGCCGCTAGTGGCAAAAATCGCGCTATTTTTGCCCGCCAGCTGCGAAAATCGCATGGTTTTTGGCCGCTAGCAGCAAAAATCGCGCGGTTTTTGGCCGGTAGCGGCAAAAATCGCGCTATTTTTGCCCGTCAGCTGCAAAAATTGCATAGTTTCTGGCCGCTAGCGGCGAAATTTGCACGATTTTTGGCCGCTAGCGGCGAAAATCGCCCTATTTTTGGCCGCTAGCGGCGAAAATAGCCCCTTTTTTTTGCCGCTAGCGGTGAAAATCGGTCGATTTTTGGCAGGTAGTGGCAAAATTCGCGCGATTTTTGGCAGCTAGCGGCGAAATTCGCACGATTTTTTGCCGCTAGCGGCGAAATTTGCATGATTTTTTGCCGCTAGCGGCGAAAATTGCCTAATTTTCGGCCGCTAGCGGCGAAAATAGCCTTTTTTTTGGCCGCTAGCGTCGAAAATCGGTCGATTTTTGGCAGGTAGCGGCAAAATTCGCGCGATTTTTGCCCGCCAGCTGCTAAAATCGCATGGTTTCTGGCCGCTAGCGTCGAAAATAGCGCCGTTATTGGCCGTTAGCGGCAAAAATCGGCCGATTTTGGCCGCTAGCGGCGAAATTCGCACGATTTTTGGCCGCTAGCGGCGAAATTTGCACGATTTTTGGCCGCTAGCGGTGAAAATCGCTCCATTTTTGGCCGCAAGCGGCGAAAATAGCCCCTTTTTTGGCAGCTAGCGGCGAAAATCGGTCGATTTTTGGCAAGTAGCGGCGAAATTCGCACGATTTTTGCCCGCCAGCTGCAAAAATCGCATGGTTTCTGGCCGCTAGCGTCGAATATAGCGCAGTTTTCGGCCGTTAGCGGCAAAAATCGCGCTATTTTTGCCCGCCAGCTGCGAAAATCGCATGGTTTTTGGCCGCTAGCGGCGAAAATCGCGCTATTTTTGCCCGCCAGCTGCAAAAATCGCATAGTTTCAGGCCGGTAGCGGCGAAAATAGCGCGATTTTTGGCCGCTAGCGGCGAAATTAGCACGATTTTTGGCCGCTAGCGGCGAAATTTGCACGATTTTTGGCTGCTAGCGGCGAAAATCGCTCCATTTTTGGCCGCAAGCGGCGAAAATAGCCCCTTTTTTGGCAGCTAGCGGCGAAAATCGATCGATTTTTGGCAAGTAGCGGCGAAATTCGCAAGATTTTTGATTGCCAGCTGCAAAAATCGCATGGTTTCTGGCCGCTAGCGTCGAATATAGCGCGGTTTTCGGCCGTTAGCGGCAAAAATCGCGCTATTTTTGCCCGCCAGCTGCGAAAATCGCATGGTTTTTGGCCGCTAGCGGCGAAAATCGCGCTATTTTTGCCCGCCAGCTGCAAAAATCGCATAGTTTCAGGCCGGTAGCGGCGAAATTCGCACGATTTTTGGCCGCTAGCGGCGAAATTTGCACGATTTTTGGCCGCTAGCGGCGAAAATCGCTCCATTTTTGGCCGCAAGCGGCGAAAATAGCCCCTTTTTTGGCAGCTAGCGGCGAAAATCGGTCGATTTTTGGCAAGTAGCGGCGAAATTCGCACGATTTTTGATTGCCAGCTGCAAAAATCGCATGGTTTCTGGCCGCTAGCGTCGAATATAGCGCGGTTTTCGGCCGTTAGCGGCAAAAATCGCGCTATTTTTGCCCGCCAGCTGCGAAAATCGCATGGTTTTTGGCCGCTAGCGGCGAAAATCGCGCGGTTTTTGGCCGGTAGTGGCAAAAATCGCGCTATTTTTACCCGCCAGCTGCAAAAATCGCATAGTTTCTGGCCGCTAGCGTCGAAAATAGCGCAGTTTTCGGCCGTTAGCGGCAAAAATCGCCCGATTTTTGGCCGCTAGCGGCGAAAATCGCACGGTTTTTGGCCGGTAGCGGCGAAAATCGCGATTTTTGCCCGCCAGCTGCAAAAATCGCATAGTTTCTGGCCGCTAGTGGCGAAAATCGCGCGATTTTTGGCAGCTAGGGGCGAAATTCGCACGATTTTTTGCCGCTAGCGGCGAAATTTGCATGATTTTTTGCCGCTAGCGGCGAAAATTGCCTAATTTTCGGCCGCTAGCGGCGAAAATAGCCTTTTTTTTTGGCCGCTAGCGTCGAAAATCGGTCGATTTTTGGCAGGTAGCGGCAAAATTCGCGCGATTTTTGCCCGCCAGCTGCAAAAATCGCATGGTTTCTGGCCGCTAGCGTCGAAAATAGCGCCGTTTTCGGCCGTTTGCGGCAAAAATCGCCCGATTTTTGGCCGCTAGCGGTGAAAATCGCACGGTTTTTTGCCGCTAGCGGCGAAAATCGCGCTATTTTTGGCCGGTAGCAGCGAAAATTGCGATTTTTGCCCGCCAGCTGCGAAAATCGCATGGTTTTTGGCCGCTAGCAGCAAAAATCGCGCGGTTTTTGGCCGGTAGCGGGAAAAATCGCGCTATTTTTGCCCGTCAGCTGCAAAAATTGCATAGTTTCTGGCCGCTAGCGGCGAAATTTGCACGATTTTTGGCCGCTAGCGGCGAAAATCGCCCTATTTTTGGCCGCTAGCGGCGAAAATAGCCCCTTTTTTTGCCGCTAGCGGTGAAAATCGGTCGATTTTTGGCAGGTAGTGGCGAAATTCGCGCAATTTTTGCCCGCCAGCTGCAAAAATCGCATGGTTTCTAGCCGCTAGCGTCGAAAATAGCGCGGTTTTCGGCCGTTAGCCGCAAAAATCGACCGATTTTTTCCCGCTATCGGCAAAAATCGCGCTATTTTTTGTCGGTAGTGGCGAAAATCGCGATTTTTGCCCGCCAGCTGCGAAAATCGCATGGTTTTTGGACGGTAGCGGCGAAAATCGCGCGGTTTTTGGCCGGTAGCGGCGAAAATCGCGCTATTTTTGCCAGCCAGCTGCAAAAATCGAATAGTTTCTGACCGCTAGCGGCGAAAATCGCGCGATTTTTGGCTGCTAGCGGCGAAATTCGGACGATATTTGGCCGCTAGCGGCGAAAATCGCCCCATTTTTGGCCGCTAGCGGCGAAAATAGCCCCTTTTTTGGCCGCTAGCGGCGAAAATCGGTCGATTTTTGGAAGGTAGCGGCGAAATTCGTGCGATTTTTTCCCGCCAGCTGCAAAAATCGCATGGTTACTGGCCGCTAGCGTCGAAAATAGCGCGGTTTTCTGCCGTAAGCCGCAAAACTCGCCCGATTTTTGGCCGCTAGCGGCGAAAATCGCACGGTTTTTGGCCGCTAGCGGCGAAAATCGCGCTAGTTTTGGCTGGTAGCGGCAAAAATCGCGATTTTTGCCCGCCAACTGTGAAAATCGCATAGTTTCTGGCCGCTAGCGGCGAAAATCGCGCGATTTTTGCCCGCTAGCGACGAAATTCGCACGATTTTTGGCCGCTAGCGGCGAAATTTGCATGATTTTTGGCCGCTAGCGGCGAAAATCGAAACATTTTTGGCCGCTAGCGGCGAAAAAAGCCCATTTTTGGGCCGCTAGCGGCGAAAATCGGTCGATTTTTGGCAGGTATTGGTGAAATTCGCGCGATATTTGCCCGCAAGCTGCAAAAATCGCATGGTTTCTGGCCGCTAGCGTCGAAAATAGCGCGGTTTTCGGCCGTTAGCCGCAAAAATCGCCCGATTTTTGGCCGCTAGCGGCGAAAATCGCACGGTTTTTGCCCGCTAGCGGCGAAAATCGCGAATTTTGCCCGCCAGCTGCGAAAATCACATGGTTTTTGGCCGCTAGCGGCGAAAATCGTGCGGTTTTTGGCCGGTAGCGGCGAAAATCGCGCTATTTTTGCCCGCCAGCTGCAAAATCGCATAGTTTCTGGCCGCTAGCGGCGAAAATCGTGCGATTTTTGGCCGCTAGCGGCGAAATTCGCACTATTTTTGGCCGCTAGCTGCGGAATTTGCACGATTTTTGGCCGCTAGGGGCGAAAATATCCCCATTTTTGGCCGCTAGCGGCGAAAATAGCCCCTTTTTTGGCCGCTAGCGGCGAAAATCGGTCGATTTTTTGCAGGTAGCGGTGAAATTCGCGGGATATTTGCCCGAAAGCTGCAAAAATCGAATGGTTTCTGGCCGCTACCGTCGAAAATAGCAAGGTTTTAAGCCGCTAGCGGCGAAAATCAGTCGATTTTTGCCAGCTAGCGTCAAAAATAGCACGGTTTTTGGCCGCTAGAGGCGAAAATCGCGCTATTTTTGGCCTGTAGCGGCGAAAATCGCGCTATTTTGGCCCGCCAGCTGCAAAAATCGCATAGTTTCTGGCCGCTAGCGACGAAAATTGCGCGATTTTTGGCCGCTAGCAGCGAAATTCGCACGATTTTTTGCCGCTAGCGGCGAAAATCGCCCCATTTTTGGCCGCTAGCGGCGAAAATAGCCCATTTTTTGGCCGCTAGCGGCGAAAATCGGTCGATTTTTGGCAGGTATTGGTGAAATTCCCGCGATATTTGCCCGCAAGATGCAAAAATCGCATGGTTTCTGGCCGGTAGCGTCGAAAATAGCGCGGTTTTCGGCCGCTAGCGGCGAAAATCAGTCGATTTTTGCCAGCTAGCGTCGAAAATCGCGCGGTTTTGGCCGGTAGCGGCGAAAATCGCCCTATTTTTGCCCGCTAGCTGCAAAAATCGCATAGTTTCTGGCCGCTAGCGGCGAAAATCGCGCGATTTTTGCCCGCCAGCTGCAAAAATCGCATGGTTTCTGGCCGCTAGCGTCGAAAATAGCGCGGTTTTCGGCCGTTAGCGGCAAAAATCGCCCGACTTTTGGCCGCTAGCGACGAAAATCGCACGTTTTTTGGCCGCTAGCGAGGAAAATCGCGCTTTATTTGGCCGGTATCGGCGAAAATCGCGCGATTTTTGGCCGCTAGCGGCGAAATTCGCACGATTTTTTGGTCGCTAGTTGCGTAATTTGCACGATTTTTGGCCGTTAGCAGCGAAAATCGCCCCATTTTTGCCCGCTAGCGGCGAAAATAGACCCTTTTTTGGCCGCTAGCGGCGAAAATCGGTCGATTTTTGGCAGGTAGCGGCGAAATTCACGCGATTTTTGCCCTCCAGCTGCAAAAATCGCATGGTTTTCGGCCGTTAGCGGCAAAAATCGCCCGATTTTTGGCCGCTACCGGCGAAAATCGCGCTATTTTTGGCCGGTAGCGGCGAAAATCTTGATTTTTGCCCGCCAGCGGCAAAAATCGCATAGCTTCTGGCCGCTAGCGGCGAAAATCGTGCGATTTTTGGCCGGTAGCGGCGAAAATCTTGATTTTTGCCCGCCAGCGGCAAAAATCGCATAGCTTCTGGCCGCTAGCGGCGAAAATCGTGCGATTTTTGGCCGGTAACGGCGAAAATCTTGATTTTTGCCCGCCAGCTGCAAAAATCGCATAGTTTCTGGCCGCTAGCGGCGAAAATCATGCGATTTTTTGCCGCTAGCGGCGAAAATAGACCCTTTTTTGGCCGCTAGCGTCGAAAATCGGTCGATTTTTGGCAGGTAGAGGCGAAATTCGCGCGATTTTTGCCCGCCAGCTGCAAAAATCGCATGGTTTCTGGCCGCTAGCGTCGAAAATAGCGCGGTTTTCGGCCGTTAGCCGCAAAAATCGCCCGATTTTTGGCCGCTAGCGGCGAAAATCGCACGGTTTTTGCCCGCTAGCGGCGAAAATCGCGAATTTTGCCCGCCAGCTGCGAAAATCGCATGGTTTTTGGCCGCTAGCGGCGAAAATCGTGCGGTTTTTGGCCGGTAGCGGCGAAAATCGCGCTATTTTTGCCCGCCAGCTGCAAAATCGCATAGTTTCTGGCCGCTAGCGGCGAAAATCGCGCCATTTTCGCAGCTAGCGGCCAAAAATAGTGCGAATTTCGCCGCTAGCGGCGAAAATCGCGCGATTTTTGGCCGCTAGCGGCGAAATTCGCACTATTTTTGGCCGCTAGCTGCGGAATTTGCACGATTTTTGGCCGCTAGGGGCGAAAATATCCCCATTTTTGGCCGCTAGCGGCGAAAATAGCCCCTTTTTTGGCCGCTAGCGGCGAAAATCGGTCGATTTTTGGCAGGTAGCGGTGAAATTCGCGGGATATTTGCCCGAAAGCTGCAAAAATCGAATGGTTTCTGGCCGCTAGCGTCGAAAATAGCAAGGTTTTAAGCCGCTAGCGGCGAAAATCAGTCGATTTTTGCCAGCTAGCGTCAAAAATAGCCGCTAGCGGCCAATAATCGCGCGATTTTCGCCGGTAGCGGGAAAAAATCGGGCGAATTTCGCCGCTGGATGTCAAAAATCGGCCGATTTTCGCTGCAAGCAGCAAAAATCGCCCGATTTTTGGTAGCTATCTGCGAAAATCGCGCGATTTTTGCCAGCTATCTGCGAAAATCGCACAGTTTTTGGACGCTAGCGGCGAAAATCGCGCGGTTTTTGCCGCTAATGGCCAAAAACCGCGCGATTTTCGCTGCTAGCGGCCAAAAACCGTGCGATTTTCGCCGGTAGCGGACGAAAATTGGGTGAATTTGGCCGCTGGAGGGCAAAAATCAGGCGATTTTTGGCCGCTAGCGGCGAAAATCGCGCAGTTTTTGGCCGCTAGCAGCGAAATTTTCACGATTTATGGCCGCTAGCGGCGAAAATCGACCGATTTTTGCCCTGGTAGTGGCGAAAATCGCCCGATTTTTGGCCGCTACCAGCGAAAATCCCTCGATTTTTGGCAGCTAGCGGCGAAATTCGCACGATTTTTGGCCGCTAGCGGCGAAATTCGCACGATTTTTGGCCGCTAGCGGCGAAATTCGCACGATTTTTGGCCGCTAGCAGCGAAATTAGCCCGATTATTGCTCGCTACCGGCGAAAATCGCCCGATTTTGGGCCGCTAGCGGCAAAAATAGCACCTTTTTTGGCCGCTAGCGGCGAAAATCGGTCGAGTTTTGCCGTTAGCGGCCAAAAACCGCGCGATTTTCGCTGCTAGCGGCTAAAAACCGCGCGATTTTCGCCGGAAGCGGGCAAAAATCGTGCCATTTTCGCCGGTAGCGGGCAAAAATCGGGCGAATTTCGCCGCTGGAGGGCAAAAATAGCGCGATTTTCGCCGCTACCGGCCAAAAACCGCGCGATTTTCGCCGCTAGCGGCCAAAAATCGGGCGATTTTTGCCGCTAACGGCCGAAAACGGCGCTATTTTCGACGCTAGCGGCCAGAAACCATGCGATTTTTGCAGCTGGCGGGCAAAAATCGCGCGAATTTCGCCGCTACCTGCCAAAAATCGACCGATTTTCGACGCTAGCGGCCAAAAAAGGGTCTATTTTCGCCGTTAGCGGCCAAAAATTAGGCGATTTTCGCCGCTAGCGGCAAAAAATCGTGCAAATTTCGCCGCTAGCGGCCAAAAATCGTGCGAATTTCGCCGCTAGCGGCAAAAAATCGCACGATTTTCGCCGCTAGCGGCCAGAAACTATGCGATTTTTGCAGCTGGCGGGCAAAAATCAAGATTTTCGCCGCTACCGGCCAAAAATCGCACGATTTTCGCCGCTAGCGGCCAGAAGCTATGCGATTTTTGCCGCTGGCGGGCAAAAATCGGTCGATTTTTGCCGCTAGCGGCCAAAAACCGCGCGATTTTCGCCGCTAGCGGCCAGAAACTATGCGATTTTTGCAGCTGGCGGGCAAAAATAGCGCGATTTTCGCAGCTACCGGCCGAAAACCGCGCTATTTTCGACGCTAGCGGCCAGAAACCATGCGATTTTTGCAGCTTGCGGGCAAAAATCGCGCGAATTTTGCCGCTACCTGCCAAAAATGGACCGATTTTAGCCGCTAGCGGCCAAAAAAGGGGTTATTTTCGCCGCTAGCGGCCAAAAATAAGGCGATTTTCGCCGCAAGCGGCCAAAAATCGTGCAAATTTCGCCGCTAGCGGCCAAAAATCGTGCGAATTTCGCCGCTAGCGGCCAAAAATCGCGCGATTTTCGCCGCTAGCGGCCAGAAACTATGCGATTTTTGCAGCTGGCAGGCAAAAATCGCGATTTTCGCCGCTACCGGCCAAAAATAGCGCGATTTTCGCCGCTAGCGGCCAAAAACCGTGCGATTTTCGACGCTAGCGGCCAAAAATCGGGCGATTTTTGCAGCTAATGGCCGAAAACCGCGCTATTTTCGACGCTAGCGGCCAGAAACCATGCGATTTTTGCAGCTGGGGGGCAAAAATCGCGCGAATTTCACCGCTACCTGCCAAAAATCGACCGATTTTCGCCACTAGCGGCCAAAAAAAAGCTATTTTCGCCGCTAGCGGCCAAAAATGGGGCGATTTTCGCCGCTAGCGGCCAAAAATCGTGCAAATTTTGCCGCTAGCGGCCAAAAATCGTGCGAATTTCGCTGCTAGCGCCCAAAAATCGCGCGATTCTCGCCGCTGGCGGCCAGAAACTATGCGATTTTTGCAGCTGGCGGGCAAAAATCGCGATTTTCGCCGCTACCGGCCAAAAATAGCGCGATTTTCGCCGCTACTGGCCAAAAATAGCGCGATTTTCGCCGCTAACGGCCAAAAATCAAGCTATTTTCGCCGCTAGCGGCCAAAAATCGTGCGAATTTTGCCGCTAGCGGCCAAAAATCGTGCGAATTTCGCTGCTAGCGCCCAAAAATCGCGCGATTTTCGCCGCTAGCGGCCAGAAACTATGCGATTTTTGCAGTTGTCGGGCAAAAATAGCGCGATTTTCGCCGCTAACGGCCAAAAACCGCGCGATTTTCGCCGCTAGCGGCCAAAAACCATGCGATTTTCGCAGCTGGCGGGCAAAAATCGCGATTTTCGCCGCTACCGGCCAAAAATAGCGCGATTTTCGCCCGTAGCGGCCAAAAACCGTGCGATTTTCACCGCTAGCGGAAAAAATCGGGCGATTTTTGCCGCTAACGGCCGAAAACTACGCTATTTTCGACGCTAGCGGCCAGAAACCATGCGATTTTTGCAGCTGGCGGGCAAAAATCGCGCGATTTTCGCCGCTAGCGGCCAGAAACTATGCGATTTTTACAGCTAGCGGGCAAAAATCGAGCGAATTTCGCCGCTACCTGCCAAAATCGACCGATTTTCACCGATAGCGGCCAAAAAAGGGGCTATTTTCGCCGCTAGCGGCCAAAAATGGGGCGATTTTCGCCGCTAGCGGCCAAAAATCGTAATTTGAAACTGAAAATAGGTGCAGAGAGTCAGAATTCGGCTCAAAAATCACGCTCAGGAGTCAAATTTCCTACATTTCAGACATTTTAAAAACTGCAGGGGGGTTTGGGCAAAATATGACCCATCGCCGTTTTCAGTAATTGCCATATTTTCGGTATGAAACGTCGTAATTTGAAACTGAAAATTGGTGCAGAGAGTCAGAATTCGGCTCAAAAATCACGCTCAGGAGTCAAATTTCCTACATTTCAGACATTTTAAAAACTGCAGGGGGGTTTGGGCAAAATATGATCCATCGCCATTTTGAAATAATAACAGATTTTGGGTCCTTGTTTTGTTTGTTTCCCTTTGCCAGGGACCGCACTCTGCTGCGGCGTCCCCGACTCCGTGCTAGTAAGTGGTGTATAGAGCACTAGACCTATAGTATGTAGTGTATAGAGCACTAGACCTATAGTATGTAGTGTATAGAGCACTAGACCTATAGTATGTAGTGTATAGAGCACTAGACCTATAGTAAGTGGTATATAGAGCTCTAGACCTCTATTAAGTGATGTATAGAGCACTAGACTTATAGTAAGTCATGTATAGAGCACTAGACCTGTAGTATGTAGTGTATAGAGCACTAGACCTCTATTAAGTGATATATAGAGCACTAGACCTATAGTAAGTGGTGTATAGAGCTCTAGATCTGTAGTAAGTGATATATTGAGCACTAGACCTATAGTAAGTGGTGTATAGAGCTCTAGATCTGTAGTAAGTGATATATAGAGCACTAGACCTGTAGTAAGTGGTATATAGAGCTCTAGACCTGTAGTAAGTGGTATATAGAGCACTAGACCTCTATTAAGTGATGTATAGAGCACTAGACCTGTAGTAAGTGATATATAGAGCACTAGACCTGTAGAAAGTGGTGACACATGTATGTATATTATATGAAAGAAGGTATAGTTAAAATATTACAAACAGGTGAACTATTGATGAAGTTAAAGATTTATTTATTTCTCTCGTTTTTCTCTTAGCGAAATCGCGGATGAAATATTAAGCCAGGAAAATATCTAAGATATTTATCTAAGATAAAAAATATTTCATTAATAAGATATTAATGATATATTAATATCAGGAAAAAAGAGATTAACATTTTATCTCAAGGCTGCCAACGGTTCCACAGTAAACGAATTGTTATAATAAGGAAAATAGAGGAAAATAATTAGCATTAATCATCATGAGCCGTCATTATCAAGGCTGTGGTATTAAATACACTAACTAACCTTCTACCAGACATATGAATTAAAGGCATTCTTTAATCTATGGAATTTGGTGAAACAGTGAAATTCTGATCCCCACATGTCACCATAATTAGGTGATAAAAACAGGAGTTATCTCAACTTATTATCCTATTCCTCAGAGTCACACTTTCCAGGGCTATGGAAATATTACGTGAACTAATTAGCCAACAAAGTTCAAGGCTAGAAATTAACCCAAACACGCCTTACGGGGGTGCTTAGTAAGGTTCAACTTTTATCTTCCTCTGAACAGAAATGCAATATTGGAGCTTATATGCAGATCTAATTTGTACATGCTAGGGATAACGTTGAGACTATTGGGACATTGGTTAATCAGAGCTGACTCAATACAATTTCGCTCGACAAAACCCTTGCATTGAACAATGCATTTTACCTCACTCAAGTCAATAGAATTATCACATTCTGAAATGTAAATACTTGCTAGCTTGCTGGGATGTTCGAATTAAGTAAGAATGACGATTTTAGCGTCAATTTAAAGATTTACCTTTTAGCCGATGCATTCAAATGCACAATCATTGCTATGGATTGTCGGAAATTCTGACACAAATTACTACTAATCATTAATCTACCTAAGCTAACCATGCAAAGAAATTATGATGAGATCTTGCCACATCACCTAATTTTTATTTACCTATAAAATTTATATCCAATAATCTTTAAATCACCAAATTGTTAACCAAATAGATAAGAAAGTACTCCCAATGACTGGAATTAATTAAATCATAAAAAATAGACTGCTTCTTCCCTTTGGGGAGCCGGTCGGCCGAGCGGACAGCACGCTGGACTTGTGATCCTGTGGTCCTGGGTTCGATCCTAGGCGCCGGCGAGAAACAATGGGCAGAGTTTCTTTCACCCTATGCCCCTGTTACCTAGCAGTAAAATAGGTACCTGGGTGTTAGTCAGCTGTCACGGGCTGCTTCCTGGGGGTGGAGGCCTGGTCGAGGACCAGGCCGCGGGGACATTAAAGCTCCGAAATCATCTCAAGATAACCTCAAGATGGCAATAAATAGTCGAGAACTGAACCAGGGATGAGACGTGTCTCGCGCACAGGGAGAAGGAGGAGACGCCGTTACTAATACAAGCTTCTTCCAGTGAACATACTTGCGCGAGTTCCAAGAAAAATGTGAATCATAGTATTGTGGGCCGCCAGTGTCACCTGGACATGGACTTCGCTAGCCACAATGAAGAGTTCTGTATCCGTTTGACAGATAAGTAATATTTATGGCCATATTTATCAATTAGTCAAACGGTTAAGACGCATATCAAGCCACTCGAAACGGGTAAACTTGATTTAATTAATCACATCCTCTTTTCTCGTATTACATGTTCCATATATTTGTTAAGGTCATTACTTTGCGATTCATTCACAGGTAGACTTGACAGGAAGGAGACAATAGCAGCAGATTATTTGGTACAACACGTGACACATGACAACGTCAACACGTGACACATGACAACGTCAACACGTGACACATGACAACGTCAACACGTGACACATGACAACGTCAACACGTGACACATGACAACATGACACAGCCTGACCACGAGGAGAATAATTTGGGGTGATGTTTCGTGTCCGTGTCCGGCCGACCCGGCTGCATCCTACAATACAGCTAAGCTGTTACTCATTTAATCATTTTGTTATTATTTGTTATAAGCTGTTAATCATTTACTCATTTAATAATTAATAACCATTCTGTAGACTAACAATTTGTTGCAAATTTCTATCAATCGATTAATTTTGATTTGATAGGCAATGTAATTACCCCCCCCCCTCTCAAGTTGTGAAGGGAAGCTCCTAGCAGGATATCTATAAACATATAGCCCGCTTTAATCAAAGATTAAATAAACTACAAATAATTTAATTATATAAATAAATAATAATCATTAAATAAATAAATAAATTTCTGCTGGGAGATTTTCTCCTTCAGGGATCGCATACACACAACCTGCAGCAGTCCTTAATTAAGGACTACCTGCAGTAAGTCCTTAATTAAGGACTACCTGCAGTAAGTCCTTAATTAAAATGGACTTAACTGTATTATTATTTTTGAACACTGGATTAGTATTAAAGTTCTTCAAGGCTAGGGAGAGTTTTGCTAGTCCTTTGAAATGTGATAAAACAAGTGAGTTTGTAAGTTCCAGTTTAGCCTTGGAACTTTGTTTGAAGAACGTACGTTTAGCTTGGCTAATCTAGACATCCAAGAAGGTTTTAGGATACTGACACTTCTTTCCAATTTCTTATATTTTAACAATTTTCATCCAAAAAATCCAGCCTGCAAGTCCTCGGGGATTTGCAAGGACCTGAGGGGCAGGTTACCCACACACATCTCATAACTTCCAATGTTATGAGTTGTAGGTCAACATGCTCCACATAAACTTCACATGGCTCCACACATACCTCACAAAGCTCCACACATACCTCACAAAGTTCCACACATACCTCACAAAGCTCCACACATACCTCACAAAGTTCCACACATACCTCACAAAGTTCCACACATACCTCACAAAGCTCCACACATACCTCACAAAGCTCCACACATACCTCACAAAGCTCCACACATAACTCACAAAGTTCCACACATACCTCACAAAGCTCCACACATACCTCACAAAGTTCCACACATACCTCACAAAGCTCCACACATACCTCACAAAGCTCCACACACATACCTCACAAAGTTCCACACATACCTCACAAAGCTCCACACATACCTCACAAAGCTCCACACACACACAGCTCTGACATCTTGCTCACCAGCCAGTTATCTCCATCGTTAAATTTTCAAGTGTTAAATTTTCAGCGTTAAATTTTCAAGTGCTTTTTGCAAAATCACAATCACTTGAACCCAAGCAATCAAAGCTTTAATTCTCGTCGATTTTGTTCCTTACTCGGAAAAAGCGTCGATTTACGTCAGTTTAACTAAAACGGTGATTTTGTCGACGTTCATTTAGGCTTAAGGTGATTGAGCTCAGATTTCAGAGAGATTTTAATTAGAGCGCTGTGCATCTCTTACGTGCAGCACCACCTTTGGTGTCACCGTCGTCCACCACCCTCACCTTTGGTGCCCTTCACCGTCGTCCACCACCCTCACCTTTGGTGCCCTTCCAACCTGTCCTCTTAAAAAGAACGTCGCTTTTGGCCGTTTGCCCGTATGGCCGAATATGGACGTAATTTGAAAATGAAAAAAAAAATGGAAATAAATTTGGGATTTTTTTTCAACAACAGTAAGTTAAGGGTCCTCTGATAGGTTAGGTGGGTAGGATATTCTCATAAAGTTTCAAAACGTTATGAAAAACGTTAATTTAAAGTGTCCTGTTATAACCTCTGCGGAAAGGCCGGACGACTCAAATAGAAAACGGAACAGTACGTCACTTTTGTGAGTCGATTTCATTTCAAATTACGTCCAAATTTGGCCATAGTGCGCATATGAGCGAAAAGTGACGTTATTTTTGAGAGGACGGGTTGGCCCTTCACCGTCGTCCACCACACTCACCTTTGGTGCCCTTCACCGTCGTCCACCACACTCATCTTTGGTGCCCTTCACCGTCGACCACCACCCTCACCTTTGGTGCCCTTCACCGTCGTCCACCACACTCACCTTTGGTGCCCTTCACCGTCGTCCACCACCCTCACCTTTGGTGCCCTTCACCGTCGTCCACCACACTCACCTTTGGTGCCCTTCACCGTCGTCCACCACCCTCACCTTTGGTGCCCTTCACCGTCGTCCACCACACTCACCTTTGGTGCCCTTCACCGTCGACCACCACACTCACCTTTGGCGTCCTTCACCGTCGTCCACCACACTCACCTTTGGCGTCCTTCACCGTCGTCCACCACACTCACCTTTGGTGGCCTTCACCGTCGACCACCACACTCACCTTTGGTGCCCTTCACCGTCGACCACCACACTCACCTTTGGTGCCCTTCACCGTCGGCTACCACACTCACCTTTGGTGCCCTTCACCGTCGGCTACCACACTCACCTTTGGTGCCCTTCACCGTCGTCCACCACACTCACCTTTGGTGGCCTTCACCGTCGACCACCACACTCACCTTTGGTGCCCTTCACCGTCGACCACCACACTCACCTTTGGTGCCCTTCACCGTCGGCTACCACACTCACCTTTGGTGCCCTTCACCGTCGGCAACCACACTCACCTTTGGTGCCCTTCACCTTCGACCACCACACTCACCTTTGGTGCCCTTCACCGTCGTCCACCACACTCACCTTTGGTGCCCTTCACCGTCGACCACCACACTCACCTTTGGTGGCCTTCACCGTCGTCCACGACACTCACCTTTGGTGGCCTTCACCGTCGGCTGCCACACTCACCTTTGGTGCCCTTCACCGTCGGCTACCACACTCACCTTTGGTGCCCTTCACCGTCGTCCACCACACTCACCTTTGGTGCCCTTCACCGTCGACCACCACACTCACCTTTGGTGCCCTTCACCGTCGTCCACCACACTCACCTTTGGTGCCCTTCACCGTCGACCACCACACTCACCTTTGGTGCCCTTCACCGTCGGCTACCACACTCACCTTTGGTGCCCTTCACCGTCGTCCACCACACTCACCTTTGGTGCCCTTCACCGTCGACCACCACACTCACCTTTGGTGGCCTTCACCGTCGTCCACCACACTCACCTTTGGTGTTCTTCACCGTCGTCCACCACACTCACCTTTGGTGCCCTTCACCGTCGACCACCACACTCACCTTTGGTGGCCTTCACCGTCGTCCACCACACTCACCTTTGGCGTCCTTCACCGTCGTCCACCACACTCACCTTTGGCGTCCTTCACCGTCGTCCACCACACTCACCTTTGGCGTCCTTCACCGTCGATCACCACCCTCACCTTTGGTGGCCTTCACCGTCGTCCACCACACTCACCTTTGGTGTTCTTCACCGTCGTCCATTACACTCACTTTTGGGGTCCGTCACCGTCGATCACCACACTAACCTTTGGTGGCCTTCACCGTCGTCCACCACACTCACCTTTGGTGTTCTTCACCGTCGTCCATTACACTCACCTTTGGCGTCCTTCACCGTCGATCACCACACTCACTTTTGGTGTTCTTCACCGTCGTCCACCACACTCACCTTTGGTGTTCTTCACCGTCGTCCATTACACTCACCTTTGGCGTCCTTCACCGTCAATCACCACCCTCACCTTTGGTGGCCTTCACCGTCGTCCACTACACTCACCTTTGGTGTTCTTCACCGTCGTCCACCACACTCACCTTTGGTGCCCTTCACCGTCGTCCACCACCCTCACCTTTGGTGTTCTTGACCGTCGTCCACCACACTCACCTTTGGTGCCCTTCACCGTCGTCCACCACCCTCACCTTTGGTGCCCTTCACCGTCGTCCACCACACTCACCTTTGGTGCCCTTCACCGTCGACCACCACACTCACCTTTGGCGTCCTTCACCGTCGTCCACCACACTCACCTTTGGCGTCCTTCACCGTCGTCCACCACACTCACCTTTGGTGGCCTTCACCGTCGACCACCACACTCACCTTTGGTGCCCTTCACCGTCGACCACCACACTCACCTTTGGTGCCCTTCACCGTCGGCTACCACACTCACCTTTGGTGCCCTTCACCGTCGGCTACCACACTCACCTTTGGTGCCCTTCACCGTCGTCCACCACACTCACCTTTGGTGGCCTTCACCGTCGTCCACCACACTCACCTTTGGCGTCCTTCACCGTCGTCCACCACACTCACCTTTGGCGTCCTTCACCGTCGATCACCACCCTCACCTTTGGTGGCCTTCACCGTCGTCCACCACACTCACCTTTGGTGTTCTTCACCGTCGTCCATTACACTCACTTTTGGGGTCCGTCACCGTCGATCACCACACTAACCTTTGGTGGCCTTCACCGTCGACCACCACACTCACCTTTGGCGTCCTTCACCGTCGATCACCACACTCACCTTTGGTGTCCTTCACCGTTGTCCACCACACTCACCTTTGGTCTCCTTCACCGTTGTCCACCACACTCACTTTTGGTCTCCTTCACCGTTGTCCACCACACTCACCTTTGGTCTCCTTCACCGTTGTCCACCACACTCACCTTTGGTCTCCTTCACCGTTGTCCACCACACTCACCTTTGGTCTCCTTCACCGTTGTCCACCACACTCACTTTTGGTCTCCTTCACCGTTGTCCACCACACTCACCTTTGGTCTCCTTCACCGTTGTCCACCACACTCACCTTTGGTCTCCTTCACCGTTGTCCACCACACTCACCTTTGGTCTCCTTCACCGTTGTCCACCACACTCACCTTTGGTGGCCTTCACCGTCGTCCACCACACTCACCTTTGGTCTCCTTCACCGTTGTCCACCACACTCACCTTTGGTCTCCTTCACCGTTGTCCACCACACTCACCTTTGGTGGCCTTCACCGTCGTCCACCACACTCACCTTTGGTGGCCTTCACCGTCTTCATCTTCCATCGTCTGCTTCTATTTTTAACCTACTTTCCGCTAAAATTAGTTTTTTTGTCCATCTTTGTTCCTTGTGTACACCTTTGTTCCTTGTGTACACATTTGTTCCTTGTGTACACCTTTGTTCCTTGTGTACACCTTTGTTCCTTTTGTACACCTTTGTTCCTTGTGTACACCCCTGTTCCTCATGTACACTCTTGTTCCTTATGTACACCCTTGTTCCTTATGTACACTCATGTTCCTTATGTACATCCATGTTCCTTATGTACACTCATGTTCCTTATGTACACCCTTGTTCCTTATGTACACCCTTGTTCCTTATGTACACCCCTGTTCCTTATGTACACTCTTGTTCCTTACGTACACTCATGTTCCTTACGTACACTCATGTTCCTTATGTACATCCATGTTCCTTATGTACACTCTTGTTCCTTATGTACACTCTTGTTCCTTATGTACACTCATGTTCCTTATAAACACCCTTGTTCCTTATGTACACCCTTGTTCCTTATGTACACCCTTGTTCCTTATGTACACTCATGTTCCTTATGTACACCCTTGATCCTTATGTACGCCCTTGTTCCTTATGTACACCCTTGTTCCTTATGTACACTCATGTTCCTTATGTACACTCTTGTTCCTTATGTACGCTCATGTTCCTTATGTACATCCATGTTCCTTATGTACACTCTCGTTCCTTATGTTCACTCTTGTTCCTTATGTACACTCTTGTTCCTTATGTACACTCATGTTCCTTATGTACACCCTTGTTCCTTATGTACACCCTTGTTCATTATGTACACCCTTGTTCCTTATGTACACTCATGTTCCTTATGTACACTATTGTTCCTTATGTACATCCATGTTCCTTATGTACACTCATGTTCCTTATGTACACTCATGTTCCTTATGTACACTCATGTTCCTTATGTTCACTCTTGTTCCTTATGTTCACTCTTGTTCCTTATGTTCACTCATGTTCCTTATGTACATCCATGTTCCTTATGTACACTCTTGTTCCTTATGTACACTCTTGCTCCTTATGTACACTCTTGCTCCTTATGTACAATCTTGTTCGTTATGTACACTCATGTTCCTTATGTACACTCATGTTCCTTATGTACACCCTTGTTCCTTATGTACACCCTTGTTCCTTATGTACACTCATGTTCCTTATGTACATCCATGTTCCTTATGTACACTTTTGTTCCTTATATACATCCATGTTCCTTATGTACACTCATGTTCCTTATGTACACTCTTGTTCCTTATGTACACTCATGTTCCTTATGTACATCCATGTTCCTTATGTACACTCTTGCTCTTTATGTACACTCTTGCTCCTTATGTACATCCATGTTCCTTATGTACACTCTTGCTCTTTATGTACACTCTTGCTCCTTATGTACATCCATGTTCCTTATGTACATCCATGTTCCTTATGTACACTCTTGCTCCTTATGTACACTCTTGCTCCTTATGTACACTCTTGCTCCTTATGTACATCCATGCTCCTTATGTACACCCTCGTTTCAAATGAACGCAACTGATTATTAACTATCCATTTGTTAACTATGGTCAGTATGTGTGTAAATTACGAAAATTAACACGTGATGAAAATGTGACAGTGTCAGACCCCGGAGGAAGAATTGAAACAGGAAATTTCTTTATGTATATGGGGCCTCGTAGCCTGGTGGATAGCGCGCAGGGTTCGTGATTCTGTGGCGCGGGTTCGATTCCCGCACGAGGTAGAAGCAAATGGGCAAAGTTTCTTTCACCCTGAATGCCCCTGTAACCTAGCAGTAAATAGGTACCTGGGAGTTAGTCAGCTGTTACGGGCTGCTTCCTGGGGGTGGAGGTCTGGTCGAGGACCGGGCCGCGGGGACACTAAAGCCCCGAAATCATCTCAAGATAACCTCAAGATGTACTTTCGTATTTTAATAATACATCTTCAGAAGGACTGGTCAATATGCCTAAAACTTGACTCTCGTGCTATTTTTTATTATCTTTTCTTCTGATTTATCAACCATTGTTTTACCCGCTCTTATCTTGCCTCACTCCAAAGGCAAATTTACACATTTTTCTGCTAATTTTTCTTCTCAATATTGAAGCATGAAACACTCAGCGCTGCCGTATATCAGAGCGGCCTGAGAGGTGCTTCTTCAGCAGTCTTTGTTGTAGCAAAAGACTGGCTCTGGCGCCTCTATAACTCTGGTGGGAGCACACACCACTTGCCTCCCAGCCCTCTCCTTCCCATACCTCACCAGCCTTCTCTCCATCTTCTTCTACAAATATCTTTAAGTTATCATGCTGTGAGGGTTTTTCAGCTTGGGCAACAGCACATAATGTCTTTCACTCCTTGTCCTCTCTTCAGACACATCATATATTTTTGTCTATATATATACGGAGCGAGCATTTCATTTTCTTATTGAAACATTACTTGTGTTTTGAACGAAAAGAGTATATAAAAAAACACACCCCGCCCAAAAAAGTTCCTTAATGATCATATTTATTAGTTGAATATAACAGAGTAATATTCATCTGTGGAAGAAATAGAGCCTGGTATTGACTGACTTGCACCATATATAATGAACATCAAGTCATAAATGCTATATTTTTGTCACTAGTGACAAAAATTAGTACGTATTTTCCTTACTAAAGTGGATTAAAAATGATGAATTGGATACAAACATAATGATTACAAATGCATGTTACGTAGATTACTACTTAATCGAAGCTCAATCAAGCATGGGTAATTGACCTCCACAGCCAGTTTCAATTCAGCAAATTCAGTTTTAATAATAAACTCATCAACGGGTAATTTATAAATTATTCACTCATAGAAATAAGGTGGGAAAAACACCTAGATAATGCAAACCTCGATGCTTAATGGATTGCCTCGAAAAAATAAAATAGGCACAGAAACACTAAACACGTTCAAATCATATATCAATTAAAAAAAAAGAGAGAAAATATGCAAAATAGCAAAAGAATGGCCTTTTCTCTATAGGCAAAGGAAACAAATCACAGAGCTATTTGAACATCCTGTTGTGTTCCAAGAACGTCATGGAAGTCTACCTAAAGAAATAAAAACAATCGCGCTAACGCTGCAAGAATTACAGAGTCCAGGAGAGGTAAAGAGAGGAAAATGCTATGATTGGAACTGTAGAATAAGGCAGGTCCTAGTCAATAATGGCTTTTCTAAAGATTATGTTGAAGATGTCATTAAAAGGAAGGTGACACGCCTGCATCCTCTGAAGAAACAACCGACACAACACCTGTACCTCCTACTAGACTGTTTTACAGGAACTTCTTTAACACGGCCTATAAAACATCGGAAGGAGTCCTGAAAGATATTATTGAAAAGAACGTTATCCCCACAGACACCAATTAGAAGACGCAATTAACAATTTACTACAAAAACAAGAAGATCGCAAAGTTGCTTATGAAAAACTCTCCAGACACCAAGCAAAGCGCCTTAAGAGAGACTAACGTCGTCTATAACTTTCACATGCCCACTTGAGGTCTGTCAGGCCCAATGATCCCAGTATATAGGCAAGACAACAACGTCACTCTCTAGGCGATTAACAATGCCCAAACAACAGGGCTCCATCAAGGAGCATGTACTCTCACACAACCAGACCATCACCAGAGGGATCTTGACAAGTAACACTGAAATAATAGACAGATATAACGACAGCAGGAGACTGGACATTAGTGAGGCACTACATATTAAGAAGTCCCAACCAGCTATCATTAACCAGCTAACACATAATTAAATTCTACCCACTTCAAGGCTTGTGTGTCTTGGCATTTCCATACGATACGATTTGATTGATCGAAACTGTGAGCGCCAAGAAATCCGGACTCCACCTGCTAAAGACTATTGGGGAATACAAACCTGGGTATGCGAATGGAAATGTCAAGACACACAAGCCTGGAAACCCACTTGGGCCAATCATCAGCCAGATACCCACACCCACGTACAGGCTGGCGAAGCGACTCAACGGCTTGCTGACAAAACAAAAATCAGAAGATACGATTGACGATTTACTATAAAACCAAAAAAACGGCCAACCTACTCATGAAGAACTCTCCAGACACCAAACAGAACGCTATGAAAGAAACCAACGTCATCTATGCCTTCACATGCCCACTTGGGGATTGTTAGCCTCAAAGATCTCAGTATATAGGCAAGACAAAAACGTCTCTTTCTAGGTGATTAACAATGCATAAACAACAAGGCTCCATCAAAGAGCATATAATTTCCACACACAACCAGACCATCATCAGAGACATCCTAACAAGCAACACAGAAATTATCGACAGATACAACAATAACAGGAGACTCGACATCAGTGAGGCCCTTTACATCAAAAAGTCAAAAGCAGCAATCGACAGCCAGTTAACACATAATTACATTCTACCCACTTCAAGACCTCGAACCAGCACAGAAGCAAGAAGATAAAACACCATTTTACCCATTGTTTCGTATTCTGTCTTTTCTCATTTGATTTGTGTCTTGATACCTCACCCAGAAACATTTGTATCCTATCACCTCACCTAAAAACGAATATAAGCACAATCTGAGAATATAAAATTGTTTTTGAAAATGTAAGAAGTGTTCCTGTGAAACGCTTCTAGGTGTAAGATCATAAATAAAAGTTGAAAATTAACTTTGGAGAGTTAATTTTTCAACTACCCCAACAGTGAAGAAAAACATAACAAATATTGAGAAGATTCGTGTTAAAATCAGTAATCATACCTTTTCGGTCATATTCCACAATATATGTTTACAAGAAGGAGCGGAGTTTTCCACACTGCAGTCTACACTAAGGAAACAAACATAGGAATGTGCCTGAATGCCAACAGTGACTGCCCAGATAGGTACAAGAGGAGTGTTGTTAACGCTTATGTCGACCGTGCTCTCAGCCACAGCTCAGAATGGAAGCAAGTCGACGAAGAACTCTGTAGGGTAAGGTAGGTCCTAGTCAACAACGGCTTCTCTAATGGGTTCGTGGAAGACATCATAAGAAGGAAAGTGAAATGCCATGCATCCTCTGAAGAGACAACTAACACAACACCTATACCCCCTATTAGACTATTTTACAGGAACTTCTTTTCCACAGCCCATAAAACGGAGGAAAGGGTCCTGAAAGATATTGTTAGTAGAAACGTTATCCCTTCAGACAAAAATCAGAAGATACAACTGACAATTTACTATAAAACCAAAAAAACGGCCAGCCTACTCATGAGAAACTCTCCAGACACAAAGCAGAACGCTTTAAAAGAGACCAACGGCGTCTATGCCTTCAAATGCCCTCTTGGGGACTGTAAGCCTCAAAAAACTCAGTATATAGGCAAGACAACAACATCTCTTTCCAGGCGTTTAACGATGCATAAGCAACAGGGCTCCATTAAGGAACATATAGTCTCTTTCCACAACCAAACCATCACCACAGAAATCATCGATAGATACAGCGATAGCAGGTGGCTTGACGTCTGTGAGGCACTACACATCAAGAAGTCAACACCAGCAATGAACAGCCAATTAATGCACAACTATATTCTACCCACTTCAAGACTCCGCTCCAATATAGAAGCATCAAGAAATATGGGCCAATAAAAATAGGCCTTCTGCAGTTACCTACCTTTAATACCCATTGTTTCGTGTTCTGTCTTGTGTAAAAAGTTTATTTTCACCTCATCCAAAACTATTGTAACATGTCACCTCACCCAAATGTAGGTATAAAAAACTCGAAGATGTTTAAGCTCTATTCAGTTAAAGTTGTGTGTATGTGTGAAAACTAAAGTCTTTGAAAATGTAATAAGTTTTACGAAACGCGCTCAAGTGTCGCGTCAGACTAGAAATAAAAATGAATTTTGGAGAATTGATTTTTGAATTACCATCAACAGCGAAAAGAAACGTAAGAAAGATCGAGAAAATTCGTGTAATAATTATTAATCTTACTCTTTCGGCCATATTTAATAATATATGTCTACAGGAAAGACTGCTACCAAAATATACTAATATATATATATATATATATATATATATATATATATATATATATATATATATATATATATATATATATATATATATATATATATATATAACCTCTGAAGAGACAACTAACACAACACCTATACCCCCTATTAGACTATTTTACAGGAACTTCTTTTCCACAGCTCATAAAACGGAGGAAAGGAAAGCATATATATATATATGCGGAAAATCCACAGAGAAATATGAAATGAGGTGAACGTTTCGGCTTGTTAAAGCCTTTGTCAACACCAGACTATGAGTCTGGTGTTGACAAAGGCTTTAACAAGCCGAAACGTTCACCTCATTTCATATTTCTCTGTGGATTTTCCGCATAAAATGATCAGTGTTTTGTGATCGTCAATTGCATATATATATATATATATATATATATATATATATATATATATATATATATATATATATATATATATATATATATATATATATATATATATATATATATATATATATTATATATATATATATATTATATATATATATTATATATATATATATATTATATATATATATATATATATATATATATATATATATATATATATATATATATATATATATATATATATATTTTTAATGCCAAGATGGAGTCACCGTGCAGCCATGGAGGGAAGGTAAACAGGTCGTGTGGGACTACATGTATGCGTCTTCATTGGCTGATAACTATCTACCTCTGAATACAGCTGAGGGAAACGGGGCGGAATTTCACTTATGGGATGGAAGGTATGCTACAGTGCCTGTATTTACCTGATGATCAGTATCTCTAGTGGCCACCTCGTAGATAGAAACCATTTTACATGAGGTATTTTTTTCATTTCAGCATACAGTGTAGCACTGTCTGTGCTCTTACGGTCTCGGATGACATAATGGTCTATTGGTTTATTGGGATTCTTTTTAAGAAAAATATTTCAGGTTTTCTGAGCAACATTGCGGTTTAGCCTGCTTGAAATTTTTGTCATATGTTCTATCCTGAATCACCTTTGATCATAATAATATCCAATTAACATTAAAATTCGTTTCTAATTAAGTTCTGTCTGTGGTCAATTATATCATTAGTCAATTTTATTATCAGTCAATTTTATCTTCAGAGAAAACTTTCCCCAACAAATTTCATCAGCAGCAAAAATTTGCGTTCAACTACTTGTCTCCTTTACATCAATCATTAATAAAAGTTTCGATTTCGATTTATTAGTTCTGACCAAAATAAATACTTTTCGAAATACGGTCTAACATAAAAACAATTTTCATCCATCAATTATTTCTGCAATAAATTCTATCTTTAATAAGTTTCATCCCAGTGAAATTGGATACAAAATTGAACCCACCCAATATCCACGAACGATCGAGTCAGTGAATTGCTTTAATATTGCTGTTGTCACTTTATTGCTGTCATCCAATGCAATGACTCAACATTATCTTCCCCCCTCGCATCCTTCAATAGCAAAATTTTCCTCACATGTATGTTGGTTGAGATCTCTTAAATATGTGTGTAATCAATCAGAAGCAAGTTGATATTACTCCCTTGGTAAGGTTTTCCTCCCAGAGACGGGCTCCTTTAGCATATACCTCGGTAATATTAATATAGTGATGTTCTCAAACCTATATTTATATATCCCCTCACAAGAATGATCACAGCACTCCTATGGAGAGGCTTCTGTTGCATACATATTGATAACAATACCCGATTAAGTTCATTCTCAAATAAATATTGAAATAAATTATGGAAAAGTTATTCTTCCATACACATAAAAAACCGTCAGTAGAAATGTGTCCCTCTTATAAATTGAGATAATTTTCAAATAAAGAATTTCCCCTCACACATATATTTTCATTAGAACTTTCTAGCGAAACTATAAACTTTCCCTGATTCCTAGAAACCTCTAACTAGTTATCTTGCCAGTGTCTGTTACAGTTTTCTTTAATGATGCATAAGTAGTTTGCCTGCGCTGTCCTCCCCTCTAGCGAAGCAGGTAGTTGGAACATTTATATGTACGAACCTTCTTCATCAGACACACAGGAAAAAAAGTAACAACTGTAATCCAATCTTTCTGTATAGCATGTGAGCGTATTTGCAACACAAATATTAGAGAGGAAGTGGTTCTTAGTGCCTCGGTAATATAAATCCATCAATAACCAGCGACAGGCTAAGCGACTCAACCCCTGGCTAACACCATATGTGTTACAGCCTTTAGGCCGTAAGCCTTCACAGAAATGAGTTGACTTGTCGTGGAGAGAGCACACATCACACGTGTTGCGATATGTGGCTAAGTATATATATTTATTTTATTTTAGTACGTGAATTGTATATTTAAATATTAGATATTAAGTGAGTGGTCTGTATAGCATAGGTAATTGAAATTTTAATACAGTTACCCATAGTGGGGGGGAGAAGGGGGAACTGTGTTAATGCTAATTCAGTGTTAATGCGAATTAACACATTATTAATGTTAATTCAGATAGAAAAGAAATTGTAATTAATTCAATTTACATTCAGGGCTAAGGTGAACTGAATTAGTTGTTGTTAATAGTTCAATCCCTGTGCTATCTGAATGAGGGTTAGTAAATACAATCCGCCTTATCTGCTCAGATGATTCCTGTGTGCTGTAGTAAGTTGGATCATCGTTAATCCAACAAATGTATACACGTTGGTCTGTGCCTCGCCTCGCCTCATGGTTCATAATTCCCTTCCCCTTCCGCTTGCTGTTCTATTTGATAATATTTACAGGGATACTGTCGAACGGAAACTCCGTGGAGCATCTCCCTACTCCTACACTCCCTGGAGCGCCTACCTACTCCCTGCACGCCCTGGAGCGCCTACCTACTCCCTACACTCCCTGGAGATCTTACCTACTTCCTGCACTCCCTGGAGCTTCTACCTACTCCCTGCACTCCCTGGAGCTCCTACCTACTCCCTACACTCCCTGGAGCTCCTACCTACTCCCTGCACGCCCTGTAGCTTCTACCTACTCCCTACACTCCCTGTAGCTTCTACCTACTTCCTACACTCCCTGGAGCTCCTACCTACTCCCTACACTCCCTGGAGCTCATACTTACTCCCTACACTCCCTGGAGCTCCTACCTACTCCCTGGAGCGCCTACCTACTCCCTACACTCTCAGGAGCTCCTACCTACTCCCTACACTCCCTGGAGCTCCTACCTACTCCCTACACTCCCTGGAGATCTTACCTACTCCCTACACTCCCTGGAGCTCCTACCTACACCCTACACTCCCTGGAGCTCCTACCTACTCCCTGGAGCTCCTACCTACTCCCTGGAGCTCCTACCTACTCCCTGGAGCTCCTACCTACTCCCTGGAGCTCCTACCTACTCCCTGGAGCTCCTACCTACTCCCTGGAGCGCCTACCTACTCCCTGGAGCTCCTACCTACTCCCTCGAGCGCCTACCTTACGTTACTACGCGGGAATCACTGAATCAAATCTCGTTAATTCTATTGCAAAATATACTGGAAAATAAACCTGAGCAAACACTACACACGACTGTCTTGGGAAATTGCCATGAGGAGAGGAGAGGAGAGGAGAGGAGAGGAGAGGAGAGGAGAGGAGAGGAGAGGAGAGGAGAGGAGAGGAGAGGAGAGGTCAGGGTGTCGCGGCCTCTATCGGAAAACACTTAATGTGATGCAAAGATATGCAAGCTTTGAGGTTTATATCGAGTAGCGGTTTATCTCTTAAAATGTGAGCGTGGGTGTTGAGCCCCCGCTCCTGTAAATCTGTCGCTCTCTCCTTCCTAAACCTGCTTTATGGGTTCTGCTCGCTTAAGCCTCCTGTTGTGCACCTGAGCCTTTGTCCTCATTCTCTCTCTCTCTCTCTCTCTCTCTCTCTCTCTCTCTCTCTCTCTCTCTCTCTCTCTCTCTCTCCGTATCTTTGTTTTCTCTCTCTCTCTTTTTTAGCCAAACTAGGGAATGGCCTGCTGCCATCCTTCCTAAATTTAGTCACCTCCATGACGTGCACAGGTACATCCATCCCTATGGTTTGATATCGTCAAGAGCCAGCCAGTATCCATCTTCACCCAATAAGTCCGTGTTATATACTTGCATATTTAATCCAATTTTGAATGATATAATCTCATTTTCATAATTATCCCCATTTTCAAAGACTAATTATTTCTAATTGAAAGATTGCATATTATTCATATGAATGAAATTGCAAGAAGGCCTTTTTGGGTGGATATAAATCATTCCCTATTTATTTTCGACCCATATTGAACCAATCATTAGGTGCCACTATGAAATAAAATGTAGATGGCCTATACATAAGAAGCAGGGAAAGTAAAACAATGTTTACTCTGGTATTTAACAATATCTTACCATATCAATATAAATAAAAATAGAAATGTTCGTTTGTTCAAAATCGCTAATCTCCGAAAGTTCTTCACCGATTGCTTTGAAATTTTCACACAATGTTCCATTCACATCCGAGCAGGTTTTTATATACATATTATATTGATGACACCTCTGTGACGGAAAAAAAAACATGCCTTTTTTGAAAAACTGAATTTTTCATCTAATTTTCATGTGAGAGAAATCTTCAAAACCTCTCTACCGATTGCTTTGAAATTTTGGCACGACGTTGCATTCGAATTGGCGCGTCTTTTTATATACCTACTATATGCATGCCTTACCTGTGACCGGAGAAAACATTTTTTTTTTTTTTTTTAGAAACAGCGCCATCTGTTGGACGTAAGAGCAACACACGCTGTAATCTCCCAAAGTTCTTCGCCGATTACTTTGAAATTCTGACACAACGTTCCATTTGAATATGCGCGTCTTTTTATATACCTACTATATACATGCCACCCCTGTGACAGGTAAAAAAATGCGTTTTTGAAAAACAGCGCCATCTGTTGCACATAATAGCAACATGCACGCTATACTAAATATGTCACGAATTCCATTTATATGTTTCCGATTGCAATGATAAATTTTATGTTCATAGATTTTGATTTATTTATTTTTTTGTAATTATTTTGTGTGACATTGTGTTGGAATTGAGCTGTGTTGTTTACCATACCGTTCATTTCGTAAGTATAAGTATAGATGCCACTTTCTGACTTCTGTGGCATCACAGTACTTCTGTGTACTGAAAGGTAAAACTATGCTTTTCTTGAAAAACAGCGCCATCTATTGCATGCAAGAGCAACACATATGCTATACTAAATATGCAGGCGATGAGTCACAATAACGTGGCTGAAGTATGTTGACCAGACCACACACTAGAAGGTGAAGGGACGACGACGTTTCGGTCCGTCCTGGGACCATTCTCAAGTCGATTCACGACTTCACCTTCTAGTGCCTTTTTTGGTCAATATATCGCTAATCTCCGATATCTAGTGCCTTTTTTTGGTAAATCTAGAGCCTTTTTTGGTTTTCTCTGGTCAATATACTAAATATATTACAATTACATTTCAATGTTTCTGATTGCACTGATAAATTGAATTTTCATAGATTTTGATTTATTTTCATTTTGATTTAATTATTTTGTGTGAATTGCATTGGAATTGAGCTGTTTTGTTTACCATACCGTTCATTTCGTGAGTATAGTTTTTTTTTTTTTTACTTTTTCATATTTTCATTTCATATTTGAACTGTTTTTCTTATATTTCAGTGATGGGAACATCAGACCATTTGGGAAGGCATCGGACGAGGGATTGGGAAATGGTGGGGATAGCGAGGGGACAAGGGAGGGGGTAATGGTGGGGAAGGACGAGGGGACGGGGGAAGTTTGGGATGGTGGGGACGAGGGGATGGGGGAATAGAGAATGGTGGGGAGGACAAAGGGACAGGAGAGTGGGGCATGGTGGGAAGGAAGAGGGGATGGTGGAGCGAGGAATGGCTGGGAGGCCGAGGAGACTGGTGATTGGGGAATGGTGGGGAGGACTGGGGGACAGTTGAAGGTTGCTGTGGCTCAGCAACGCACACGCGTTGCTGAGCCACAGCAACGCGTGGCCGGGTACTGCTAGTATCTAAGAAATACCCTAATTAATACCCATATATATATATATCCGCTTATCTCCTTCAATCACGCCACCCATCTAGAGGCAATATGCTCAATAAGACCCTATTAATACCCCATTTTATGCCTCATTCATTCTCTCTTTGCCTAACTATAAAATAGCTGATTTGTTCAAATAATTTTAGTAGATTCTAATTGAATTGTAAAGAAAGATTGTTAATGCCAATTTTTATTTGCCAACGTTCAGGGTATAAAAACACGCTAATCTAACAAAGTTAACTTTATAGCTGGCTTCCTACATGAGGCAGATGCAGTGTTCGCAGCCCTAACGGAAACTCACACAATGGACTACCATGATGATGAAATATGGATTTCAGAGTTCAATCTTTTCAGATGTGACAGGAAACACAGACTACAGGATGGGGTTAGCCTGTTCATCAAGGACACACTCATCTGCACTGAGCTGCTAAACTCCACAAATGATATGGTAGAAGTGCTGATAATCAAAATACAGATTCTAAATGTAGTTATTGTCCTTATTCATAAGTCACCGGAGGCAAATCCTCAGCAGTTTAAAGACCAACTTATGAAAATAGGAAACTGCTTAGAAAACCTCACACATCCAGCCCCAAACATCATCCTGCTTGGGAACCTCAGCCTATGGCACCTGAAATAGAAGTACCTAGCTAATACAGTTTTATCTGAGCGAATACCAGGAAGTAGGCTATATGAACAGGCACATGCAAATGACCTGCTACGGATGTGCGACAGGTTTGCCTTAAACCAGCAAATAGTAGAACCAACTGAAAGAAGAACACGTTGGACCTCATTTTCACTAATAATGATGACTTGACCAGGAACATAATGATTACAAATACCTGTTACTCAGATCACAACTTATTTGAAGTTCTGACAAGCAAAGGAATAGACCTGAAAAATCAATCCCGAATCCCAGTGAAGGAGAATTCAACAAATTCAATTTCAGTAATAAGCAAATAAACTGGGAGCAAATAAACAAGACTTCACAGAAATAAGCTCGGGAAGAACAACTAGAAAATGTAAACTTGAACCAGTGCCTGGAAAAAATAAGCTATCTTCTTCTTGAGGTTATCTTGAGATGATTTCGGGGCTTTAGTGTCCCCGCGGCCCGGTCCTCGACCAAGCCTCCACCCCCAGGATGCAGCCCGTGACAGCTGACTAACACCCAGGTACCTATTTTACTGCTAGGTAACAGGGACATAGGGTGAAAGAAACTCTGCCCATTGTTTCTCGCCGGCGCCTGGGATCGAACCCAGGACCACAGGATCACATGTCCCGCGTGCTGTCCGCTCGGCCGACCGGCTCCCGAAGCTAAGTAGCACTAGAAATATGCTCAACTACACACCTCTAAGAAAAAATAGGAAGAGATGAATATTGGAACGGTACGGCATTCCCTCTATAGGTGTTGGAAATATCCAACATTTACTTCTCATTTAGCACTCGGATAAGTCATCTTTGTGCTAATAATTATAATTTTCTGAAATTACTAACCCGTAGTTTACTAATGTTAATTCATATCCAATCGCGACGCAATTTTGCCAAATCTTTCCTAGCATTTTATTTATAGATAACAAGTCTGCCACAGGCAGTAATTTTCCACATATTTGTGGATCAAATCGAATCCACTTATTTACTTACCTTTATTAAGGATAATCATTTATTAATAAGTTTACTTATTTAGTATACTACAGTTTACTGGAATTCCCTTACCCAGCTAGATAGCTGTTCCAGTGACTAATATTATATTATAAAATAATTTCCACTTCCAAACTTTCTCGTTTATTTTGCGCAGTTCAAATTAACCAACTTGCTCTACTGAAAAATATATTACAGCATAACGCATTTATTTATAACATAAATATTCATCATAATTACGTCCTTCCCTATTTAAAATTTGATGAATAAATATAATTTATATAAATATAATAAATATAATATTATATATATATATATAAATTAACGGATGGTGTTTTCCGTTAATTCAAAAGGAATTAACGGAAAAAAACAGGCAGATGGATCTACAATTTTCTGAATAACAGAACCCAATGTGTAGTAATCAGCAAAATAAAATCCGGACCATCAACCGTGAAGAGCTCAGTCCCCCAGGGTACTGTGCTTGCTCCAGTACTTTTTCTCATCCTCATATCGAACAAAGTCAAGGACACAATCTATAGTACTGTATCATCCTTTGCAGATGACACTAGGATTTTTTATGAAAGTAGACAACATAGAGAACACGGCAAATCTCCAATCGTTGTAAATCAGGTCTTTTTATAGGCTACAGAGTAAATATAGTCTTTAATCAAGATAAGTTCCAGCTCATGCGCTATGGAAAAAATGAAAATATAAAAACAGAAACCATGTACAAAACGCAGTCAAATCATAACATAGAACGAAAAGGCAATGTAAAGGATTTGGATGTAATCATGTTGGAAGACGTTACCTTTAAAGAACACAATAAAGTAGCCGTCACATCTGGAAGAAAAATGACAGTTTGATAACAAGAACCTAGAGTGGAATACTGCAGCACAGTGACAGCCCCTTTTAAAGCTGGAGAAATTGCTGACCTGGAGAGCGTGCAGAGAACCTTTACTACTAGAATCTACTCAATAAAGCATCTAAACTATTGGGAACGCCTAAAATGCCTAAATCTGTATTCTCTTGAACGGAGGCGGGTGAGATACATAATAATTTACACGTTGACAATAATAGAGAGGCTGGTCGCAACCCTACACACAAAGATAGCACCACCTGAGACCAGAAGGCATGGCTGGATGTGCAGAATACCTCTGCTGAAAAGCAGAGGTGCAGTAGGTACTCTGAGAGAGAACTCTATCAACATCAGAGGCCCGAGATTGTTCAACACGCTTCCACTACACATAAGGGGCATAACTGGCCGATCCCTGACAGTGTTCACGAGAGAGAGAACTCGATAAACACTATCAAATGATACCTGACCAACCAGGCTGTGATTCATACATCAGGGTTCGAGCAACCGCGTCCAACAGCCTGGTTAACAGGTGCAACAACGAGGAGGCCTGGTCGACGACCGGGTCGCTGGGACGCGAAGCCCCGAAACCATCACAAGGTAACGACAAGGTATGACCCCAGATTGTATATTTATACAAAAAGGTTTATATTGTCCTTACATAGAACGTTTATTGGACTTAAGAATTAATAAAATCCTCTATCAACCATTCACATTAAACAAAGGAGACAACACAGAGTCTGAACTTGCAAGAATCTCACTCGTTTAGTATAAATATCGCAAAGTCTCAAACGCAAAGATAATGACACAAACCCCTGTTGAAATCTCCAAACTAAAACCCAACATCATACATACATTTTAAAACATACAATTCTTGTAACAACCTGTAACACAGCTCAAATGTTTTCCTTATATCCTCTTCTACTGCTAGTCCCTTAAACACAACTCATTAATTCCCCTAAAACGAATTTGAATCGAATAAAATCTAAAACGAAAAACGTAAATTTGACAATTTACTATAAAACCAAAAAAACGACCAACCTACTCATGAGAAACTCTCCAGACACAAAGCAGAACGCTTTGAAAGAAACCAACGTCGTCTATGCCTTCAAATGCCCACTTGGGGACTGTAAGCCTCAAAGAATTCAGTATATAGGCAAGACAACAACATCTCTTTCCAGGCGATTAACGATGCATAAGCAACAGGGCTCCATTAAGGAGCATATAATCTCTTCCCACAACCAGACCATCACCAGAGAAGTCTTATAAAAAAAAACAGAAACCATCAATAGATACGGCGATAGCAGGCGGCTTGATATCTGCGAGGCACTAAACAACAAGAAGTCAACACCGCCAATCAACAGCCAATTAATGCACAACTATATTCTACCCACTTCAAGACTCCGCATCAATATAGACGCATCAAGAAATATGGGCCAATAGGCCCTCTGCAGTTACTTCCATTCTTCCCTTTAACTTACCCAAAATTATACCCATTGTTTTGTGTTCTATCTTGTGTTGAAAGTTTGTTTTCACCTCATCCAAAACTGTTGTAACATATCACCTCACCCAAATGCAGGTATATAAAATGAAAGCCGTTTAAATTACAGCATAGTAGAACTCTGTTTAGTGTTTGCAGGTTATAGTTGTGTGTGTGTAAACTAAAGTCTTTGAAAATGTAATAAGTTATTAAAAAACGCGTTCAAGTGTCGCGTCAGACTAGAAATAAAAATGAATTTTGGAGAATTGATTTTTCAATTATCATCGACAGTGAAAAGAAACATAAGAAATATTGAGAAAATTCGTGTTAGAATGATTAATCTTACTTTTTCGGTCATATTTAATAATAATATATATATATATATATATATATATATATATATATATATATATATATATATATATATATATATATATATATATATATATGGCGTACCTAGTAGCCAGAACGCACTTCTCGGCCTACTATGCAAGGCCCGATTTGCCTAATAACCCAAGTTTTCCTGAATTAATATATTTTCTCTATTTTTTTTCTTATGAAATGATAAAGCTACCCATTTCATTATGCATGAGGTCAATTTTTTTTTATTGGAGTTAAAATTAACATAGATATATGACCGAACCTAACCAACCCTACCTAACCTAACCTATCTCTATAGGTTAGGTTAGGTTAGGTAGCCGAAAAAGTTAGGTTAGGTTAGGTAGGTTAGGTAGTCGAAAAACAATTAATTCATGCAAACTTGGGTTATTAGGCAAATCGGGCCTTGCATAGTAGGCCGAGAAGTGCGTTCTGGCTACTACGTACGACATATATTATATATATATATATATATATATATATATATATATATATATATATATATATATATATATATATATATATATATATATATATATATATATATATGTCGTACCTAGTAGCCAGAACGCACTTCTCAGCCTACTATGTAAGGCCCAATTTGCCTAATAAGCCAAGTTTTCCTGAATTAATATATTTTTTCTAATTTTTTTCTTATGAAGTGATAAAGCTACCCATTTCATTATGTATGAGGTAATTTTTTTTTATTGGAGTTAAAATTAACGTAGATATATGACCGAACTTAACCAACCCTACCTAACTTAACCTAACCTATCTCTATAGGTTAGGTTAGGTTAGGTAGCCGAAAAAGTTAGGTTAGGTTAGGTTAGGTAGCCGAAAAAGTTAGGTTAGGTTAGGTAGGTTAGGTAGTCGAAAAACAATTAATTCATGAAAACTTGGCTTATTAGGCAAATCGGGCCTTGCAAAGTAGGCTGAGAAGTGCGTTCTGGCTACTAGGTACGACATATATATATATATATATATATATATATATATATATATATATATATATATATATATATATATATATATATATATATTTAGGTTAGGTAGGTTAGGTAACCGAAAAACAATTAATTCATGAAAACTTGGCTTATTAGGCAAATTGGGCCTTTCATAGTAGGCTGAGAAGTGCGTTCTGGCTACTAGGTACGACATATATATATATATATATATATATATATATATGTCGTACCTAGTAGCCAGAACTCACTTCTGAGCCTACTATGCAAGGCCCGATTTGCCTAATAAGCCAAGTTTTCATGAATTAATTGCTTTTCGACTACCTAACCAACCTAACCTAACCTAACCTAACTTTTTCGGCTACCTAACCTAACCTAACCTATAAAGATAGGTTAGGTTAGGTTAGGTAGGGTTGGTAAGGTTCGGTCATATATCTATGTTAATTTTAACTCCAATAAAAAAAATTGACCTCTTACATAATGAAATGGGTTGCTTTATCATTTCATAAGAAAAAAATTAGAGAAAATATATTAATTCATGAAAACTTGGCTTATTAGGCAAATAGGGCCTTGCATTGTAGGCTGAAAAGTGAGTTCTGGCTACTAGGTACGACATATATATATATATATATATATATATATATATATATATATATATGTATATATATATATATATATATATATATATGTATATATATATATGTATATATATATATATATATATATATGTATATATATATATATATATATATATATATATATATATATATATATATATATATATATATATGTATATATATATGTATATATATATATATATATATATATGTATATATATATATATATGTATATATATATATATATATATATATATATATATATGTATATATATATATATATGTATATATATATATATATATATATGTATATATATATATATATATATATATATATATAATATTCAGTTGCATATGTCCTGGGGACCATTCAGGCTTGTTCGCATATATATATATATATATATATATATATATATATATATATATATATATATATATATATATATATGTATATATATATATATATGTATATATATATATATATATGTATATATATATATATATATATGTATATATATATATATATATATATATATATATATATATATATATATATATATATATATATATATATATATATGAACAAGCTTGAATGGTCCCCAAGCATATATGCAAGTGAAACTCCAAATCCTAGTAGTGACTCGAACCCGGACCGCCGTGCGTTAAACCATTCGATTTTTGTGTTGCTCACTCGCTCGTTGGCGATTGCGGGGTGGAGGCAGGAGGGCTGGCTGGTGCAGGGTGGAGGCAGGAGGGCTGGCTGGTGCAGGGTGGAGGCAGGAGGGCTGGCTGGTGCGGGGTGGAGGCAGGAGGGCTGGCTGGTGCGGGGTGGAGGCAGGAGGGCTGGCTGGTGCGGGGTGGAGGCAGGAGGGCTGGCTGGTGCGGGGTGGAGGCAGGAGGGCTGGCTGGTGCAGGGTGGAGGCAGGAGGGCTGGCTGGTGCAGGGTGGAGGCAGGAGGGCTGGCTGGTGCAGGGTGGAGGCAGGAGGGCTGGCTGGTGCAGGGTGGAGGCAGGAGGGCTGGCTGGTGCAGGGTGGGGGCAGGAGGGCTGGCTGGTGCGGGGTGGAGGCAGGAGGGCTGGCTGGTGCAGGGTGGAGGCAGGAGGGCTGGCTGGTGCAGGGTGGAGGCAGGAGGGCTGGCTTGTGCTGGGTGGAGGCAGGAGGGCTGGCTGGTGCGGGGTGGAGGCAGGAGGGCTGGCTGGTGCAGGGTGGAGGCAGGAGGGCTGGCTGGTGCTGGGTGGAGGCAGGAGGGCTGGCTGGTGCAGGGTGGAGGCAGGACATGAATAATGAAGGAGTGGGTGAAGGTGCAGCCACAACCTGATGATCTCATCAGCGTCGTCGTGCCTCTCAAGGTGGGGATGAGGGGTGTTGGAGTGACGGTGGGGGGAGAAGGGTGACGGGGAGAAGGGGGAGATGGTGAGGGTGTGAGGTGAGGGTGAGGACGATAATTTGAAGTGTGGGGTAGGAGAGGGAAGGGTTTTTGGTTAGAAGTAGGATAGGGTCAGGACTTGGGTGGTGGGAAAGTGCGGTTTGAGGATGAATGGTGATGATGGTTAAGGGTGAGTTTGTGGGGGTAGTGGGACAACACACCCTTGTGTTGTCTCCCTCCCTCACCCTGGTGGTGTTGTCTCCCTCCCTCACCCTGGTGTTGTCTCCCTCCCTCACCCTGGTGTTGTCTCCCTCCCTCACCCTGGTGTTGTCTCCCTCCCCTCACCCTGGTGTTGTCTCCCTCCCTCACCCTGGTGTTGTCTCCCTCCCTCACCCTGGTGTTGTCTCCCTCCCTCACCCTGGTGATGTCTCCCTCCCTCACCCTGGTGATGTCTCCCTCCCTCACCCTGGTGTTGTCTCCCTCCCTCACCCTGGTGTTGTCTCCCTCCCTCACCCTGGTGTTGTCTCCCTCCCTCACCCTGGTGTTGTCTCCCTCCCTCACCCTGGTGTTGTCTCCCTCCCTCACCCTGGTGTTGTCTCCCTCCCCTCACCCTGGTGTTGTCTCCCTCCCTCACCCTGGTGTTGTCTCCCTCCCTCACCCTGGTGTTGTCTCCCTCCCTCACCCTGGTGTTGTCTCCCTCCCTCACCCTGGTGTTGTCTCCCTCCCTCACCCTGGTGTTGTCTCCCTCCCTCACCCTGGTGTTGTCTCCCTCCCTCACCCTGGTGTTGTCTCCCTCCCTCACCCTGGTGTTGTCTCCCTCCCTCACCCTGGTGTTGTCTCCCTCCCTCACCCTGGTGTTGTCTCCCTCCCCTCACCCTGGTGTTGTCTCCCTCCCTCACCCTGGTGATGTCTCCCTCCCTCACCCTGGTGATGTCTCCCTCCCTCACCCTGGTGTTGTCTCCCTCCCTCACCCTGGTGTTGTCTCCCTCCCTCACCCTGGTGTTGTCTCCCTCCCTCACCCTGGTGTTGTCTCCCTCCCTCACCCTGGTGTTGTCTCCCTCCCTCACCCTGGTGTTGTCTCCCTCCATATGGCTAATAACCTTACCATTTTTAATGAATGATTATATCAGATTCTTATTGAAATATGAATTCAAAAGCTAAAAAAAAATACGGAAAACCATGTATACACTAATATACATGGATATATGTATATATAACACACATATAAGCGACATACATGGAAGCCTTCATATTCCCTGATGTGAGAAGCACAAATATAACGAAAGTGTTCATAATTGAACATGTGCTAGTTGTAGGAGTTGCGAGAGCGTTCATTACGGTGAAAGGGTGTACTCGGGCCACACCCTCGTCACATCATGGGGCCAAAGAGCCGAAGCTCAACCCCCGCAAGCACAACTAAGTGAGTAAAACTAGGCGAGTACATCAGCATGCTCCATCACTCGTTACTTCTATGCTACCATAACATAACTTGTTCCCTCCTACCCTACCCTGCCCCTCCTTCCCTGCAGCAATAACTTGGTTGCAGCAATAATTCAGCGGTATCTGGCTCCTCCGTGTCAGCTGATGGGTGGCGCCATATGGGTGTGAGTCAACACATCTTGTTTACATAAGAGAAGAGCTTCGTGACGGAACATAACCGCTCCGGTTCAGTAGCCAATGGAGAGTCCCATGCAGGCGGAGGCTTCGAACGCATAAAGCGCCTTTGTTCAATAGCCAGCGTTGAAGGCAACTGGACCACTACCTCGCTTTCTCTCCTGTCAGCCCGTCCTCCAAACAAAGATCCAAAAGTGATTCCATGCACCCGCCAAACCCCCTGTTTATGAATGAAAAGCGGTTTACACACGACTCACAACTGCTGACGTTCGAACATATCCGGAACAAGTGCTTCACTGACGAATTTTGTTCGAACCACAACGCTGTAAATGCTTCACCCACGTATTACAAATACAAATAATCGCCAACAGAACCTAAACACCTAACCTAACCTATCCTATGCCTATATATACACAATATGCTAATATATTATAATATTAATTTATACTTGAGAAAATTCCCGTTTTGAATGAACAGCATGTTAAAATTTACGAATGTGTCTGTGGGGTTGACCGCTGGATGTAATGGACTTGAGTCGAGGACGGGTTGGTACTGTGAGAACAAACCTTAATGACGCTATCGCTGTTTTTGGTCGCTGCTGAAGCTTCACCTGTTGTGGCGTTTCGTGATCTATTTACTACTGAGATGATAACTGTTCTGTGAATGTTTGTCAAGTTGTTATTCATTTAAGGTAACAATGACGTACAGTGTGATTAGTTTTTTCTTTTTATTTCTTCCTGGGAATTTTTTCCCTTTTTATTTCTTCCTGGGAATTTTTTACCTTTTTATTTCTTCCTGGGATTTTTTTATCTTTTTATTTCTTCCTGGGAATTTTTTCCATTTTTATTTCTTCCTGGGAAACTTTGTCCTCCAAACAAAGACATAAAAGTGATTCCATGCTCCGGCCAAACCCCCCTGATGATGAATGAAAAGCAGTTCAACCCGTCCTCGACTCAAGTCCATTACATCCAGCGGTCAACCCCACAGACGCATTCATAAATTTTAACATGCTGTTCATTCAAAACGGGAATTTTCTCAAGTATAAATTAATATTATAATATATTAGCATATTGTGCATATATAGGCATAGGATAGGTGTTTAGGTTCTGTTGGCGATTATTTGTATTTGTAGTACGTGGGTGAAGCATTTATTGCGTTGTGATTCGAACAAAATTCGTCAGTGAAGCACTTGTTCCGGATATGTTCGAACTTCAGTAGTTGTGAGTCGTGTGTAAACCGCTTTTCATTCATAAACAGGGGGTTTGGCGGGTGCATGGAATCACTTTTGGATCTTTGTTTGGAGGACGGGCTGAACAGTTTACACACAACTCACAACTGATTTCGTTCGAACACTTCTAGAACAAGTGCGCAGCCCGTCCTCCAAACAAAGATCCAAAAGTGATTCCATGCACCCGCCAAACCCCCCTATTTATGAATGAAAAGCGGTTTACACACGACTCACAACTGCTGAAGTGAAAGATACCAGATACAAGGGGAGCAGTTATGTTTGTCCATATGTGGTCCAAGGTAGTGGCTGATGTTTGAGTGACTCGGGTAGGTTTGGTGATTGTGGGGATTAGCATACAGGAGTTCATGCTGTTAAGGAAATAGTCAACTTGAGAGAAATTTTGTTGACCCAGGTCAATATTAAAGTCTCCTCCCAGAATGATGTATTTATTTTAGATTGTTGTTTATAATAAGATTCCTTAGGATATCTGAGAAAGAAGCTATGTTAGTATTGGGAAATCTATAGATGGCTCCAATAGTCAAAGAGGATTTAAGGGATTTAATTGTAAACTGAGCAAAAGTATATTCACAGTAGTCATCTCTGTCAATAATGACACTGTTGCAGATAAATATATCTCGGTAATATATAGCTGTGCCACCACCTTTTTTATTAGGCCTACAGTTATGAATGGCTTTATAACCAACTAAGTTGTAGAGTTGGGTATAGTCTTTATTTAGCCAAGTTTGTTAAAATAATGAACGATAAGTTAGTACTTAGTGCTGTGAGTAATGCATTTATATCGTCAAAATGTTTATCAAGTGATCTAACATTTTGGTTGTAAACTGATAAGGAGGTGCTATTTTGGAGTTTGTTTTTAGCCTGGTGTGCTGTGAAATACTTGCAATAATGATTATCAATGTGCTGGTTGGTGTAGATATGAGACAGAAGATTTTGACCAGGATCAATATCAGTGTGTATGGAGATGCAGAGGGATCACGATACAAGATACACGATATAGCAAAACACAAGAATAGAAGCAAATACAATAAAATAGTAACAAATTATAAGTAAAATAAAGATCCAATAGATAGCCAGGAAGGACACAGAAGTTAGATAAAGAAAAAAACAAAAAATAAGTAGAGACTGACAATATAAATGTAAAATAAAAAAATAATACGAAAAATAATAATCATAAAGTAAAATGATCTTAAAGATAATTAGCTTAGTAATGGTAAATTAAAATCCTATAATTAGTACGAACCCAAGAAAACAAAGTGAGCTCAAATAGATAATTCAAAGAAAAAAAAATTGACATATAAATCTAAGTAAATCTAGAAATTTACTCTAATATAAATCTAAGTGTAAAAATAAACAGGGTGAGAGTATATTCATGTGGAAGATTTTACTATGATACTGAGGTAGATGCTTATATAAACAATTATACTGTTAATTAATTCCAATAAATGATTACAAGAAACAAATACCAAGATACTTTAAATATAACAGGGTAATAAAGAGCCCAGCTAGGTTTAGTGACAAGGGGATTAACTAAGACCAAATAATTAAGAGTAAAAAACAGGCAAAGATGACAAACAAAAAATAAAAATAAAAATAAAAAACCTTTGGAAAGGAAAGGCAGAGCTTAAGTACACTTTGGTTGTATGTGAGACTACAAATTATGTTCTGGTTATTCAGCTGATATCCCACAGTCATCCAGGAAAGAAGTGAGGTGTGCCTGAGTGGTTATGACATAAGTTTTTCCAGTGTCAGTCTTCCTAGCTATTATTTTACCATCGCGCACAAAACAATGTTTAATAGCAGTGGATCTATTGCAGATTCCACGTAGTTTAAATAAGAGATTTTGTCTGAATCTGGTTAGACATTCGTTCACATAAACATTGGAGATCTTAGTGACTGCAGCAGTGATAAGGTCTGACTTGCGGGAGCAGCTATCTAATTTCACACGAATCTTCCTGTTATTTGTACCAGATGATTTCGTACCCACTCTATAAGCTGACTTGATGTTACTTTCTTAGATTGAATAATTCAACTTAGTACGCAATTCCTGGATCACGATGGCAGTACAGTCTTCTCTGTCAGTTTCATGGGGATAATCATGTGATGAGATGATGACAGAATCATGGAGCTTAAGTTGGTCTGATTCGTCTTGGGATGCAGTGTGTTGCTGTTGTATTAAAATGGTTCTCTAACTTTTGTAACATCTCTTCTTGCTTCTTAGAGGTTTCTGCTGATTTAAAGTTAGTAACCGAGATCTGAAGAGAGCTTAATTCCTGTTCAAGGTGGCCGACTCTGGCAGACAGATCTTGGTTAATCTTGTGCAAGGCCAAAGCATCACTCTGTAGCTTCATTATCAGGTCCGACTGCTCTCGGATTATAGACTTTTGGTCATCATGTATTTGAGTCAATAGTTTGAGTCATGGATTATCAGCGAGACGCTTAAAGTCAGAACATGGGGAGGAAGCTCGTTTAAGTTGCTCCATATGGTTACATAACTGTTGCAAGGCTCGAGTCAGTGACGACGCTTCACTCAGCTGGGAAGATACCTGGTTGATGGGGTTCTGGGAGTTCTTCTACTCCCCAAGCCCGGCCCGAGGCCAGGCTCGACTTGTGAGAGTTTGGTCCACCAGGCTGTTGCTTGGAGCGGCCCGCAGGCCCACATACCCACCACAGCCCGGTTGGTCCAGCACTCCTTGGAGGAATAAATCTAGTTTCCCCTTGAAAACGTCCACTTGAAAAATTGAAAGTTTGTTATTGTTGTCGAAGGGAGAGTCGGTACCCCCCCCCCCCCCCCGGCAGCCACTAAGGGGGAGACAGCCGCGTTATTCCTGTTGCTAGCTTGGCTGGTTGGGTTCATCCTGATAGGTGCGCTATCTTTCTTTGCGGCCTTACCCAGCTTAGCATTGTTTTGCATGGTAGCAGCAGAGATGTACGCAGGCAGATGGGGTAGACTCGTTGATGTGGCAGCAGCAAACGTCAGGTTAGCTTCCTCCAGGGAGCAACACTAATGAGGTCGAGATGACCTAGTAGGTTAGGTTACCTGTAGAAGCTGGTGAGGTACTGTAGCTCTAGAGGCTGGTGAGGTATTGTAGCTCTAGAGGCTGGTGAGGTATTGTAGCTGTAGAGGCTTGTGAGGTATTGTAGCTGTAGAGGTTGATTAGGTACTGTACCTGTAGAGGCTGGTGAGGTACTGTACCTGTAGAGACTGGTGAGGTACTGTACCTGTTGAGGCTGGTGTGATACTGTAGCTGAAGAGGCTGGTAAGGTATTGTACCTGCAGAGGCGAGTGAGGGACTGTACCTGCAGAGGCGAGTGAGGGACTGTACCTTCAAAGGCAAGTGAGGGACTGTACCTGCAGAGGCAAGTGAGGGACTGTACCTGCAGAGGCAAGTGAGGGACTGTACCTGCAGAGGCAAGTGAGGGACTGTACCTGCAGAGGCAAGTGAGGGACTGTACCTGCAGAGGCAAGTGAGGGACTGTACCTGCAGAGGCAAGTGAGGGACTGTACCTGCAGAGGCAAGTGAGGGACTGTACCTGCAGAGGCAAGTGAGGGACTGTACCTGCAGAGGCAAGTGAGGGACTGTACCTGCAGAGGCAAGTGAGGGACTGTACCTGCAGAGGCAATTGAGTGAGGGACTGTACCTGCAGAGGCAATTGAGTGAGGGACTGTTCCTGCAGAGGCAATTGAGTGAGGGACTGTTCCTGCAGAGGCAATTGAGTGAGGGACTGTTCCTGCAGAGGCAATTGAGTGAGGGACTGTTCCTGCAGAGGCAATTGAGTGAGGGACTGTTCCTGCAGAGGCAAGTGAGTGAGGGACTGTTCCTGCAGAGGCAAGTGAAGGACTGTACCTGCAGAGGCAAGTGAGGGACTGTACCTGCAGGGGCAAGTGAGGGACTGTACCTGCAGAGGCAAGTGAGGGACTATACCTTCAAAGGCAAGTGAGGGACTGTACCTGCAGAGGCAAGTGAGGGACTGTTCCTGCAGAGGCAAGTGAGGGACTGTACCTGCAGAGGCAAGTGAGGGACTGTACCTGCAGAGGCAAGTGAGGGACTGTACCTGCAGAGGCAAGTGAGGGACTGTACCTGCAGAGGCAAGTGAGGGACTGTACCTGCAAATGAATTATTATTCAGTTTAATTGTCTGAAAATCTTTATGTAGTTGTACTTTTAAGCAATTGCAACAGACACATTCGTGTAATATATTTCTTTCTTGTTCATCTGTACCTTTCACCTCTGTCCCGTCACCTTTTCCCTTTTTTTCCCCACATATCTTCTCTTTCCCCTCCTGTCTCATATAAACCTTTTGCTTCCTGCCTCATCTAAACCTCTTGCTTCCTGCCTCATCTAAACCTCTTGCTTCCTGCCTCATCTAAACCTCTTGCTTCCTGCCTCATCTAAACCTCTTGCTTCCTGCCTCATCTAAACCTCTTGCTTCCTGCCTCATCTAAACCTCTTGCTTCCTGCCTCATCTAAACCTCTTGCTTCCTGCCTCATCTAAACCTCTTGCTTCCTGCCTCATATAAACCTCTTGCTTCCTGGCTCATCTAAATCTGTTGCCTCCACTAGTCCATTCATGTAAAATAATTGTCTCGTTGCCCCAACTTCACAGACTTATATACTTCCTGCCATTGTCCGTCTCTTACCTAGCACTCTAGTGTGTCTCTTGAGGAATTACTCCATCCATCATACTCAGAAGGACTCTGGGCTCCTCCTGGAATGACTGACAGATGTGTGGTGGTTCGAGAGGCCTCAACTCGACCTGACGGACACGCTTGTGAAGGCCGAACATGGATGGCATTCAATCCCAGCTACTAAAGCAGACCTGTAACCCCCTGACATAAAGCAAGACATCATTGATTCCTGGTTCTAAATAACTATCACGGGCATCACAGTGACCTTCAGATAGGGCGCTGAAGGAGCGTTCTTAACTCGTTCGCATTCAGCAAGACGAAGAGGATAGGCGGAGGAGAAGCAGGCCATAACGCCTTAACCCTGAAGACTGTTGATGGCGAGGAACCACGAGGGGGCGAGGCTCAATCTCCCTGGAGGATTGATTTATGCAAATTCCTGAGGCGATATCACACAGGGCTTTGTGAGGGCGCAAGTGCAGCCACGGAGGCTTCTCCCGAGAGTCGATAACTGCTCCAAGGACGATCTTATCAGCTGAGACAGAGAGAGGAGGGATGGTTACTCAACTCCTCCAGGACACACACACACACATATATATATACCTATATACCTATATATATATATATATATATATATATATATATATATATATATATATATATATATATATATATATATATATATATATATATATATGCGAACAAGCCTGAATGGTCCCCAGGACAATATGCAACTGAAAACTCACACCCCAGAAGTGACTCGAACCCATACTCCCAGAAGCAACGCAACTGGTATGTACAAGACGCCTTAATCCACTTGACCATCACGACCGGACAAAATGAGGTGATAGCCGAGGCTATTTGAACCACCCCACCGCCGGCACTCGGATAGTAATCTTGGGCATAGCATTTTACCAAATCACCTCATTCTTTGGGGCACACGTGAGGAACACAAATGCGAACAAGCCTGAATGGTCCCCAGGACAATATGCAACTGAAAACTCACACCCCAGAAGTGACTCGAACCCATACTCCCAGAAGCAACGCAACTGGTATGTACAAGACGCCTTAATCCACTTGACCATCACGACCGGACAAAATGAGGTGATAGCCGAGGCTATTTGAACCACCCCACCGCCGGCACTCGGATAGTAATCTTGGGCATAGCATTTTACCAAATCACCTCATTCTTTGGGGCACACGTGAGGAACACAAATGCGAACAAGCCTGAATGGTCCCCAGGACAATATGCAACTGAAAACTCACACCCCAGAAGTGACTCGAACCCATCACCTCATTTGATTCAAAATGAATCACCTCATTTTGTCCGGTCGTGATGGTCAAGTGGATTAAGGCGTCTTGTACATACCAGTTGCGTTGCTTCTGGGAGTATGGGTTCGAGTCACTTCTGGGGTGTGAGTTTTCAGTTATATATATATATATATATATATATATATATATATATATATATATATATATATATATATATATATATATATATATATGTCGTACCTAGTAGCCAGAACTCACTTCTCAGCCTACTATGCAAGGCCCGATTTGCCTAATAAGCCAAGTTTTCATGAATTAATGTTTTTTCGTCTGCCTAACCTACCTAACCTAACCTAGCTTTTTTTGGCTACCTAACCTAACCTTACCTATCTATATAGGTTAGGTTAGGTTAGGTAGGGTTGGTTAGGTTCGGTCATATATCTACGTTAATTTTAACTCCAATAAAAAGAAATTGACCTCATACATAGTGAAAAGGGTAGCTTTATCATTTCATAAGAAAAAAATTATAGTAAATATATTAATTCAGGAAAACTTGGCTTATTAGGCAAATCGGGCCTTGAATAGTAGGCTGAGAAGTGAGTTCTGGCTACTAGGTACGACATTATATATATATATATATATATATATATATATATATATATATATATATATATATATATATATATATCATTGAAACGACAGAAAGTTTAAGATTTATGATTCTGGCACGATTCTTCTCGATATTCCTTATGCTTTCTTCACTAAAGCAGGAAGATTAAAAATTAACTCTCCAAAGTTCATTTTTACTTATTATTTGGGTCTGACGCGTTTCGCCAGGTCTCACCTCACATTCCCTAAGACAAATTCTTCAGTGTTAGCACCTGGTTATATCCTCTAATGGTGAGGTGGTTGGTGACATGGATGAATGACATTCATGGGGTATTAATGGGGGTCTTATATAATGGGGTAGTAAATTAAGAGTGTGATATGTTGGCAGTTTATGTTCTTCTGAAGAACATATGTTCTTCAGTTTATGTTCTTCTGAAGAACATAAACTGCCAACATGTCACAGTCTTAATGACAGTTGTACTTGACAGTTGTGTGCTCTGGGGCACAACTCTCATGCTTCATATTAAATGGCAACGACAGAAGGAAACGAAATCACTCTTCAATTTTGACCGTAGGAGCCCAGCTTAGTTAACTACCGCAGCCCGTCCTCATGAACTAAGGCCAAACTCCATTCCATGCACCCCTCCCCCCCCCCCCCCAAGCCAACTGTTTATGAATGAAAAACAATTTACACACGACTCACTGCTGATGACGTCCGAACACTTCCGGATCAAGAAGTTTGACTTTAGTTCGAAACACAACGCTGTAAGCAGCTCAACCCGTCCTCGACTCAAGTCCATTACATCCAGCGGTCGACCCCACAGGCGCATTCATAAATTTTAACATGCTGTTCATTCAAAACGGGAATTTTCTCAAGTATAAATTAATAGTATAATATATTAGCATATTGTGCATATATAGGCATATATTCTGTGTGTATTTGTTGCCATGTACTTATGTCTTTATGTGCTATTCATGTGTTTGCCTCCACAAAGTCAAAATGGCGCCTGGGGTTTACTTCCTCTCCAGGTCGACCACAAATTCTTCTTGCGTGTGGGGGTCGTACACAGGCACCAATCTTTCTTCACCTGTCACCGGGTCCTCACATAGGACAAATAAATAAATAAATAAACTTCTTCGTAGGTTTACCAGAGTTGATATCAGGGAACGATCCCCCTCAATGACTTCAGATCGCCCTCCTCGTTCCACAAGTCGAGGCTAACACCACAATCGCTCTCTTCTTTCCTGCAGCACTCGTATCCATCGCGGTCCACTGTAGTTTCTTCACCAAAATACAAAAAGTGTACTTTCTTCTAAGTGGCGGCGGGTTGCGTGCGTCCTCCCTGAGTCCACACTGGCAAGTGACGTCGCTAACCCTTTACACACGACTCGTCACGCCCTTGCTCCTTTCCCATTGGCTAACGATGACGTCATTGAGCTTCAAAGTTACTCAGTGACACTCTAAATGCCTCCAGCAATGCATCTTCCATATCATCCAACGGTGGTTTACTCTGCTAGCTATGCTAAAACTTCTTATCTTGATCTTCTGTAGGATCGAATGATGGATAACTCTCACGCTGAGGCAAAGCCTAAGTCCTGAGGCTATATGGCCTTCACAACAATACTCAGCTCCAAAACACAGAGCTAGTTAAAGTAACAAAGGTTCTTACCTCCCAGTGTGGGTAAGATGCATCGCCTGCCAAAAATGGCGCACGGGAACTCTTACCCTTCCCCTGAGCAATTAATTTCCAAACCCTTGGCCATTTCGATCGGCCTGTTCTCTGACGTGGTGTTGGAAGTAATCACAGGTGTGCGTTCCTTGGCACACCTGACAATTTTGTCCTCCTTCACTGGATGTAAACCACTTGCGGGTTTCGTAAACTTCCTCTAACCTTAAATGTCGGCTTGGGTCCGAAGGGGCTGCTCGTACATCGCATTGAGGGTGCACAAGAGTAGATATGTAAGTCGTCACTCCTCTACTGCTGCTCGTCCTCCTGGCACAATTCATCGGCCTTTTCCTGGTCACAGCGAGTAGAATTCCAGTAGAAAACAGAGGACGTGCAACGAAATGCGCCCTTCCACTTTAGCGGCCTTACACTCAAGTGAGATTCCAGCTAATGACGGACCCTCGCCTCCATCCACGTCACAGCCGGCTTCCTCCTATTGGCTAGCGATGACGCCAGTCACCTTCCAATTTCATCAATTCATCTTCCGTCGCCATGTTCCAAAATTCGAATTTATCCCAGCACCAAAACTCCTCAACCCTGATAACTTCTCCCCAATATAACCTCTGGTTTACCTTGACACCTATGACATACCTTCTGGGTCAGTCGAGGGTGTCTGAGAGGAGGGAATAACTCTCCCACCAGGAGAGGATGGATATTACACCTGGACTGAGAATCATAACAGTGGGCAACCACAAATCAATATTGACAAGCATTTATTCTTAACAAGCCACTAAGGGAATTTCACCTGTAATCACCGACTGTCACAAGCAATTAACAAATGTTAACCTGCATTTACCTTCACCTTAAGCTCGCTCAACCTATAGGATCCAAAGTGTGTCTAGAACAACAACCTATAATATCCCTGTTTCTCGTACTACAACCACTACAACCAACCCGTTCTCGCAAATTTAATAAGTCAATATTGACTTATTAAATATGTGCATAGGTGACATACTTAACATAATAGATACCCTTAAAAAGATTCATAGAAAACACCGACCTTACCTAACCTTGTTAGTATCTTAAGATAAGCATCTTATTGCTTCGTAATTACAATTATTACCTAACCTATAATAGGTATAGGTTAAGTAATAATTGTAATTACGAAGCAATAAGATGCTTATCTTAAGATACTAACAAGGTTAGGTAAGGTCGGTGTTTTCTATGAATCTTTTTAGTGGTATCTATTATGTTTAGTATATCACCTAAGCACGTAGTTAATAAGTCAATATTGACTTTACGAATTTGCGAGAACGGGTTGCTACAACCACAGCCCCAAACATTGCCTACAACCCATTTCCTCTTCACCCACTTTCCTAACAAATTACAAGCCACTAGCAACCAATTCATCCTATAGGTCTACCTCCTCTACAACACAACCCCAGTTTAATAACCGGTTGTACATAGCCATATTGCCTTCATTAATTTTGGATCACAGTGCGCAGATCGCTGGATGGGTATTGCATTAAACATTCAAATATTCGCACACGGCGAGATTGCTCTGAGCTACGAGCGTTAATAGAGGCTTAGTGGGCGTTGAAATGTGATTTAGTATTTTCAGAGCAAAGAATGCAATTGTGGAGAGAGAGAGAGAGAGAGAGAGAGAGAGAGAGAGAGAGAGAGAGAGAGAGAGAGAGAGAGAGAGAGAGAGAGAGAGAGAGAGAGAGTGTGAGAGAGTGAGAGAGTGTGAGAGAGAGAGTGAGAGAGTGAGAGAGAGAGAGAGAGAGAGAGAGAGAGAGAGAGAGAGAGAGAGAGAGAGAGAGAGAGAGAGAGAGAGAGAGAGAGAGTGAGAGAGTGAGAGAGTGTGAGAGAGAGAGTGAGAGAGTGAGAGAGAGAGAGAGAGAGAGAGAGAGAGAGAGAGAGAGAGAGAGAGAGAGAGAGAGAGAGAGAGAGAGAGGAGAGAGAGAGAGAGAGAGAGAGAGAGAGAGAGAGAGAGAGAGAGAGAGAGAGAGAGAGAGAGAGAGAGAGAGAGAGAGAGAGGAGAGAGAGAGAGAGAGAGAGTGAGAGAGTGAGAGAGTGTGAGAGAGAGAGTGAGAGAGTGAGAGAGTGAGAGAGTGAGAGAGTGTGAGAGAGAGAGTGAGAGAGTGTGAGAGAGAGAGAGAGAGAGTGAGAGTGAGAGAGTGAGAGAGTGAGAGAGTGAGAGAGTGAGTGTGTGAGAGAGAGTGAGAGTGAGAGAGTGAGAGAGTGTGAGAGAGAGAGAGAGAGAGAGAGAGAGAGAGAGAGAGAGAGAGAGAGAGAGAGAGAGAGAGAGAGAGAGAGAGAGAGAGAGAGAGAGAGAAGGTCCCAGAGTCCAAAAAAAGTAAGGTAACCACACACACACACACACACTAGACTACTAGATTAGTCCCAGAACTAAGAGGCATGAGTTACGAGGAAAGGCTGCGGGAAATGCACCTTACGACACTAGAAGACAGAAGAGTAGGGGGAGACATGATCACAACCTACAAAATCCTCAGATGAATCGACCGGGTAAACAAGGATAAACTATTCAACACTGGTGGGACGCGAACAAGGGGACACAGGTGGAAACTGAGTACCCACATGAGCCACAGAGACATTAGAAGGAACTTTTTCAGTGTCAGAGTAGTTAACGGATGGAATGCATTAGGCAGTGATGTGGTGGAGGCTGACTCCATACACAGTTTAAAATGTAGATATGATAGAGCCCAGTAGGCTCAGAAATCTGTACACCAGTTGACTGACAGTTGAGAGGCGGGACCAAAGAGCCAAAGCTCAACCCCCCGCAAGCACAAATAGGTGAGTACATCCTTCTCTTTTAGGGCACACACACACACACACATCCACCCTTGGTGGAGGCCAAGACCGTCAGTAGTTTCAAAGCGTTATATGACAAAGAGTGCTGGGAAGACTGGACACTACGAGCGTAGCTCTCATCCTGTAACTACACTTAGGTAATTACACTTAGGTAATTACACTTAGGTAATTACACACACTCACGGGCGGGCGGTGGCTGAGCGGACAGCACTCTAGACTTGTGGACCTAGGAACTGGGGTTAGATTTCCTGGCACCGCCGGAAAAACAAATGGGCAGAGTTTCCGTTACCCCTGATGCCCTTGTTACCTATCTTGAGGTTATCTTGAGATGATTTCGAGGCTTTTTAGTGTCTCCGCGGCCCGGTCCTCGACCAGGCCTCCACCCCCAGGAAGCAGCCCGTGACAGCTGACTAACACCCAGGTACCTATTTTACTGCTAGGTAACAGGGGCATAGGGTGAAAGAAACTCTGCCCATTGTTTCTCGCCGGCGCCTGGGATCGAACCCAGGACCACAGGATCACAAATCCAGCGTGCTGTCCGCTCGGCCGACCGGCTCCCAGTGAAATATTAGAATTAGAATTCTAATATTTACCTGGGAATTAGACAGCTGCTACGGGCTGCTTCCTGGGATGTGTGTGTTGAAAAAAGTAGTTAGTAACAGTTGATTGACTGACAGTTGAGAGGCGGGCCGAATGAGCAGAGCTCAACCCCCGCAAGCACAACTAGGTGAATACACACACACACACGCACACACACACACACTCACACGCACACACAAACACACAGTTGACAACACTGAATGCACCTAAAGCAGTTGGACCAGACAAAGTATCATCACATTGGACACTAAAAGTGGCACCGCAGGCCCTCAGCGTGCCTCTGGCAATGATCTTTAATGAATCACTTATGTCGGGAGAATTGCCCAATTGCTGGAAGAGGGCAAATGTCGTTCCGATTTTCAAGAAAGGGGATAGGGAGGAGGCCTTAACTATAAACCTGTATCACTGACAAGCATCCCCTGTAAAATACTTGCAAGAATAATTAGGCTAAGACTGGTTGCACACCTAGAGAACATTTAGTTGGTAAACAAACATCAACATGGGTTCTGGAAAGGAAAATCTTGCCTAACAAACCTTTTGGAATTCTGTGATAAAATAGCGAGGATAAGGCAGGACAGAGAAGGTTAGACAGACTGCATATTTTTGGACTGCCAAAAGGCCTTTGATACAGTACCGCACATGAGACTGCTGTTCAAAATTGAGAGGCAGGCAGGAGTAAGCAGAAAGACCCTAGCATGGGTAAGGAACTATCTAAAAGGAAGGAGCCAGAGAGTTACAGAAAGGGGCGAGAAGTCGGACTGGCGAACAGTAATGAGTGGAGTACCTCAAGGATCGGTGCTGGGGCCAATTCTATTTCTAACTAGCAGTACCTGGCCACAGCAACCTTCCCTGTCCCCCAGTCCTCCCCACGATTCCCCCTAACCCGTCTCCTCAGTCTCCTAACCATTCTCTACTCCACCGTCCCCTGGTCCTTCCCACCATTCCCCACTCCACCATCCCCTCTTCCTTCTCACCATGCCCCACTCCACTGTCCCTTTGTCCTCCCCATCATCCTCCATTCCCCCATCCCCTCGTCCCCACCTTCCCAAACTCCCCCGATCCCTCGTCCTTCCCCACCATTACCCCCCCCCTTTTCCCCTCATCATCCCCACCATTCCCTACTCCCTCGTCCGACGCCTTCCCAAAGGGTCTGATGTTCCCATGAGAAAATTGGGAATATAAAGTGATCTGATGTTCCCATCACTGAAATATGAGAAAAAGTTAAAAATTGAAATGAAAATATGAAAAAAATAAAAAAATAAACTATACCCATGAAATGAACGGGATTTTAAACAACACAGCTCAATTCCAACGCAATTCACACAAAATAATTAAATCAAAATGAAAATATATCAAAATCTATGAAAATTTAATTTATTTTCTGATTGAAACATTTCAATGTTTCAATTAGAAACATTGACAAGGAATTGTAACATATTTAGTATAGCATGTGTGTGTTGCTCTTACGTGCAACAGATGGCGCTGTTTTTCAAGAAACGCATAGTTTTACCTGTCACAGGTGTGGCATCTATACTTATACTTACGAAATGAATGGTATGGTAAACAACGCAGCTCAATTCCAACACAATGTTACACAAAATATTTCAATAAAAAATAAAATAAATCGAAATTTATGAAAATAAAATTTATCAATGCTATCGGAAACATTGAAATGGAATTCGTGACATATTTAGTATCGCGTGCATGTTGCTATTGCAAAATGCAAAAGATGGCGCTGTTTAAAAAAAAATGCATGTTTTTACCTGTTAGAGGGGTTGCATCTATATAGTACGTACATAAAAAGACTCGCCTATTTGAATGCGACGTTGTGTCAAAATTTCAAGCTCTTACGTCCAACAGATGGTGCTGTTTAAAAAAAAAACATGTTTTTTCCTGTCACAGGTAAGGCATGTAGATATATAAAAGGATACACCTTTTCGAATGCAACGTTGTGTCAAATTTCAAAGCAATCGGTAAAAAAAGATTTCGAAGATTTCCCCTCACGTGAAAAACACATGAAAAAAACAGTTTTTCAGAAAAAACATGTTATTTTTGCTGTCACAGACGTGACATCTGTAAAGTATGTATATAAAAACCTCCGAGCAGGTTTTTATATACATACTCTTTAGATGTCACGTCTGTGACGGGGAAAAAACATGTTTTTTTTTTTAACTGTGTTTTTCATCTGTTTTTCATGTGAGGGAAATCTTCGAATCCTCTTTACCGATTGCTTTGAAATTTTGACACAAAGTTGCATTCGAATAGGCGCGTATTTTTATATAGCTACTATATACATGTTTCACCTGAGACTGGGAAAAAACATGCTTAAAAAACAAAGCGCCATCTGTTGGGCGTAAGAGCAACGCACACTGTAATCTCAGGAAGTTCATCACCAATTGCTTTGAAATCTTTACACAACGATCTATTCGAATATGCTCGTGTTTTTGTATACCTACTATATAGATGACAGGTAAAAACATGCTTATTTAGAAAAACAGTGCCATCTGTTGCACGTAATAACAACACACGCTATTCTCAATATGTTATGATTCCATTTCAATGTTTCCGATTGCAAAGATAAATCGAATTTTCATTGATTTCTATTTATTTTCATTTTGATTTAATTATTTTGTGTGACATTGCATTGGAATTAAGCTGTATTGTATACTATACCCTTCATTTCGTAAGAGTAAGAATGGATGCCACACCTGTGACAGGTAAAAGCCTGTTTTTGTTTAGAGAAACAAAACATGTAGCCACACAGATGACACATGTAGTGTCATGTGCTCTGAAGATGACACATGTAGCGTCATGTGCTCTGAAGATGACACATGTAGCGTCATGTGCTCTGAAGATGACACATGTAGCGTCATGTGCTCTGAAGATGACACATGTAGCGTCATGTGCTCTGAAGATGACACATGTAGCGTCATGTGCTCTGAAGATGACACATGTAGTGTCATGTGCTCTGAAGATGACACATGTAGCGTCATGTGCTCTGAAGATGACACATGTAGCGTCATGTGCTCTGAAGATGACACATGTAGCGTCATGTGCTCTGAAGATGACACATGTAGCGTCATGTGCTCTGAAGATGACACATGTAGCGTCATGTGTTCTGAAGATGACACATGTAGCGTCATGTGTTCTGAAGATGACACATGTAGTGTCATGTGCTCTGAAGATGACACATGTAGCGTCATGTGCTCTGAAGATGACACATGTAGCGTCATGTGCTCTGAAGATGACACATGTAGCGTCATGTGTTCTGAAGGTGACACATGTAGCGTCATGTGCTCTGAAGATGACACATGTAGCGTCATGTGCTCTGAAGATGGCACATGTAGCGTCATGTGCTCTGAAGATGACACATGTAGCGTCATGTGTTCTGAAGATGACACATGTAGCGTCATGTGCTCTGAAGATGACACATGTAGCGTCATGTGTTCTGAAGATGACACATGTAGCGTCATGTGCTCTGAAGATGACACATGTAGCGTCATGTGTTCTGAAGATGACACATGTAGCGTCATGTGCTCTGAAGATGACACATGTAGCGTCATGTGCTCTGAAGATGACACATGTAGCGTCATGTGTTCTGAAGATGACACATGTAGCGTCATGTGTTCTGAAGATGACACATGTAGCGTCATGTGCTCTGAAGATGACACATGTAGCGTCATGTGTTCTGAAGATGACACATGTAGCGGCATGTGCTCTGAAGATGACACATGTAGCGTCATGTGCTCTGAAGATGACACATGTGTCATCATGTGCTCTGAAGGTGACACATGTGTCATCATGTGCTTTGAAGATGGCACCAATATACATGTTTGGAGATTAAGGAGACGGAACCTAACTACAGACGAGCGTCTCTGACAAGCACCGTCCCCCTGCAAGGTATTAGCAAGAATAGTAAGGATAAGATTATTAACATTCCCTCAGAGGATTACGCATGTAAACAAACACCAAACAGTTAAAAAAAATCTACTGAATTTACATGATAATAAAATAATGAAAATAAAACAAAATAACAAAAGACTTGTTGACCAGACCACACACTAGAAGTTGAAGGGACGACGACGTTTCGGTCTGTCCTGGACCATTCTCAAGTCGATTGTGAGAATGGACAATCGACTTGAGAATGCTCCAGGACGGACCGAAACGTCGTCGTCCCTTCAACTTCTAGTGTGTGGTCTGGTCAACATACTTCAGCCACGTTATTGTGACTCATCGCCTGCAACAACAGACTTGCATATTACTTTACTATTTGCCACAAGCAGTATGGGTCAAGTACAAGTATCTGCTACAAGCAGATGGCCAAACTGTTTTTAAGATAGTTCTGCATAATAGCTTCCTTCCTACATAAGAGCTTCTTGGTGAGCCTGCATAGTTCTGCACGAACATCAGGAAGATGTTCCTACCTGATCAACCAGGCTGTGACTCATACGTCAGGCTGCGAGCAGCCGCGTCCAACAGCCTGGTTGATCAGCCCGGCAACCAGGAGGCCTGGTCGACGACCGGGCCGCGGGGACGCTAAGCCCCGGAAGCACCTCAAGGTAAGGTAAGATGCTACAGTAGTTAAGAGATAACCTAAATAGTGAGACTCAGAGTCCCATATCGGCCCGTCCTCCTAAGGTTACCCAACGTCAAGAAACTGCCGGACTAAAGTGCCCTTATCCTAACCTACTAGAGGACCCAAAACAGAAAACGGGACAGTATGTAAATTTCGCGAGCCACTACCATTTTCAAAGTAAGACGATTTTTAGCCTTAGGACCTCGGGGCCTTAGGACCAGGGGCCTCGTAGCCTGGTGGATAGCGCGTAGGACTCGTAATTCTGTGGCGCGGGTTCGATTCCCGCACGAGGCAGAAACAAATGGGCAAAGTTTCTTTCACCCTGAATGCCCCTGTTACCTAGCAGTAAATAAGTACCTGGGTGTTAGTCAGCTGTCACGGGCTGCTTCCTGGGGGTGGAGGCCTGGTCGAGGACCGGGCCGCGGGGACACTAAAGCCCCGAAATCATCTCAAGATAGGAAGAGTATACGTCAAAATGTGACGCTCTATTAGGATAACGGGTTGCACAGATTAGGGTGAGAAGCAGGACTGCGCAAAGTAACGAGTAAAGTCCCGCAAGAATCTGGGGCCAGATTCACGTAGCCGTTACGCAAGCACTTACGAACGTGTACATCTTTCCTCAATCTTCGACGGCTTTGGTTACATTTATTAAACAATTTACAACTATGAAAACGTCCCGATCAACTGTTATTATTGTTATAAACAGCCTCCTGGTGCTTCGGAGCTCATTAAAAAAACTGTTTATTAAGTGTAAACAATGCCACGAAAAATTGAGAAACGATGTACAGGTTCGTAAGTGCTTGCGTAACTGCTTCGTGAATCTGGCCCCTGGTTGCACTCCAGCACAACCCGTCCTCGACTCTAGTCCATTACATCCAGCGGTCGATCCCACAGACGCATTCATAAATGTTTACATTGTGTTCATTCAATATGCTAATATTATAAGATATTAGCGTATTGTGCATATGTAGGCATAGGTAAGGTTAGGTGTTTAGGTTCTCTTGGCGATTATTTGTATTTGTAGTACGTGGGTAATCCTATTTATATAAGGATTAAGCAATTTGTTATGTAAGGAGATTAGTTCTCTTCCATGGATTATTAAGCAAAAGTATAAGAAAATAAATCACAGAAGACTAATTGGCCCATGCGAGTCTACACATACTTACACTCAAATAAACTCACAAGTGCATGAAACAAAACAGCAATCCATTTTTTACTGCATTACCTGGTACTTCTTTTCATAAATCTTCAACGTATTTCCATACCAATTTTCTCCGTGTTTTTATCAGAATGTAAACTTATTCAATTTGTCTAATGTTTAGTGTTCTATTTTGCGTTGATTTATATATATATAACTTTAATTATATATTCCCTCTCTAATACACTTTCATCCACTTACATACTTCAATTTTCGTATTGATTACTCATCGCTTCTCTAAAAAATATAATTGATGCTTTCTTAATCTTTGTGTCAACACAGGGTGCAGCTGGAGGCAGTGGATGTGAGTTGGAAGAGCTTAGATTTGGGAGAGAGCTGATATTGTGGCTTGAAGCCATGGTTGTTGTATTATATGTGGAACAAGACACTCTATAAGACGGTAGTCGAGGGATTGATACAGTGTTTCAGACGGGGGTTGGACACGTATATGAATGAGTCTGGTTAGATATAAAGTGTGGAACAAGACACTGTATAAGATGGTAGTCGAGGGATTGATACAGTGTTTCAGACGGGGGTTGGACACATATATGAATGAGTCTGGTTAGATATAAAGTGTGGAACAAGACACTGTATAAGACGGTAGTCGAGGGATTGATACAGTGTTTCAGACGGGGGTTGGACACGTATATGAACGAGTCTGGTTAGATATAAAGATGTGCTGCCTCTTATGGAATATTAAGTCTTTTCCAGTTTCTATTATTATCAACATCTTTTGTTTTATTCCGCTGCTTTAGTTAGGTTTTTATTTTCTAAGATTATCTTTTCAGCCTTCTCTGCACAAAATAAAGATTTTGTGCAGAGAAGGAAGTTTTGGTTCTGGGTGAAAAATGTTTCCTGTACATGATTTCCAAAATTCTATTTGGTCTTTGCCTTACACTTATTCAATTACATATTGGCTTAAGATCCCTACAAATACAGACTCCCAGTTCATCTTCACATTTAGATTTTGAAATGTCAGCACTGTTTTCCTCGTATCTTGCAACTTTTATAATATCTCGCAACCACAACCCAACATTTTTTAACATTACAACATTCTCGCGATCACAACCCAACATTTTTCAACATTAAACTACATCTGCAAATTTTACATCTATTTTAAATACTCATCAATATTGATTTATATAAATTTTTAGTATTCCTCTGAATTGATTTAATTTCCATTTATTTTAGTTCCTTCAAATTAAAGAATGCTGCTCTGAATAAATCACTTTCATAAACGGCAAATACCAGAGGTTCTGGGAAAGAACCCGGAGAAGATGGTTTCCAGCATCGACTTAACTCCACTTATGACAAATCTATTTCCCTTGAATTCTTCATGCACTTATCCAACTTGGAATAACCTTAATCCGATTTTGCTCTAACTTCCTAGTGAGGCACACTATCAAAGATTTTGTAAAATGTATGAATGTTGCAAATCTTTCCATGATCAACTGCTTGAAATGTGTTGAAAATGAACAAGAATAATTTTGTTAAACAAGTGTTGCCTTTAATAAAGGATTCTCAACATTTTTCCTAATCTGAGTTTTTCTCCATATAAACGATTTACTTTTGCAGATATCGTTTCCAGCAATTCTTGTACCATAGATGCTATCTTGCCCAGTGTTCGGTGAGAGAGATGTGTCTCATTCCGTAAAAGACTGTATTAAAACATTCCCAACTTTCCACTATTCAGGTTGACTGTTCGACTCTACAATTAATTAAATTACAAGTCACCTGTTAACTAACGCTTCATTCTTTAAGGAAGCTAACAAACGCTTTGGTCTCGGAGACAAGTTGGGCTTTGATTATTGTGTTTGTTCAATAACTTCCTCCCTCTTAATTACTAAACTAGTAAACTTACTATTTTTACTTCCCGACATACTTGCAGGTTTACCTGCAGGTAAAATGTCAATGTTTTCACTAGTAAGTACAGATACAAGTAATTATTTGAATACTATCCATTTCTTTGTCATTATAAGCTATATGTTATGATATATTTTTCAGGAACACAGCGCTCCCATCTCCTGTCAAAAACATGCTGTCGTATCTCAGTATTTTTTAGCTAATAGATAATTTTAGGGATCCACACTGCAACATATCAAGACCTAACTTCAAGTTCTGTACGAATTCTGCCTAAAACTGAAGTTAGAGCTTGACAGGCTCAAGGAGCATGTGAAATGCTTGAAGCAGTGAAAGCTTTGGTATAAGGATGAAAAATGGAAAGAAATCTAACAAGATAGCTAGTGAGTGGTGGGATCAACCTGCGTTCCAGTGACTGACTTGGACCGCAGCAAAGGACAGGAAACTAATCATCAAGAAGGTTATGGCCGAGACATCGGATCACCTCTCTCTCTTATTTTAGAAAATTTCAGCACGAAATAAGAGAAGGACTCAAGCAGGAACACAGAAGAGAACTTAAACAGGAACACTGTAAGTAGGAAAGCTATGAATCACAACAGAAAGCAGGAGGATATTGGTTGTTATGGTTTTGCAGAAGCTGTATATAGATGAAGCCTTCTCTACCAACGTCGCAAGAAATATAGTTAAGGCATATTTCACAAAGACGAAGGTTGTAGACGTACAACCCGTTCTCGCAAATTTAATAAGTCAATATTGACTTATTAAATATGAGCATAGGTGACACTTAACATAATAGATACCCTTAAAAAGATTCATAGAAAACACCGACCTTACCTAACCTACTTAGTATGTTAAGATAAGCATCTTATTGCTTCGTAATTACAATTATTACCTAACCTATAATAGGTATAGGTTAAGTAATAATTGTAATTACGAAGCAATAAGATGCTTATCTTAAGATACTAACAAGGTTAGGTAAGGTCGGTGTTTTCTATGAATCTTTTTAAGGGTATCTATTATGTTTAGTATATCACCTATGCACGTAGTTAATAAGTCAATATTGACTTTACGAATTTGCGAGAACGGGTTGAGACGTAGCAGACATAATGAGCAGTGAGGTAAAGGAATCAAGTCCAGTATCTGCATGCCACTTTTTGAAACAATATTCCCGAAGAACGAGAGTTGATGGACAAGTATAAAGTACCATTATACTTTATGAGAAATAAGGAAGAGGATCGGGTTCTGTGAGGTGTTCCGCCCAAGTTTTGAGTTGGCAGTGAATATATGTCGAGACCGATTGATGTGAATCAATACTTGAAAACTATTAAACGAAAATTTAAATACAATTTGGGGATATCTTGGACTCAAAGCGGCATGAACAGCTTGTGTGTGTAGGTCGGGGTCCATGTCTCTACTGAAGGAGTTGCATTTTTTCTACTCATTAGAGGAAATATTATGAAAGAATATTAACGGTTTATTTAACAGATATAATTATTTTATTTTATTTTATTTATATACAGAAGGAACATTGGGTTTGTGAGAGTATATAACACTGATGTTCTTACATTCTTGCTTAGCCACTAACACATGTAGAGTTTTGGGCAGGTCTTTAAACTAACAGATAAGGTAAGATTACTAATTGGCACATTATGTCAAAATTGAAGTTCAATATAATAAGTACAATATAGATTGATGGAAATGATTACACTGGTAAAGTTCCATGTCTGAAGTATTAATATTGGGGCAGTGGGTAGCAAAAGATACAGTGTGAGTTTGAAACACAATGCAGGAAACTATGAGGATGAAATTAGGTACTTTTTTTTAATATTGAATAAGACATCGGTTGGAAATATATTTTAACGTAATAGAGAGTGAATTCCATAGACTGGGTCCTTTTATTTGTATGGAGTGTTTGCACAGATTTAGTTTAGCTCTGGGGGATATCAAAGAGCTCTTTATTTCTGGTATGGTGCTTATGGGTTCTATTAATTTAGCAAGGAAGAGTGTCAAATCAGGATTAGCGTTTATGAACAAGGTTTTGTACATGTAAATATCACATGAGAATGTGTGGAGTGTATGTTTAGCATGTTTAGGGATTAAAACATAAGGGCTTCGTGTAACCGCCATAATCTCAAAAGTTAGTTGCCGACTTGTATATTATTTGTTTTAAGTGTTCATGCCAGTGTTTATGTTTTGGCGATTATTCACATCAGTGATAAGAAATGAAAGTTGGCGTTCGATGCACAGAAATGAATGAAGAATTCTATATTTACTAGGACAGAATGTTTTGAAGTTCAAGAAATTTAAATTTGTGAGTAGGCTTCACTGACATTCATTTTCATTTTTGTGACATTGATAACACTATGATTATGTCATTCCTTGGCTTGAGGAATCTCGGTTAAGCACTTACCAGAAGACATACTTATTTATTAGTACTTACCACAAGAAAGGCAGGTAGACGGGACAAAACCAGAAATGGTTCATACAGATTATTGCTGGCCAGAAGGGAGGAAGGCAAACTGTAGCTTGCCTGAAGGGAAGAACTTGACGGGAGGCAGTGAGACAGAAAGAGGGCAGCTTGACGGTAGGGAGCAAGGCAGGAGACAGCCAGAAGGAAGGGTGCTTGACGGTAGGGAGCAAGGCAGGAGACAGCCAGAAGGAAGGGTGCCTGACGGGAGGGAGCAAGGCAGGAGACAGCCAGAAGGAAGGGTGCTTGACGGTAGGGAGCAAGGCAGGAGACAGCCAGAAGGAAGGGTGCTTGACGGTAGGGAGCAAGGCAGGAGACAGCCAGAAGGAAGGGTGCCTGACGGTAGGGAGCAAGGCAGGAGACAGCCAGAAGGAAGGGTGCCTGACGGTAGGGAGCAAGGCAGGAGACAGCCAGAAGGAAGGGTGCTTGACGGTAGGGAGCAAGGCAGGAGACAGCCAGAAGGAAGGGTGCCTGACGGTAGGGAGCAAGGCAGGAGACAGCCAGAAAGGAGTCAATCACACGGAAGGCAGCCAAGGAAAACTCGTCCCCAGACAACAGAGTCAGAATTTGATGGCTTTGTTACGTCTGACTGGCCAGTGATTCTCACTTGTAATGTCTTCGGCACAGCAATTAAACTTCCCAGAAGTTGATCGTCTCCAACAACCTGCTGAGAACTATTGTTTCCTATTTGTTGGCGAATTTCTCATTATTTCCAGTGTTTGACTGACTTAGTTCTTATATTTTTCTTTTACTACAATAAGTACACGAATATTTGTGTTTGTGTTTGATAATGTGCCTGACAGCTGTGTGCCTCTACTGAGCAATATAAATTAGTGCTAGATTAAGCCACAACTCTCTTGCTCTATCTGATCACAGCTAATTCTTTCTGCTCTTATCTTTCTCATAAATTAAAATCTCTCATTGAACGACTGTTATAACGATTTTGTTTGCTAATTCCAAAAAATATACTTTTGATACGTGACTTTTATACAATGTAATCAAGAAATAAAGATATCTTCCGATTATCTCAGATCTTCAAAGTCAAACTCATTATAATTAGAGCTCGTCTCAATTATTTTGTCGATACATGATGATGTTAAAGTTTCTAAGAATATTGATGTCTAATATAGAGCTGACGTGGGACAGAGCAAATCCATAAAGCTCTATAATAATGATGACACAGAGCCAGTACACTGTAATAATACCAGAGTCAGTACAGCATTATATTAACATAGTCAGTGCACTATAATAATCACAGAGCCGGTACACTATAATAATCACATAGAACCAGTACATTATAATAATCACATAGACCCCAGTACACTATAATAATCACATAGAGCCAGTACATTATAATAATCACATAGACCCAGTACACTATAATAATCACATAGAGCCAGTACATTATAATAATCACATAGAACCAGTACACTATAATAATCACATAGAGCCAGTACATTATAATAATCATATAGAGCCAGTACATTATAATAATCATATAGAGCCAGTACTTCCTATCCTATAATTCATCCTAAATCTTAATGAGGATAATTTTTTTTTGTGATTTAACGAGCTTGGAATTTGTAATACTGTAATATGCAGTTTCCTGCCAGGGGAAGCTATGGGGGTTCGACCACTACCACTTAAGTATTGCTCAATACCTAGGCCATATACACTGTAAAGTTGGGTGAGGTTAGCCCTAAGCGCCTGGCCGCCTACTTTTAACAAACATTTTTTCTTATAGGTCTATATATGTATATATTTATTTATATTCGTATATATTGGGAACACTCATGTTTATTGAATATAATAGAAAGTGTGTAATCAATGATTCCAGCACGACTCTTCTCTATATTTCTTGTGTTATTCACTTGAGAACTTACTAATTTACTCTTCAAAGTTCATTTTACAGGTTCATTATTATCTGAAGCTAAGACATACGTTTCGTTGACACTGTCAACATTTTCAGAGGCGTGAATACAATTTAGTGGAACAGCAGAAAGTATAACCAAGAGTGAAGTGAAGTGTAATATGGGCCAAAAGACACACAGCAGCTTATCCACATTCCAGTGATAGCTGGGGCGGGATGTTGGGTGTTCTGTCTTGGTCTTGAAGATGGAGAATGTACCCGAGTGTTGGCTGGGTGTTGACAGCTGACTGGGCGAGTCTGAAGTGTAGTCCCTCATCGGTGTCCAATCTTCTATTGTATTTGTATCTGCCGATTATTGCAGCGTTGTCAGGATATCTCTGGCGATGATATGGTTCCTTGTGTAGAGACCGCTGTGTTCCTGGAAGGCACCTTGCTGTTTGTGCAGTGTCATTCGCCTTAAAAGAGATGTTCTTATTTTGCCTATATATTGAAATTGTTGTGGCTGACAGTCCCCAAGTGGGTTTGTGAAGGTACAGATGCCATTCGTCTTTTTCAAGGAATTTTGCTTCTTGTTAGGAGAGTTCTTCATGAGCAAGTTGGCTGTCTCCTTGCCAACTTGCTCGAGAAGAACTCAGTCTTCTGGTTGGTGTCGGTGGGTGTCGCGCTTCTATCAATAATGTCTTTCAGGACACTTTTGTGTCCTTCACACAGGACACACACACACACACACACACACACACACACACACACACACAATTATATATATATATATATATATATATATTATATATATATATATATATGTCGTACCTAGTAGCCAGAACACACTTGTCAGCCTACTATGCAAGGCCCGATTTGCCTAATAAACCAAGTTTTCATGAATTGTTTTTAGACTGCCTAACCTACCTAACCTAACCTAACCTACCTTTTTCAGCTACCTAACCTAACTTAACCTATAAAGATAGGTTAGGTTAGGTTAGGTAGGGTTGGTTAGGTTCGGTCAAATATCTACGTTAATTTTAACTCCAATAAAAAAAAATTGACCTCATACATAATGAAATGGGTAGCTTTATCATTTCATAAGAAAAAAATTAGAGAAAATATATTAATTCAGGAAAACTTGGCTTATTAGGCAAATCGGGCCTTGCATAGCAGGCCGAGTACGACGTTCTGGCTACTAGGTACGACATATATATATATATATATATATATATATATATATATATATACCTGTGACAGGTAAAAACATACTTTTTTTAAGAAACAGCGCCATCTACTGCACGTAAGAGCAACACACACTATCCTAAATAAGTTACGATTCCATTTCAATGTTTCCGACTACATTGACAAATTTAATTTTCATAGATTTCGATTTATTTTAATTTTGATTTAATTATTTTGTGTGACATTGCATTGCAATTAAGTTGTTTATCATAACGTTCATTTCACGAGAATAAGTACAGATTCCACACCTGTGACAGGTAAAAACGTACTTTCTTTTGAAAAACCGTGTCATGTGCTGCATGTAAGAGAAACACACGCTATAATAAATATGTTAAGATTCCAGTTTAATGTTTCCGATTTCAGTGATAAATTGAATTTACATAGATTCCAATTTATTTTCATTTTGATTTAATTACTTTGTGTGACAATGTGTTGGAATTGAGCTGTGTTGTTTACCATACCGTTCATTTCATGAGTATAGTTTATTTTTTCATTGTTTTTCATTTCGTTTTTTTTTACCTGCTTTTCTTATATATCAGTGATGGGAACATTAGAGCATTCCCAATTTTCTGATGGGAACATCAGAACATTTGGGAATGCATCAGACGAGGGAGTGAGGAATTGTGAGGAGGACGAGGGGATGGGAGTAGGGGGATGATTGGGTGAACGAGGGGATGGGGGAGGGGGGAATGGTTAGGAAGATGAGGAGACAGTGGAGTGGGGGATGGTAGGGAGGACAAAGGGACAGGGGAGTGGCGGAATGGTGGGAACGACGAAGGGACGGGGGAGTGGGGAATGGTTGGGAGGACGAGGGGATGGGAGAGTAAGAAATGGGTGGGAGGACGAGGAGACGGGGGAGAGAGGAATGGTGGGGAGGACTGGGAGATAAGGGAAGGTTGCTATGGCTCAGCAACGAACATTCGTTGCTGAGCCACAACAACGCGTGGTCGGGGACAGCTAATACTGAAATAAGGAGGACCTGTAATGTATTATTTGTCATTTCATCAGCGTTTGCTTGCTGGCTTATCCTACTTTTGGTGATCTCTTTGATATATTTCTTAGCGACTCCATTATTCACTTAGGCTTGTGACGGCCCTGAAACCATGCATATCGGCGTTTGCCTTTCCACTGGACAATTTCAGCTAAGTGAAGAGTGAGGACCTGCTGCATGGGTAACAAATTCTCCTCCATATCGACCTACCTAGACTTTGCACTCAGGAGAGGACACTCCAGCCTCGATAAACCAGAGCGCTACTCCTGTATCTCCCGAGACTGCAGGATGCCTACTTCTACCCCTCAGTGGACGTCCGCTTTGAGGCCAATGTCAACAAGAAGTTTCCGTTCTACGGTACCCATGTAAAAATTAGCAAATAGAACAGCAAGGGGGGACGCCATAGCGACATTTTCAACTTGTTTGTAGATGCGACCATCATGGCCCTGAAAGGGTGCGGAGAGACCACATTAAAAGAGCACAGTTTGTTAACAAACCTGAATGTAAATGTTAAATTACTCTAGAGCGATGAGAGCAACGCAAGAGTCGACCACAATACAAAGTAAAGTTGGCGTATAGAAAGCAGCTGCTGAAGAGTATACAGAACCGCATGGAGCCCATCAGATAACATGCAACCCTCCGGTGGAAGGCGGAACAAATAGATGTTAACCAGGAAAAAAAGCTCTGTTGCACCGCCGATTGGCAGACTTCGACCAATCCGTGAGCAGAGTAGTAGTGCAGGAATGTCAGGAAAAATGAAAGGATATATTAATAAAAGGAAGTTAGGGGTTTATAAGCCGTCACCATGAAGGCCAAGGCTTTATCAAATTTCACAAGTGGAACCTTCTAATGGGCAAGGCAGGAACAATACCAGGGGGACACATTACGGAAGTGAACCATCTAAGAACCCTGGAAACTGGACATAACTGCAGTTAAACAAAAGAAGGAAGAGGAATTAGGGTCCACGAGAGGAGCAGTCGTCACAGTACGGCTCCAGAGGACACGGTGGCATTATTGGGAGCATGCATTATTATTATTTGAGGCAATACCGACTGCGTCCGTCCTCAAGTGACACCACCATAGTCAACACACAGGCTCTGGACAACGAACGAACTGAAGGCTTAACTGATGAACGAAAGGACTGGGGATGAATGGAAGGACAAGGGATGAATGGAAAGACAGGAGATGAACCTGTTCTGAGGCGTAACCCCAAGTGATACAGAGCTTCAAGGCGACGAAGAACCGAGTATGAAGCAGAAGCTATAATGTAGTTAGTCTAAGTGAATGTGGAACAAGATAGGGCGCCTCGTGTCTGATCCCTGTTTGAGTTCGGTATTCTCCCACACGTGACTGTGTATGAGGTTCCACCACCATCTCGTCCTCCTAACCATTCCCCACTATCCCATCCCCACATCCTCCCCAACATCCCCCACTCCTGTCCCCCTCGTTTACCCCACCATTCCCCCACTCCCTCATCCGATGCATTCCAAATTATCTGGTTTTCCCCTCAGAAAATTGGGAACATCAAATGATCTGTTGTTCCCATCAATGAAATATAAGAAAAACAGTTTAAAAAACGAAATGGAAGACAATGAACAAATAAAAAATAAACTATACTCACAAAATGAACGGTATGGTAAACAACACAGCTCAAGTCCAACACAATGTCACACAAAATAATTAAATCAAAATGAAAATAAATCGAAATCTAGGAAAATTAAATTTTTCAATGCAATCGGAAACATTGAAATGAAATTGTAACCTAATTAATATAGTGTGTGTTGCTGCTACGTGTAATAGATGGCCCCCCTCCCTCCCCCCTCCCCCCCAACCCCCACCCCCCCCCAAAAAAAAAACTTGTAACAGGTGTGGTAGCTATACTTATACTTACGAAATGACCAGTATGGGAAACTACACAACTCAATTCCAACGCAATGTCATACAAAATAAATAAATGAAAAATAAAATAAATCGAAATCTATGAAAATTCAATTTATCAATGCAACTGGAAACATTGAAATGGAATCGTAACATATATAGGATAACATGTGTTGCTATTATATGAAACAGATGGCGCTATTAAAAAAAAAAACATTTTTACCTGTCACAGGTGTGACATCAATATAATAGGTATATAAAAACATGCAAGTATTCAAATGGAATGTTGTGTCAAAAATTGAAAAGCAATAGGTGAAGAATTTTCAGAGATTACAGTGTGAGTTGCTCTGACGTCCAACAGATGGTGCTGTTTAAAAAAAAAAAACATGTTTTTTCCAGTCGCAGATGAGGCCTGTATATAATAGGTATATAAAACCATGCGCCTATTCGAATGCAACGTTTTGTCAAAATTTCAAAGCAATCGGTAAGAAGGTTTCGAAGATTTCGCTCACATGAAAAACACGTTAAAAACGCAGTTTTTTCAGGAAAAGCATGTTTCTTCCCGTCACAGATGTGACATCAATATAGTATGCATATAAAAACCTGCTCGGATGTGAATGGAACGTTGTGTGAAAATTTCGAAGCAATCGGTGAAGAACTTTCGGAGATTAGCGATTTTGAACAAACGAACATTTCCATTTTTATTTATAGATAAAAAATTTAAATTCTTTGTTACACGAAGAAGAATGCATTACGTCGTGTATGCAGGCGATGAGTCACAATAACGTGGCTGAAGTATGTTGACCAGACCACACACTAGAAATTGAAGGGACGACGACGTTTCGGTCCGTCCTGGACCATTCTCAAGTCGATCGACTTGAGAATGGTCCAGGACGGACCGAAACGTCGTCGTCCCTTCAATTTCTAGTGTGTGGTCTGGTCAACATACGTCGTGTATGTTTGTGTTGATGAAAGTATTGATTGTGTTGTGTATATTTTGAGAATTAATTCAAAAGTAGATGAATAGCAGATGTATATTATTTCAATATGTATTTAATATTTTATATCAAAGAATATACATGTTGTTTTATAATAAATTTACAGTAAATATATAATTTACATCAAAATACATTACTACAATTTTTTATTGCGTTACTTTTAGTAGAATAATTTTACTTTTCTTTTGTTTAAAATCACTTCATAACGGGGAATATAATCCATTATTTTTTGTTCTTTGTACATTTTGTTTCTCGTACATAATACAATACTGCACAGACGATGAGTCACAATAATGTGGCTGAAGATATGATGACCAAACCACACGACAGAAGATGAGGAGACGACGACGTTTCGGTCCGTCCTGGACCATTATCCTGTCGTATCTGGAGGACCGAAACGTCTTTGTTTCTCCGTCTTCTGGCGTGGTTTGGTCATCATTTACATCTCAGTATTTGTTTAGAATTATTTGGAGACAAGTACCTGAGGAAGGAGACGATGCAGATGTAGTTGACGTAGAATGTAGAATGCCCCTGTTACCTAGCAGTAAAAGGTACCTGGGAGTTAGTCAGCTGTCACGGGCTGCTTCCTGGGGGTGGAGACCTGGTCGAGGACCGGGCCGCGGGGACATTAAAAAAGCCCCGAAATCATCTCAAGATAACCTCAAGATAACCTCTGACGTAGTTAGCAACTACAGGGCTTAACCCGGGCCATCTTGATCCACCACCTGTAGGCAGAGAGATCTCGTGTCTTCACGCGTCTGTCTGTATATGTTACCTTTTATTTGTCTATTGTTCTGCTTGTATGGCAGCTACTAGTGTTCAAGTTATTCTGACCATCCGCAAATAAGCAGACAAAGTTCCCGTTACTTTCCACATCTGTTTGTATACTGCACCTTTTTGATTTGGTCTTTCACGCATGCAATCATTTTTTTTCATTTTTTTTCCATGAACATTGGTATATGTGGAGTAACACCAGGAAGTATTCTGATGACTTCCTTCAGTAGGGGTTTACTTTTCTTCCAAAGTGATAGGGAAGAACTCCAATCTGTTGACGGAACTTCTGAAACCAAGACAAAGAAAAGGTTTCAAACGTGGGTTGGACATGTATATTAGGAGTGAGTGGTTGTAAATAGGAGCTGCCTCGTATGGGCCAAAAGGCCTTCTGCAGTTACCTTTATTCTTATGTTCTTATGAATCAATGAAGCCTTCAAAGTTTAAACTTTAACTTACCAATGGCTCCAGAGCATGCTGGAAGGAATAGGGTTTTCTTCATCGAGTAAGCTTGACAAGCTTGACAAGTGACAACAACATGATGTAATTGATAACATCCACTAGAAGAGAGGGAACATCACTGAAGCATTATAATATTTTAAAAAGCCACCGCAATTGCTATTCAGTTCATCCCTTCTTTTGAAAAAATAAATGGGTCGATTGGTTCCTGGAGTAGAA
>NC_091166.1:31091212-31146212 GCF_040958095.1 Procambarus clarkii
TCAGGAATGCTGATTAGCGTGAACACAGTGATTGGTGAAGGTCCTCAACCGTGGAGTTAATGAGATCCACCATCATCCCTAGCTCCTGTTTACTCGCAGACTGTGCGAGGATTTATTTCTTGTTTCTCTTTGATTACCTGTTGAAAATTATCTATTTTTAAGAGACGATTTTGTTAAGCGATTTGGCGGGTCATATTCCAGAGAAATGTAAGATTAAGGACCTGCCCGAAACGCTATGGGTGCTAGTGACTCTTCATGGATGTAAACACTCTTGTATATATAAGTAAAACAAAAGACGTGGTTATAGTAATTATTTTAAAAATTAGTGTGGATTTCGCAAGGTGTCACAAGTTCATTTACGTACTGGAGTTTTGTCAGGTGAGGGGGGAAAGGGTGGGTGAGGGAGGATAAGCTGGATCAAGAATTACATTGTTTTATGATAAACTGACAAAAGAAGATCTTCTGATAGTGAAAGTCGTTTAATTTGGCGTGGTTCACTTAAGAGAACGACTATAATTATCTTTCAATAATCCGTTTGGGGAATTAAGATACACGTTCTCATAAGGATCAACCTGTTCAACAATATACTCGAGTTACAGGTTGAACATTCAGTCTAACAGGAAAACGATATTCATCAACTTACAGGGATTCCAAATTAAACTAATTATTCTCTCCAAACTCAGCAACAACAGTGAATTTATAGATACGCGGACTACAGATACAAACACGCACACACATACCCACCATACACAACCAAGTCATTAATATGCAGGCGATGAGTCACAATAACGTGGCTGAAGTATGTTGACCAGACCACACATTAGAAGTTGAAGGGACGACGACGTTTCGGTCCGTCCTGGACCATTCTCAAGTCGATTGACTTGAGAATCAAGACCAATGGACTTGAGAATGGTCCAGGACGGACCGAAACGTCGTCGTCCCTTCAACTTCTAATGTGTGGTCTGGTCAACAAATTAATATAACTGGGTTCTTAATTAAATACTCATACCCACAGGATCTCACTTGGTTCAGTCTCTGGATTTTATATATATATTTTCCCTGTGATGAACATTTATTTGACAGTATGGGTGAGCTGGGAAGGGCACAAAGACTAGCGGTGTTAGAATGAAGGCTAATAACTTCCTAATTGCATATAATTTTCTAAATCTAAAATTTGGTGTGATATGTTATGTGCTAAAGCCATTGAGGATTCGGTATTCTGGCCATCTGGATGCAGACTAATTCTCCTACTAATCCTTGTTTGTAAAATTAAGGAATAAATTATGAAAATATAATCTCCTTCCAACTTTGAAAGTTTCCTCTCATCTCACGACAAAAATATCTTTGCAAACTTTTCTCGCCAACTTTTGCTGTTTCGTATTTCTTGATACTAAACCATGCTGTAGCGTCCATTGACGCAGACAATGCTGCACCTTGACTACGCTCCTCTACCAACTGATCTCAGAGACACTAGTCTTCCCGCTCTTCACATTTCTCTTCTGAGCAATAAACACAAGTTTAGTGTGCTCACAAATCTATATAAACAGTAATTACCATAGAAGCACAAGGCTCGGATAGCTTGCACTCTTTTGTGATGAAACACTTTTCTCTTAGCTTACATCCACACCGTCTTGCCCGTTTCTCATTTGACTATTATATAAAACTTCTTTTCTTGTTGAAGGGAAGAAGTTGATGCGCAGCCTGGCCAGAGACGACGTGGGGGGTGCCAACTCACCCTTCACTCCCCACACTCTTGCTCTCTCCAAACGACTAAAATCTGACATTAATTCAACGTTTCTGCAACATTTTGATCTTTGTAGTATTTTCAATGATTATCTTTACGGGTTAAATAACTTTGCCTCGATATTTCGATGGCATTATTGCAGAGGTTATTGTAATTTCAATGACTTTATTTTTCAGTCTGGTATCCCCTCTCTTACTGTCCTCCCCCCTCTCACTATCCTACCCATCTCACTATCCTCCCGCTCTCACTTTTCTCCCCCTCTCAATATCTTCCCCGTCTCACTGTATAGTACAGGGACCCTCTCACTATTCTCCCTTCTCATTATCCTCCCATCTCACTTTCTTCCCCTTCTCACTATTCTCCCCCTCTCACTATCCTCTCCCCTCCCACTATCTTCCCCATATCACTATCCTCCCGCTCTCAATATCCACCCACTCTCACTATCCTTCACCATTCACTATCCTCCTGCTTTCACAATTCTCCCCCTCTCACTATCCTCCCTCTCGCTATCCTCCCCCTCTCACTATCCTCTTCTTCTCATCATTCTCCCCCATCTCACTCTCCTCCTCCTCTCACTATCCTCCCCCTCTCACTATCCTCCCCTTCACACTATTCTCTCACTATCCTCCGCCTCTCACTATCCTCCCCTCTCTCACTATACTCACCTCTCACTCTCCTCCCCCTCTTACTATTCCCCTTTATCATCCCGCTCACACTATTCTCCCCCTTTCACTAATCTGCACATCTCACTATCCTTCCCTTCTTACTATCCTCCTGTTCTCACTATTTTCCCCCTCTTACTATTCTCCCCCTCTCACTATCCTCCCCCTCTCACTATACTCACCTCTCACTATCCTCCCACCTCTATCCTCCCTCTCTCACTACAATACCCCTCTCACTATCCCCCTCTCACTATCCTCTCACTATCCCCCTCTCACTATCCCTCTCACTATTCTGCCCATCTCACATTTCTCCCCCTCTCACTATCCTCCCCCTATCACTATCCTCCAGCTCTCACTATTTTCCTCCTCTCACTATCCTCCCCGTCTCACTATCCTCCTCTTTCACTATCGTCACCACTCTCACTATCCTGCACCGCTCACAATCCTCCTCCTCCTCCTCCTCTCACTATCCTCCCCGTTTCACTATTCCCTCCTCTCACTATCCTCCCCTCTCACTATCCTCCCCCCTCACTATTCTTCCTCTATCACTGTTCTCACCTCTCACTGTTCTCCCCCTCTTACTATCTTCCCCCTCTCACTTCCCCCTCTGACTATCCACCCGCTCTCACTATCCTACACCATTCACTATCCTCCCCCCCTCTCACTATCCTCCCCCTCTCACTATTCTCCCCCTCTCACTATTCTCCCCTCTCACTAGTCTCCCCTCTCACTATCTTCCCCTCTAACTATCCTCTCACTATCCTCCCTCTCAATATTCTCCCCCTCTCAATATCCTCCCTCTCTTACTATCCTCCCCCTCTCACAATCCTCACAATCTCACTATCCTCCCCTCTCATTACCATCCCACTCTCACTACCCTCCCTTTCTCACTATCCTCCACCTCTCACTATCCTCCCTCTCTCAATATCCTAACGCTCTCAATTTCCACCCGCTCTCACTATCCTACACCTTTCGCTATCCTCCTGCTTTCACTATCCTCCCCCACTCACTATCTTCCTATTTCACTCACCTCCCTCCCACTCACTATTCTCCCCCTTCACACTATCCTTACCCCACTCGCCACCCTCCCCCTCTCAAAATCCTCTCCCTCTCACTATCCTTCCTCTCTCACTTTCCTCCCCCTTCTCACTATTCTCCCCCCGCTCACTATCCCCCTCTCACTTTCCTCCCCTCTCACTATCCATCCCTTCGTACTATCCTCCCATTCTCACTCTCTTCCCTCTCTCACTATCCTGTACCTCTCACTATTATCCTTCTCTCACTATCCTGCACCTCTCAATATCCTCCACCTCACACTATCCTCCTTCTCTCACTATTGTTCCCATCTCACTATCTATCCTCCCTGTCTCACTATCCTCCCCTCTCACTACCCTCCCCTTCTCACTATCATCCTCCCTCTCACTATTCTCCCCCCCTCTCACTACCCTCCCCTTCTCACCATCCTCCTCCCTCTTACTATTCTACCCCCTCTCACTACCCTCCCCTTCTCACTATCCTCCTCCCTCTCACTATCCTCCCCATCTCACTATCCTATCGCTCTCACTATCCTCCCCCTCTCCCTACCCTCCCCTTCTCACTATCCTCCTCCCTCTCACTATTCTCCCCCCCCCCTCTCACTACCCTCCCCTTCTCACTATCCTTCTCCCTCTCACTATCCTCCATATCTCACTATTCTACCATATCTCACTATTCTACCGCTCTCACTATCCTTTCCCTCTCACTATCCTTTCCCTCTCACTATCCTCCCTCTCTTACTATTCTCCCCCACTCACTATCCTCCCGATCTCACTATCGTCCCCTTCTCACTATTCTCCCCCTCTCTCACTATCCTCCCGGTCTCACGCTCCTCCCCCTCTCACTATTCTTCCCCCTCATTATCTATCCTCCCCCTCATTATTTTTCCCCTATCCCCCTTCCTCCCCACTCTTCCTTATCTAGCATCCAACGTGGAATTGATATGAGCATTTCCAATCATATCCATACTAGGAGGGGTTATCCTGCTTTGTCTGGACCTCTTTGTCCTGATCATTCTATCCATCCTTCTATTCGTCTATCCATCAATCCACCCATCTATACACCCATCTATCCATTCATCTGTTTATTAATATTTTTCTCCATCTACCTATCCATCTCTTGATCCATCATCTATGTATCCTATCTATTCATCTTTCTCTCAATCTATCCTCCTCTATTCTTCATAATATCGAGTCCATCTATCTGCATCTATCCCTCAATCCGCCTATCCATCCATTTATTCATCTATTGAACTATTACTCCATCTGTTCATCAATCAATCCATCTACGCATCTATCCATCTAGCTTTCTATCTATTAATCCATCAACCCATCCATCCATCTAACTGTCCATTTATCCATTTATATATCGATGTACCCATCTATCCATCCATCTATACATCAATGTATCCATCGACCTAGCCATCACCTATCCATCCATCAATCCATCTAACTGTCCATTTATCCATATATCAATCAATCTACCCATCTATCTATCAATCTTTCTAATCTTCCATCTGTGCATCCATCTATCCATTAGCCTATATATTCATTTATTTTTCTATCACTATGTCTATCCATCTATCAGTCTGTCCACCCATCCATCTATCTATCTATCAGCCCTACATACATTTATCCATGTAGCCATACCTTTATTTATCTATCCGTCTCTCCATCAATTTATCTATGTATCTATCTATCCATCTGTCTCTCCAACAATCCATACATTTATCCATGCACCTATTCATACAATTATCCATTTATCTATCCATCCATCTATAAAACTGTCTATCCATCTGACTTTCCACCTATCCTTCTATCAATACATTCATCTATCTATTCATCCAACTATCAATCCATAAGTCTTTCAACTCTTCCACCTATTCATCATTTTATCCATATATCTTACCATCCATCTATTAATTAATTTACCTATCCATCCACCTATGTATCCATCTATCCAGCCATATATCTGTTCCGTCTATCGTCTATCTGTTCATCTATGGATGAACATCTATGGATCTATCCATCAATCTATATTTCAATTCATCCATCCATTCATCATCCTATCCATCCATCTAACTTTCTATCTATCTGTCTATTCATACATCAAATCTATCCAGCTATATAACCATCTATCAGTCTATTCATCTATCTATCCATCTACTCATCTTTATAACCATATAGCTAGACATCCTCTTATGTAACGATCAAGCTATCCGTCTATCCCTCCATTTATTAATTCATCGATCTTTGCATCTGTCCATCTATCTATCCATCAATCCATGCATCTATCCATCAACCTATCAATCTATTTATCCTTATGTCTATCCATCCACCTACCCATCTTTCTATCCACATATCTAACCATATGTCCATCTCTCCATCCATCTATCATTCTGTCTATCGATCCATCAATCTATCTATCCAACTCGTTACACATTTCTCCATCCAAATATCTATCGATCAAATTATCCGTCTATCTATCTATCTATCCAACTCGTTACCCCTTTCTTCATCCATACATCTATCGATCAAGTAAGTAAGTAACTATGAAAAGAAGGCACCACACCGGGAAGGCTATGTAGCACCATCAAATGTGCGGGATAATCAGAGGGCGCTAAATATCACCAAGGATGCCAATACGAGAACAAAAACGCATAAGGCGAACGATATCAAAAGTATCCGAGTCACCAAGAATTCTATTGAGGGACAGGTGACCGCGAGGGGCGGTCGGAAAGCAATCACACGCTCGTCCTGGAAGTCAGGACATTCAAGAAGGACATGCACGACCGTAAGAGGGGCAATGCAACTAGGACAATAAGGAGCAGGGCGGCGCTCCATCAAGTGACCATGGGTTAAGCGAGTATGGCCAATACGCATCCTCGCCAGAGCTGTTTCCCATCGCCGGTTACGGTGGTAGGAGGACGGCCACAAGGAAACACAACACTTAAGAGTACGTAGTTTGTTACCAGTAACAGACAACCAAGAAGCCTGCCAACGGGTAAGGATGGAGGAATGGATAACCGGGTAAAAGTCGGAATATGGAATACCTTTACGAGAGATGGGACAAGAGCGGACAGCTTCCTTGGCGGCAGCATCCGCACGCTCAATTAAAGACACACCAATATGGCTGGGAACCCAACAAAACTCATCCGACTTAAATTTACTGTGAACAAGAAACAGCCAATGCTGGATCTCGACAACTACTGGATGAACCGGATTAAAGGACCCGAGAGCCATGAGGGCACTACGAGAGTCAACAACAACTACAAAGGAAGACTGACAACGAGAAAGCAGGAGAGACAAAGAGCATAGAGAAGAGCATAAAGCTCCGCTGTAAAGAAGCTAGTCTCCGGAGGTAAGCGACACATATAAGTGCGATCAGGAAAAACAACAGAATAGCCAACACAGTCCACAGAATTAGACCCATCGGTGAAGACAGAAACTGAGCGGGAGTGAGAAGAAAAGTGCGCAAGGAAAAGGCGTTTTAGAACCATAGGAGGGGTAAGAGCTTTAGTGACGCGGGTCAAGGATGTACAAAACCGTGGAAGGGAGACTCTCCACGGGGGCAAAGAAGGAACAACACGAGGAGAAACATTAGAAATACGAACGGAAAGAGAATCCTGTAGGCGAGATAACCGGACAGAAAGAGGGAGGTGGTGAAGAGGAACAGGACCCGTAGGAGGGGTAAAAGTTAAAGCATGACTGAGGCGAGAGGAAGGATGTTGTAAGGACCGCGCAAGATAGCGAAGACAGTAGCGATCACGGCGGTCCTGGAGAGACAGGAAGCCAGTGTCAACATACAAGTTGAGGACGGGAGTCGAACGAAAGGCACCAGAACTGAGGCGCAACCCAGTATGGTGTAAAGCATCAGGACGGCGAAGAGTAGAAGGAGAAGCAGACGAGTAAGCAGGGCACCCATAATCGAGCTTAGACAGGACGAGAGAGGAATATAAAGCAAGGAGAGTGCGCCTATCTGCCCCACAAGAAGTATGGGACAATACCCAAAGGAGGGTAAGGGCCTTAGAGCACTCAACATGGAGATAAGAGATATGGGGAGACCAAGACAAACGAGTGTCAAGGAATAACCCCAAAAGCTTTGCAGAATCTTTGTACTCAAGGGGATGACCATAAAGTGACAAAGAGGGATGAAGAACGACCCATTTCCGAGTAAAAGTCATGGCACAAGTCTTAGAAGTAGAGAACTTGAAGCCATGATAAGTGGTCCAAGACGACACGGCATCAATTGCAAGTTGAAGCCGGCGCTGAAGGATAGGCGAATCATCACCCTGACAGCAAAGGGTAAGATCATCGACATAGAGAGCGGAGAAGACACCTGAAGGAAGAGAGGAAAGAAGACCATTGAGGGCAACCAGAAAAAGAGTAGTGCTCAGAACACTACCCTGGGGCACACCTTCGTATTGCTGAAAAGAGGCAGAGAGAGTGGTACCAAGTCGCACCCGAAAGGAACGACGAGAGCGGAAGCTGCGGAGAAAGAGAGGGAGATGACCACGACGGCCAAAATAATGAAGTTGAGATAGAATATGATATCGCCGAGTGGTGTCGTAAGCCTTTTCCAGGTCAAAAAAGACGGCAACAACGGAGGTCTTCGCAGCAAAAGCAGTACGAAAATAGACCTCCAAGTTCACCAGGACATCTGTCGTGCTGCGGCACTTGCGGAAACCAAATTGAGAAGGGGAGAGGTGATGGTGTTCCAGGAACCACATCAGACGAACGTTAACCATACGTTCAAAGAGTTTGCAGACACAACTTGTGAGGGCAATAGGGCAAAAGTCCTAAGGGTGAGTACCCAGAAACCCCGGTTTGCGAACAGAGAGGACAACGGCATCGAGCCAGTCCTCAGGGACTGACGACGACTCCCAGATCCGATTATACAGACTCCGTAAATACTGAGACGTGCACAGAGGGAGAGGGCGAAGCATCTCATGAATACCATCGGAGCCCGCCGCCGTAGATCCGCAGAGAGCCAGGGCAGAACGAAGTTCAGAGAGAGAGAAGGGATCATTATAGGGAAGCCAAAGACGAGTGCAGAAATCTAAAGGATGAGACTCAAGGACAGGTTTACGAAGAAGGAAAGATTGGGGAAGATGAAGACCAGAGCTAACAGAAGAAAAGTAGGAACCCAGTTCGGAAGCGACCTGCAATGGGTCCGCCACAAGAGTACCATGGAAGTGAAGGACCGGTGAAACATCGGGAACGAACTTACCCGCTATCTTGCGGATACGCTTCCAGATCTGTGGCAGAGGAGTTTCGGACGTAATTGTGGAGACATAAGATGCCCAACATTCACGCTTAGCCGTACGGATGGCCCTACGGGCCACCGCACTCTCTTTCCGAAAGAAAAGAAAAGAAAAGAATAGGCCGTCTGCCGACGGCGGTGCCTCTTCCAGGCTAACAGCAGACAGCCCGAGCACAGTCCACATTCCACCAGGGAACGCACTTCCGCGGACCCCGAGAGGAAGAGCGAGGAATAGAGCGGAGGGCAGCATCGAAGACAGTGTCATGAAAAAGGAGGAGAGCACGAGGGAGAGGCAGAAGGGAGAGGTCAGAGAGAGCAGCACTGAGGGTAAATAGGTTCCAGTCCGCCTTAGCAAACTGCCACCTAGGGAAGGAGAGGGAAGGGCGAAAAGAGAAAAAGGAAACAAGGATGGGGAAATGGTCACTGCCATGGAGGTCATCAAGAACCTGCCACGTGAAATCTAAGTAAAGAGAAGAAGAGCAGAGAGAAAGATCAAGACAGGAAAGGGTGCGAGTCCGAGAGTCCAAATGAGTGGGCTCACCAGAATTCAGAAGAGACAGGGAAGAAGAGAGGATAAATGGCTCAAGAAGGCGACCTCGGGTATTAGTCAGAACATCACCCCAAAGAGAATGACGACAATTGAAATCACCCAGCAGGAGCACAGGCTCCGGCAAGGAGTCCAGGAGGTGTTTCAGATCAGGAAAAGAAAGCAGGACACTCGGGGGGAGATAAATGGAACAAACTCTGTACCATTTCCCCACAAAGATACGAGCAGCAGAACAATGGAGAGGCGAAGGAAAAATTAAGGGGACAAAGGGAACATCAGCGCGAATCAAGAGAGCAGAAGAATTAGGAGCCCCAGCAACGGCTGGGGAGAGGGAGAGAAAGGAATAGACACGAAAACGACCAGGACGAGCACCAAGCATCGGCTCCTGGAGATAGACACAAAGGGGCGAAAACTGCGAAATTAGAAGTTGGAGTTCGAGGATATTGGCGTAATAACCTCGAACGTTCCATTGAAGAATAGACATCGACGAGAAGAGAAAGGACAACAACAGAGAACAAGGAAGAAACAAAGGCGAAAGAGCAACATAGCACGTTAAAGAATATCAGGGTCGAGATCAGGGTCAGCAAAGATAGGGTTAGGGGGCATGGGTAAACTGAGCAAAGACGGAGGGAAGGAAGCAGGAGAACGGACCAGAGGTGGACGGGCGGGGTCCGGAGGAGGAGGAAGAGGAGGAGACAACGGAGAGGAGCAGTCAAGGACAGCAGCAGGAAGAGGGGGAGTAGAAAGAGGGGAGCGCACCTCAGCATGGGCAGCAACCGAGAGGGAAGCAGGGGGGCCAAAGAAACCTCCATAGCAGGAACAGGGTGCGCAACCACTGAAATGGGAGGGGAAGGAGCAATAGAGCCAGTAGTAGGGGCCGAGGAAGAAAGCGAAGCCTTCTTACCCGCCGGGGAGGAGGAAGGAGAGGAGCCAGGCTTAAGCTTCTGACGTAAAGAGACAGGTGTCCCAGCAACTACGTACCGGGCAACGGATTCCGGCGTCTCAACAGGAGAACCTGAACGAGAGCACACACGACGGCCGGTAGGAGAGCGATGGACATCCGCCTGCACCGACAGGCGGCTGGGAGAGTCAATAGATGGAGGAGAAGGATGGGAAGGAGGATCGGAAAGAGACGAGGAAGAAGACACAGGAGACATGACAGACTGGGCAGAAAGAAGGGGAACCCCAGACAGAGGACCAGGAGAGGGAAACCCTTCGGGATAGAACTCAAAGGAACAGAGAAGGGGGCAGTGGGCGTATCAGGGTCCAAGGCCCGGAAACGGTTGCGAGTCTGAGGAAGGTGGGAAGGACGAGGAGAGGAAGAGCGCAACACGCGAGCATAAGAGACGTTAGCATACAACCCGTTCTCGCAAATTTAATAAGTCAATATTGACTTATTAAATATATGCATAGGTGACATACTTAACATAATAGATACCCTTAAAAAGATTCATAGAAAACACCGACCTTACCTAACCTACTTAGTATGTTAAGATAAGCATCTTATTGCTTCGTAATTACAATTATTACCTAACCTATAATAGGTATAGGTTAAGTAATAATTGTAATTACGAAGCAATAAGATGCTTATCTTAAGATACTAACAAGGTTAGGTGGGGTCGGTGTTTTCTATGAATCTTTTTAAGGGTATCTATTATGTTTAGTATATCACCTATGCACGTAGTTAATAAGTCAATATTGACTTTACGAATTTGCGAGAACGGGTTGTAGCATAAGGCGGGAGCCGGCGAACCTGGCACCTCGCCTCGGGAAAAGATAAACGCTCCCGGTGCTTAAAGTTGAGGACGGCTGCCTTAAGCTTGTAATGGATACAGGCACAGGAGAAGGTAGGATGGGCCTCACCGCAGTTGAGGCAGCGAGCCTGGGGAGAAGTGCACTCCGACTTAGAGTGACCTTCAACCCCACACAAAGGACAGAGAGAGACAGTCCCGGAGCAGCGGAGGGCACCATGCCCAAACCTCCAGCACTTGTTACAGAGCCGAGGAGAAGGAATGTACTCCTGGACAGAGCACCTGGCACCAGCAAGAATGACAGAGGGTGGAAGGGTCCTACCATCAAAGGTAATCTTCACAACTCGAAGGGGTTGACGGCGACTACCACGAGGGGGACGAGTAAACGAGTCTACCTGGAGGACAGAATGACCTTGGGCATCGAGGATATGCCGAATGTCATCGTGGCAGTCCTGCAGATTCCGATCACCAGTTGCAACATGGGGCGGGAGGAGAATAGTGCCAACACTGGCATTCAACCGAGTGTTCTTTGAGACCCTAACAGGGATCTCGCCAAGGCAGCATAAGGAAGCCAAGCGGGAAGCTGCATCCTGAGAAGGAGCAGCAACGACACGTGTACCGAGACGAGTGGGGTTGAAAGTAACAGACGCATCCACGGAATCAACGAGATGTCGATGGAGGGAGAAATCATCAGGAGGCGCAGAATCAAGAGAGAGGAGATCAAAGTATTTGGCCCACGAAGCAGGACCAAATAAGGCCTGATACGCATCAGTACAGGAAGGAAACGTGCGAGTGCGGCCGTGGCGCTGACGGCGTTGAGAACCCCCAGAGAGAGAGGGGTCAAAAGGCGCAGTAGTCACAACGAGAGACTTAGCCGCACCAGGGGACGAAGTGGTCACCACTGGGGGCTTGAGGATCGACCCAACCACAGAGGAGGGAGGGGAGCTGAGGGAAGGATTCAGGACGGTCAAAGCACAAGCAAGGTCGGGGCCCAATGCAGCGGGGCTACAGAGCCCGGTCTTCCAATACAAGCCGACTCGGGGGCTTGGTCGCCCACCCCACGAGCCTGAGGGGGTACAACAGAAACATTCTACGACATATAAACGAAGAGAAAGAAATTCATCCACGAAGGTGCCCCCATACCCACCATGGAGCCACAATTAGAGGCAGGACACCCAACAGGAAGCTATTGCCGATCATGCAGGGCCCCCCCCCCCGGGGTGCGTCGTAAGTATACACCCCACAAACGCCACCTTAAGAACCGTCAGTCCGTCGAGATCGGGTTCAGCAACGAAAGGGGGATTGACAATAAAAGGTTCCCCTCGCTCTCAACGTCGGGTACTACAGTTCTACGGGTGCAAGAGTATGCCTCCTCAAGCACCCGGGCGTCAAAATAGAAGAAGTCCAAATGAATAACCAAAACAAGCAAAAGGTCGGCAGGAAAAGACAAGCAGATAGGAGAAGAGGGGGGGGGGGAGAAAAACGAAACAAAAGGAAAAGGAAAAGGAAAAGCGATCCGGCACGATTAGAGAAGACAGCAGCAGGAGTGCAAGGCTACAAAAGGACAGAGGACTGTCCCATGGAGCATCACACTCCAGCAGCCGCCCACTAAGCCCCCCTCACGGCGCCAACGGGCCGGATGGGGAGGGGGGATTTATCGATCAAATTATCCGTCTATCCATCCATCTATAAATAATCTATCTACCCCATCACCATATCCATCTATACCTTTACATATAATCATCTCTCTCTCCACCTATTTATCCATCTATTCATCAATCTATCCATTTATCTATCCATTTATCTATCCATTTACCCATTCACTTATCCCTCTATAAATGCATCTATCTGTCTAATTCTTTCTATGCCTTTGCCTTTATCTTTGTCTGTCTGGGAGTCTTTCTGTTTCTCTCTCTTACTAAAAATATAATTATGTAATGTGTGGTGGCCGCAAGTGAGAGGGGGAGAAGTGGTGTGAAATATTGAAAATTATATAGGTACCCCTAACTCTGGTAAAGGTACATGGTTTGAGAAACCTTTGACTCTGTGGAAGCAACTTGTCCTCCTACAAATAATGTCGCTTTTCGCTCGTTTGCAAAGGCCAGAAGGAAAACAATTGTCTTACTAGAAAATGGAAGCGGCTCACTAAAGTGATGTACTGTCCCGTTTTCTGTTTTGGGTCATCTGGTAGGTTAGGAGAGGAGAGTTTAAAGTGACCGTTTTCTTGACGTTGGGAAACCTCTTGGAGGGCGGACTGGTGAAAGATTCGTCTGTTTTATACGAGTACGGGGAAATTATTGACAACAGGAAATATATGTTAATTTTCCCGAGATCAGTGAATAATGGTGCATATTATTATAAGCGAAAAAACAAATGAAAAGTTTTTTATTTAAATATTTTATTGTGATGCTGGTGGCCAGGTTCAAAAATTGTCGTGGGGATGTCAATGTGACCCTGGCACCAGCCTGTGTTCATCCCATACCCCAGACCATCCCCTTTGCCAATGTGGGTGAGGTTATCACCAAGCCCGCGGCCTCCAGCTTCGAACAGACAGACACTCAGACCAGCCCGTCCTCCTAAGGTTTCCCAAAGTCAAGAAAACGGTCACTTTAAAGTGTCCTCTCCTAACCTTCCAGAGGACCCAAAGAGAAAACGGAACAGTACGTCACTTTCGCGAGCCGCTTCCATTTTCTAGTATGATAATTCTTGAGTCTCATGTAACGCATACATGCGGAAAGTGACGTTCTGTGTAGTGGACAGGTTGCTCAGACAGCCATTCTCTCTTATACAATGGACTACCTTGAGGTTACCTTGAGGTGCTTCCGGGGGTTAGCGTCCCCGCGGCCCGGTCGTCGACCAGGCCTCCTGGTTGCCGGACTGATCAACCAGGCTGTTGGACGCGGCTGCTCGCTGGCTGACGTACGAGTCACAGCCTGGTTGATCAGGTATCCTTTGGAGGTGCTTATCCAAGATTAGGGGATCCTAATGTATGCTAGGGGATACAAATAGAATAGAAACTTGCAAATATCGCACTGATACATAAAAAGTATAAATTTGTATTTTCCTATTTAAGTATTACTAATTCCCGACTAATCAGGTTGACGTGAGTAATCTATAAGGAAATGCTAATTCCATTTCCAAATGAAATGGAAATGCAGTCTGTCGTCTGGAAATTCCAGACGACAGACTACATCATTTTCAGTCACAGTCGAGCAACAGACTCCTGTAATGTTTTCCACAGAAATAGTTCGTACGTAACCAACCAACTTTGATTTCCTGAATAACATTATTAATGTTTGACAAAAGACGATAAACATTATTCATCTGGATTCCCAGTAAAAGGTATAGAAGGTAGTGATTGTAGTGGGTTGTATAATTTATTATATGGATGCAAACTACCATACCGATATTAGAGGAGGAGGCCTGACTGGCAGGGAATGAAACGAACACCGACTCAAGCCGCAGGTGAACAGGGGCGGGAATGGCTCCGTGGAGAACACTACGACACGCCACGGACAAGCCCAGAATCCAGCCCAGATTTAAGCTTACGGTAGACCGCCCACAGCTTGAGGTATGAGTGGGGTGACCCGCCCACAGCTTGAGGTATGAGTGGGGTGACCCGCCCACAGCTTGAGGTATGAGTGGGGTGACCCGCCCACAGCTTGAGGTATGAGTGGGGTGACCCGCCCACAGCTTGAGGTATGAGTGGGGTGACCCGCCCACAGCTTGAGGTATGAGTGGGGTGACCCGCCCACAGCTTGAGGTATGAGTGGGGTGACCCGCCCACAGCTTGAGGTATGAGTGGGGTGACCCGCCCACAGCTTGAGGCATGAGTGGGGTGACCCGCCACCACCACATTCAGGGTCAACCATCTTTCCCCCGCCCTCCACTCACAATCCCACCCACCTCTCCCTCTTACTATCCCTATCCTCACCTCACCCCCCCCCTCCATACTCCCCAATGTCTCACAATCAACCCTCCCCGCTTTGTCCCACCTGACCCAATTTCCTGCCTCACACCTGTCCAACCATCCTACCCAACTAACCACCTACTCTCCTGCTCTACCAACCAACTCAAACCCAGTACTTACCTAGCTGGGTAAGTACTTACCAAAATGGGACCAAATCCAAATCATCCACTCATTCAACGCCTGCTAAAAAGCAAGCGGAACTTGAGAATGCTCATTCTAAAATTCAGAAGAACCAGGAAGAAATACTTCATATCCTGCAACAAAAGAGATGGTGACGGGAGACTCCAGCAAGTCACAGCTTGGTGCATGGTGATGCAACACATGGCGTCAAGGCACAGGACAGCAGACACAATGGTATCAGTGCACACACGAACATCAGCGAACACTGGCACCAATACACACAGTACCACCAGTGCACACAGTCACACCAATGACAACACCAAACACAGCACATCTGATGACGAACATCCTCAAAATGGATAATTACATTGAGGAAAATCTCCCTATACTACAATATAACTGCATTGGAGTTCCCAATAGACTTTATAACATCATACAGTAAGTCCGTGAACACTAAACTGACGTCATAATGCTACAGGAGACACTGGTGGGTGATGACTTCACTCAAAGGCTCACCGGTTATCAGCATGAGATAAAAAAAAAGCTACTGATAAATTAAAATATAAAAACGGAAACCACGTACAAAACGCAGTCAAATCATAATATAGAACGGAAAGGCAATGAAAAGGATTTGTGTGTTATCTTGTCGGAATACCTTACCTTTAAAGAACACAATAAAGTAGCCATCACATCTGCAAAAAAAAAAAATTCAGGTTGGATAACAAGAACTTTTCAAATTGGAGATGCTATACCGATGATGATACTCTTCAAGACGCTATAAGTGCTCTCTAGAGTGGAATACTGCTGCACAATGACAGCCCCTTTCAAAGCTGGAGAAACTGCTGACCTGTAGAGCGTGCAGAGATCCTTTACTGCTAGAATCCACTCAGTAAAACATCTAAACTACTGGGAACGACTAAAAAGTTTAAATCTGTATTCTGTTGAGCGTAGGCGGGAGAGATACGTAATAATTTACACGTGGAAAATAACAGAGGGGCTGGTCCCAAACCTGCACACAGAAATAACACCACATGAAACCAGAAGGCATGGCAGGATGTGCAGAATACCCCCATTGAAAAGCAGAGATGCGAGAGGTACTCTGAGAGAGAACTCTATCAACGTCAGAGGCCCGTGACTGTTCAACACGCTTCCACTACACATAAGGGGCATAACTGGCCGACCCCTCACAGTGTTCAAGAGAGAACTCGATAAGCACCTCCAAAGGATACCTGATCAACCAGGCTGTGATTCATACGTCAGGCTGCGAGCAGCCACGTCCAACAGCCTGGTTGATCAGTCTAGCAACCAGGAGGCCTGGTCGACGGCGCTAAGGCCTGGCCGTCGAGACGCTAAGCCCCGAAATCATCTCAAGGTAACCACAAGGTATGAGCAAGAGAAGGAAAAAGATAAATTACAAGAAAAAGGTTATCATTCGGACCAGATATGAGGCCGCAAATCCCTGAAAACGTTGATAAATTTGTTGATGACCTTAATAATTAAATTGAGAGCTGCCTCGGAGTCCCGCGCCATACAACGGGGGCGAAGTAACCCTGAAAAGAAGAAAATATAATGGTATGAGACCAACTACATATATATGTTCAATGTAAATGTAAGGGGCAGAACTAGAGAGTACCGGAGACATCCCGCTGAAAGCAACCAGGAGCAATTTACACCTGTGTGTCAAGTAGCCAGGGAAGAGAAGATTAAAGAGCGGGAAAGACAATGACCTGACTTCACTAGCTCCATTGGAAGAGAAACATCTGCAAGACAAGTGTGGGCAAAGATACAGATAGCTAAGGTGGCAGAACCCGGCTTGCGCCTCACTAAGACCCCAAGGATAAGGCTGAGGAACTAAAATTTATTTATTTATTTATTTATTTATATATTTATATATACAAGAGTTCTTATATTCTTGTAGAGCCACTAGCACGCATAGCGTTTCGGGCAAGTCCTTAATCCTAATTTTCACACACACATCCCCAGGAAGCAGCCCATAGCAGCTGCCTAAGTCCCAGGTATCTATTTACTGCTAAGTAAACAGGGCATTATGGTGAAAGAAACTTTGCCCATTTGTTTCCGCCTCCACCGGGGATCGAACCCGGACCATTAGGACTACGAACCCCGAGCGCTGTCCACTCAGCCGATATGAACTGAGTTGGCAATACTCAGCTGAATGAGCAATACACAAGTAGAGTAATGCAGCACCCTCCATCACTGCAGCATCCTCCATCACTGCAGCATCCTCCATCACTGCAGTATCCTCCATCACTGCAGAAAGTAAAAAGGGAACAGCTCCTGCGGTATAATGACAGAAAAATTATCGAAATCAATCTTGAGAACAATGAATACGGAACTCGGAATATGGAACCCTGAAATTAATTACATGAAATCTACACTGATGGAGCCTGACAGCTGAGTGGACAGCGCTTCGGATTCGTAGTCCGGGTTCCGGGTTCGATCTCCGGTGGAGACAGAAACAAATGGGCAGGGGTTTCTTTCATCCTGATGCTTCTGTTCACCTAGCAGTAAATAGGTACCTGGGAGTTAAACAGCTGCTACGGGCTACTTCTTGGGGGGGGGGGTGTAACAAAAAGGAGGCCTGGTCGAGGACTGGGCCGCGGAGACGCTAAGCCCCGAAATCATCTCAAGAAGATGTTGGGTCATCTAATCCTGCAAATGGCAGGGCTGGGGCGGCATAAACTGTAATTAGGAATAATGCCTTTCAAACCGGAAATTAAGAAAAAACACGTATCTAGAACTTGCCTCTTCAACGCAAGCAGAGAGAGCTAACTGCCATTGTTATGACGTTAAGATTCCTTGAAAGAAACACTAACGGTCCATTGATTTAAAAGCAGCATCACAAAGCCTTAGTAAAAATCAGGCAGAAAACCTTGTGATAGTCACTGAAATCAAGAGAGACACGAGAGTACTAAACAATCAGGGACGAGTCATCAAATTCCTGTGGATTTCCTCCCATGTTGGAATCTGAGGAAATGAACGAGCTGATGTGCTGGCTGCTGAGGGCGCTGAAGGAGACCAAATTGAATACTTCATGCCCAAGACTCTTCTACAAGTTAGAGGTGTTACGGCCCTATTGGGTCGCAACTGGGTTCTTTCTCTGATCTTAATAGAGTTTGGGTATCCAGCCCCAAGTTAGTAGTGGCTTTCAAGGGATGTGTTCTGTAACGCAAGTAAATTAAAGGGGAAGGGAGACAAAGGCAAAAACTTAAATATATAATTATCACCGTCACCATTAATAATATATATTTTATCACACGGGGGAGGTATTAACACTATTATGTACAATATGGTCTTCCTCTGAAGACGCGGAGTGTTCCACGGTGCTCAACGATGCGTAGCCCTTGGTCCTCTTGTGGCCTCGTGACGAATCCTTCGATTCTCTCGAGTCTACCCTGGCCACAGGCCAGCCAAATCACAGCTCCACTGGGGGCACCGTCGTGGAGGCCATCAACCACAAATCCAGCCTGTAGCTGGCAGGTTCCAATCAGTTCCGCTGGTTAGGCCACTCCACGACCGATACTAGGGTTGCGAGCCCTAGGCAGGAGCCTCGTGTGACTTCACAGGTCACTCTCCTCACCACAACACCCCAGTGGTTAGTCTTCTCCACTAGTCAGCCCCGGGTACGACAATCCCTGGATCTGCCACCCCACAGGCAGGCTAACACAACAGTGTTCATCTGGGGGGTGACTCACAGTATCAGCGGCAAATGCGTGGAGGTTCTATGGCTGCCTTGGGTAGACTCCTCCAACTTCCATTACAGCAGTCCCAGGTTGACTCTGTAATCAAACACGTCATCAGTAATAGGGACATTCTAGGGCACCTCACTTACAGGCTTAGACACAAACGCCCACCTATCCACTCCATAGATGGCGTTGCTGTCTATGCTCCACCTCACCAGAGGTCAGCAGCGGCTGTGTTATGAGCTGATCGGGACGGGAAACTAGCCCTTGTGGCCAGTATATCTCGTCCTCACTAGATGGCGTCGTCCATTTGGAGGGGGTTTTGGGAGCTGACCCACAGATGGCGCGGGCGTCACTGCTCCGTGCTCGGACGCTGGGCTCGGGTCTGTAACAAGAGGCATTATCAGGAAACATCTCCGTGGCAAGGTAACTGATTAAAGGAGGATAGAGGAACAAATCAGTGAATCTGTACCCTGGTATAATATGGTTGCTGATGGTAATCCCAATCATGATGGACGAAGAGGCGGTGGAGAGAATCAATAATCCAATCATGATGGACGAAGAGGCGGTGGAGAGAATCAATAATCCAATCATGATGGACGAAGAGGCGGTGGAGAGAATCAATAATAACAAAAATTCGTCTTGGATACAAATATCAATTGAGATGTGTGAAGGAAACAAACCGTGCAGCGGAGTTGCAGAATCTGTGATGAAAGTGATGAACACCCTGATCAACCAGGCTGTGACTCATACGTCAGGCTGCGAGCAGCCGCGTCCAACAGCCTGGTTGATCAGTCCGGCAACCAGGAGGCCTGCTCGATGACCGGGCCGCGGGGACGCTAAGCCCCGGAAGCACCTCAAGGTAACCTCAAGGTAACCACCGCCATGACCACTACCTGAGAGAATTTGAACATATAAGAGACATTAGAAATATGTGTAGAATAATAACTCCACATTGTTCGAGTTAGATAAATACTATTTGTCAAATATAGATACTGTTCTTAAAATATTTCCCCATTTCGCACCCACTAGATAACGTAAATTTTAAGAGTTTCAAATGTTAATCTTGTTTGATAAGCTGTTCACTTGAGACAGTTAAGCAGGTCCCAGCTGTTTTTGGGTACAAGCGAACGATTTCTTCCTATTGTGGGGTGTTCTACATGCTACTTTGGCGGTATGTTCACTCACAGGATGAGTGGCGCTGCCAAAAAAAAAAAAACAATCTTCCTTCGGGGCAAAATTTTATTTAATTTGTGGATGCAAACAACATGTAGTTCTATATAAAAATAATATATAAAATATATAAAATGTATATACAAATAATAAAATATATAAATAATATAAAATATTTATAAATATAAAAATATATAAATATAATATCTCAATATAAAAATGATCAGATTCAACAGTCATTACAAGTGAAGTGCCACAGGGCCTCAGTTTTGAAACAACTTTTGCTATTAATTTACATGAATGACATCGATAATGGCGTATGCTGCAAAACATTTAATTGCCAATAACGCTAACGGCTGCAACACAAACAGAGCGACCGAAATTTCAAGCTGGCTGAAGCCCCTTAGTCAGTTTAGTAACCATCTTAGTATATATTTTTGTTTAGCTCTGAAAAATAGTGAGCAGGTAGTCTATTCACTGTACATTATGTGGATTATTTTCTTAATTTCTAAATATATCGAGTTGATATTCGCAAAATCCTATGAACATTATATTTTAGATTTTTTAAACGATTTAATGAACCTATAACTTAAGTACAGTTAAATTTCTTTCGCTAGCAAACACGGGTACAGCTTTGAATTGTATATTAGGCTAAGTGGTCTTTATTTCTTTAGTAAACAAGGATTTTGTTTTGCTTATTGAATAATATAATTATCTGGAACGATTGCTTCAAGTTCCGAGAATTTGTTACATAAGCTGCGTACATTGATAAGCAAGCTTTCATGGATGGATTTCCAAATGAATTTACTGATTAAAATATTACTGGAGATTGTATCTGGTCATTTTCACACGCTTTTGCATTAATCACTATATATAGATCATGCATCCTTTTGGGAGAGTCCAAAAGCCCTGATTCACTCGTAGCCTGATGCAATGAATTATACCTATTGCCTTTTAAATGGACATACACACACACACTGGAATATGGTTAATAGTTGAAAAAATCTTTCTTGTATTCGAAATCAATCACTTCATAAAACTTAGCGATTTTAATGGATTATTAAGACTTATAGCTTTATTAGGGGGATTACCTAACTGTGTGCGAATCTCTCTTCTCCCTTCCTCAATCGGCCCCCCTTCTCTCCTCCCTTCCCTCTCTTCAAATATCCCCCATCTTCCCACATCTTTCTCTCCCAATCGCGGTCTTTATATCTGCCTGTCAGTCTTTCTGTCATTCTCTGCATCTGCCTGTCTGTCTCTAAGTGTCGTTTCTGTCTACATTTCCTATTTGTCTTCCTGTCTCTCTTTTTCTCTCTCTTATAAAAACAGTATAATAAATTAACATTGACGTGTGGGTGGTCTGATGATGAGAGAAGCCTAAGCACATGAAATATTTATTAAATATATTAGTTACCCATTTGCTTTGAGAAATTCTTTGAAACTGTGGAAGAGTCGTCTGATTTATGCTACTATAGCCAAAGTATGAATAGCATAAATTTTTGTTTCTTTCCAAAATCAGTGAATAATGGTGCACAGTAGTCTTAGAATTTCTGAAAATTCTAGTTTTCAAAGTATGCAGCTGTGTTTCCGTCTGGCAGTGCCAAAAACCGTCATGGGATCTGAATGTGACCCTCGCTCGCTATTCTCACTTGAATTCTGCCGCACTCGATCAGCCTATGTCTCTCTCGTGTCTCAGACCAAAAGCTCGAAAACTAAAGGTTAATCCTAATTTCAAATGTCAAATAATCTTTCCCAAAATCTCTAACAACAATTTCTAAGACTTAATTCGTCCTTTCCACACAGTTTGCTTCTAAATGTATGAGAAGAGTGCCATTTGTTTCAGTTTCACACATCTCATGTGAAGCAACTGTAATGTTGTTCACTCCAGCACCGGAGAAGCAGAAACACTAAGCACTTCCGCCACATTACTCGAGGATCAGGCCGTGATGAATCACTGAGTTCCCCTTCAAGTGATCTATTAGCTTTCATCTTGAACTCTTTCTGGGACATTGAATGTATTTATTTTAGTCATGAAATAAGTTCGTTATATCAGTTGGACTCTTTTGTCGAATATTTGTACTCTTTCTAACAACTAGATAGCTTGTACCGCTTTTCATTTGAATCCTATGTCCTCTGTATGTTCTGGGCCCTTTTTAAAATCTTCCTCCGGCTACACTGAAAAAAGGGGTTCAAGTCTCCACACAGCTATTTATATGGTTATCATGCTACGTGTTTAACTCTTCTGCTTCACTTCATGAAGTCTTTCTCCACCGACATCTGAAGTGTTCTTTGGCCTGTACACTTCTTCAGTCAACGTTCTCAGTTCTTGATACACCATTATTCGTATAAAGTATATCAACAATAACAACATATGGAATGTTTGAAAACCATTTTTAACTTGAAAAAACTGTTAATGTGTTCGTTTTGTGTGTTGTTGAGCCAAAGAATCTGCCTTTAAAGGAAGATCTGAGGAACTGAAACCTTGGAGTGCCTATAAGCAGTATGAGGGCAAAAATTCACCAAGAATTTCAACAAAGCCTTGTAGATCTGAAGCAAAGTGAAATCAACACTAGTAATTCCATCTATCATCATGTTATCATGGAAGAAGAACCACACATCTATTAATCACCCAATAAAATCAGCAGACTCCTAGATGTTACTACTGCTCGGCTCGGTTACAAATGCAGTGAATTTTGTAACTAGCTCATAAAGACTGTAACATGCTTTGCTAAATGAATCTTGGGGTTCAGACCGGAGCCCCATTATCTGCCTCTGTAACCCACACCACTATTGCCCACAGGATTGGTATGGCGTTCACTGCCGCCAACAGGATGGGTATGGGGTGCATAATAATTGAACTAAACTAACTGTGTTGTTCACAAGCGCCAGCGACAATCGAGGTAGCGTTTTGTGAGTGACATTAAAAGACAATACGTAAAATTATCACACGTTATATCATTTACATTAAAGGTCAATAAACTCTCAAGCACAGAAGTAGAGCCATCTCCATTCTTTCACTAAACTACACATATTAATTTATATTAATTGTTCTAAACTATTTTCCTTTAGATGGCAGTGTGAATTATAGCAACATGTGTGTGGTGTTTTGACCAATAAGGACCGTCGTTACAAAGCGCCTGGCCATTCATAATCAAATCCATTACTACATCAACAACAAATGCGGCGCTGCCATTCTCCACTTTCGAAGAAACTGGAAGGAATAATTTTCCTCGCATCATTCACTGCCAGCAATCCAGCTTTTAATGTAAACCTTCCAGCCTTCTTTGGCAGCTTTCCATCCTTCACTGCCAGCCTTCCATCCTTCACTGCCAGCCTTCCATCCTTCACTGCCAGCCTTCCATCCTTCACTGCCAGCCTTCCATCCTTCATTACCAGCCTTCCAGCCTTCACTGCCAGCCTTCCAGCCTTCACTGTCAGCCTTCCATCCTTCATTACCAGCCTTCCATTCTTCACTGTCAGCCTTCCATCCTTCACCCCATCCTTCTATCCTTCAATGCCATGCTTCCATCTTTCACTGCCAGCCTTCCATCCCTCACTGTCAGCCTTCCTTCCTTCACTGCCAGCATTCCATCCTTCACTGCCAGTTTTTCACCTTTCACTGCCAGCCTTCAACCCTTCACTGCCAACCTTCAATCCTTCACTGCCAGCCTTCCACCCCTCACTGCAATTCTTCCATCCTTTTCTGCCAGTCTTCCTTCCTTCACTGCCTGCCTTCCTTCCTTCATTGCCAGCCTTCCATCCTTCAATTCTTAACTGCCAGCCTTTCCTCCTCCACTGCAAGCCTTCCATCCTTCACTGCCAGCCTTCCATCCTTCACTGCAAGCCTTCCATCCTTCACTGCCAGTCTTCCATCCTTCACTGCCAGCCTTCCATCCTTCACTGCCAGTCTTCCATCCTTCACTGCCAGCCTTCCATCCTTCACTGCCATCCTTCCCTAATTAACTGCCAGCATTCTATCCTTCACTGCAAACTAGCCTCAATATGTAGGCTTCCACGTACATAGCTAAACCCCTTAACCTCACACCCTAACCTACATATCACCCCCTAACCTCCTACCACCCACTCACCAGACCACTACACATACACACTCATGCATCTTACTCTTCTCCCCTCTCCTTGTACATCCATCTTCTTGGCCTTACTCCCCTCTGCTCCCCGTCAACCATCTTAACCGTGAAATAACCCCATCATAATATTCCTTTTTCACAAAGCAGCTTCAGCTTTCCATGCTAATGGAATGTAGGTTAGGAAACCTTTTAAGTCTGAATGCACAGAAGTGATATTTAATATACTGTTCATAGATAGGATGCCAAAAGAAGCCCGTGAACTTGGAAAAAAGTCACAGGAAATAACCCACTCCTAACTGCACTCCCAAAAACTCAATTTGTGGTGGTCATAACAAATTCAACACCCTTACGTTACTCATAAAGAGCAAGGAACGAGAGAGGAGAAAGAAGAGGAAGAGGAGAAGAAGGAGTGAGTTTCTGAACAGAAAGGAAGGGAGTTCTGAGAATATAGTTATCTCTGACTGAGAAGATCACAGTGACTTCCTAACGAGCAACATGACACTGGGAGGAGCATCTGTCTTTATTTCTACTGACTGATAATACTTATTAGAAAATCAAGCAAATGACAGCTGCTCACTCACTGTCAGATTCCTTTTGATCCAACAACTTTTGTCAAGTACTATTTCGGCAGAGTCTTTCTTACCTCGTGGGCGGTACTCTCAAAGTATTTTAGTGCGTCTTGGTTAAACACTGTCTCCCTTATATTAGGGATATCTTCGTACTCTGTTGTGAAGCACTCCAAGAATCTTTCATTCTGTCTGAGAATTTCAATCCCCTGTCATCTGTTTGTTAGCTTATTGATTTACAGGCGTTTTGGTATTTCTGTAGTGTATCTGCAGAAATTCTTGTGAACACAATTGTTTTCATTTTCTACATACTTAGGTAAACTATGGGTTCCAAATTCACTCATCATTTTTCTTCAATTGGAAAGGGACAAACGTGTTTACTGCCTCCTGTAAATTCTGGGTCCCTTTCTTCCTGCGAAACTCATTATTACTTCCACCAGATGCTCAAATGCCAGTAAACAGTCATCAACCACTCAAATAGAGACTTATAAATTGACTTCTCTTAAGTCTGATTCGTTTATAGTGAGCATCAAGACAACTCTTGATGGTTCATCATCGCCCCTCATCAATGTTCCCTAACATTTTGATTTTCGTAAGATTCTTGTGGTTGTTTGCAATACTTTAGGACTCCGCGCATCTATGCTCTCATGTGGTTATTTGTTCGAATATGTTGTCAGGGATGAAGTCTCCCATGATGGATAATTGGATCCGTTTTACACAAGATTGAAGCTGACAATTATATTATAACTTGTTCCTCTCCAAATACTTCGCCCACAAAATGTAAATACAAATAATTGTCATAAAAACCAACTAAACTATTCCTAGGCTTAACTATATGGAAAATTGTTGAATACATTATTTTTTATTTATCAAGAAAATATAATTTATTGCTACAAAGTTTTATCAAATGAATGACTTTGCAATAGGGTGCAGCTTGAATGATCGTAGCTTGAGGATGTGTAAATTAAATGTCCTTCGTCAAGAGGGTGTCTAGAGGCTGTTTTAGCGAGTATGTGACCATTGTTTAAAAGGATCGGGTGATTTACACCGGGATACGAACGAACAATTCTCAAAAAGTCTTTAACTTCCTGCGTTTGAAACACACCTGTGTAAAATATTTATCACCGTACTCTTCACACATAATATTCACTATGTTCACACAACACATAACAAACCGCCTAATCGAACTTTCTCCTTATCTAACTATATGAAAAACTGAAATGTCTGATAATAGTGAACATTGTATTACATTGTGAAGAACTATTTACGAATGCCCTTTTGAATATGTCCATCATATTCGCCTGACAGCTGGGTGGACAGCGCTTCGGATTCGTAGTCCTAAGGTTCCGGGTTCGATCCCCGGTGGAGGCTAAGACAAATGGGCAAAATGTTTCTTTCACCCTGATGCCCCTGTTACCTAGCAGTAAATAGGTATCTGGGAGTTAGACAGCTGCTACGGGCTGCTTCCTGGGGATGTGTAACAAAAAGGAGGCCTGGTCGAGGACCGGGCCGCGGTGACGCTAAGCCCCGAAATCATCTCAAGAGACTCACGAAGATCAGATTAGACCAGCAATATCTCAGGAAGGGTTGTGTGGTGACTCGTATCTACAACACGTTTCCAAATGCAAAGTAGAATACTGATTTGTACTTTGTATAATTTGTACAAAGTACAAATTAGTCCAATAGACTTGGTTATGTATAACCTTCCGGAATCTTGAGAGAACCCCCCCCCCCCGCATCCATTTACCTTAAAATATTCTATGAAATGTTCCAGGCTCTTCAAATTTTCGATTTTCTCTTCTCAAAATGCTTCATCAATCAATATCTTTAAGAGAGAATGTTTGTCAGTCCACGTTCAGTGGCCAGATACATGTGACAGATCTCACTCAACTTTGCAAGTGGGATTGTCTGGGGTACCGAACCATTCGACCATTGGCTGGTCGAATGGCACAACCCCCTAACCCCGACAAGCCCATGGTCGAGGGATCGCCAAAATTCAAAAGGGTCCAGCGTTTCAGAGCCAACTTTTGGACCCCTGGTCGATGTTAAGGCCACCTTCTGGCCCCCTGGGAAGGTCAGGGCCACCTTCTGACCCCCTGGGAAGGTCAGGGCCACCTTCTGGCCCCCTGAATGATGACAGGGCCACCTTCTGGCCCCCTGGATGATGACAGAGCCACCTTCTGGCCCCCAGGGAAGGTCAGGGCCACCTTCTGGTCCCCTGGATGATGACAGGGCCACCTTCTGGTCCCCTGGATGATGACAGGGCCACCTTCTGGCCCCCCTGGATGATGACAGGGCCACCTTCTGTCCCCCTGGATGATGACAGGGCCACCTTCTGGCCCCCTGGATGATGACAGGGCCACCTTCTGGCCCCCTGGATGATGACAGGGCCACCTTCTGGCCCCCTGGATGATGACAGGGCCACCTTCTGGCCCCCTGGATGATGACAGGGCCACCTTCTGGCTCCCTGGATGATGACAGGGCCACCTTCTGGCCCCCTGGATGATGACAGGGCCACCTTCTGGCCCCCTGGATGATGACAGGGCCACCTTCTGGCCCCCTGGATGATGACAGGGCCACCTTCTGGCCCCCTGGATGATGACAGGGCCACCTTCTGGCCCCCTGGATGATGACAGGGCCACCTTCTGGCCCCCTGGATGATGACAGGGCCACCTTCTGGCCCCCTGGATGATGACAGGGCCACCTTCTGGCCCCCTGGATGATGACAGGGCCACCTTCTGGCCCCCTGGACTACTTTTGACACAGCTCTCTAGCTAGCTAAATATTTTGTAAAAAATATATAAACTTTTTACTTATGGTAATATTCACCCACATTCACTGATCTCGGGAAAAGTAATATTAATTTTCTGGTATAGTAGCATAAGAAAAACAATCCTTCCACAGTTTCAAATGCCTACTAAAGCCCGTCTCCAAAAGCATACTGGGAACTATTCCTTTATTTTAATATTTCACAACGCTTCACTACCCACATGTTGTGATGGTATAGTAAACTATTATATTGTTTTCATAAGGGACAGAGACATAGGGAGACAAAGATAGGCCTGTACAGAGACCCGGTCGACCACATGAAGTAAGAGGGAGACAAGGAGAAAAACAGAAACGGGCAGCAGCAACACATCGAGGCAGATACAGAGAAAGAGACATAGAGAAATCGAGAGGAGTGAGTAGGGGTTGAGGATATGTGAAGAGGGGAAGGCGAGAGTGGGGACATTTGGGGAAGGGGAAGAAAGAGACGCGAAACGATAGGGGAGATAGGGAGAGAGGGCGGCGAGCAGTGTGAGAGGGAGAAGGGTGGAGAGAGGCGAAGAGTGGGAGAGGAGGGAGGAGACTGAATGTGAGGGGAGGATAAAAGAAATGAAAGGAGGTGTAGGAAAAGAGGGATGAGAGAGGAGACAGAGAAAGCCAGGAGTCGGGAAGAGGAAGAGAAAGCTGGGGACAGCCTGGAACTCCCCCCACCTGCATGTCCTCTTACGAAGAACGTCACTTTTCGCTCGTATGCATTACATAAGGCTAAAAATTGTCAAACTAAAATATGGAAGCGGCTCGCGAAAGTGACGTACTGTCCCGTTTTCTGTTCAGGGTTCTCTGGTAGGTTAGGAGAGGACACTTTAAATCGACAGTTTTCTTGACGTTATACAAGGTTAGGATGACGAGCTGCTCAGTGTACTGTAGATATATAATTCCCATCGAAAACAATGCATATAAAACATTCTATATTCAAATATTAATTAGAAGTTAAAAAAAAAATGAATTTACCCATATGGCAAAAAATTTCATTTTCGCATGAACACAGACTGAGTACCCACCAGTAGGGGCGACCTTATCTTGAGGTTATCTTGAGATGATTTCGGGGCTTTAGTGTCCCCGCGGCCCGGTCCTCGACCAGACCTCCACCCCCCAGGAAGCAGCCCGTGACAGCTGACTAACACCCAGGTACCTATTTTACTGCTTGCATGGTGTCTCTCCGTATATGTACAGTGACACGCTCCCAAAGCCTCCACCAGGCGACCCAACAGCTGGGAGACCAAAGCAAGTTAAACGCCGTAATGAAAAACATTCATATATTTATCATGATTAGGATTATAATACTTGACGACATTAATCATATTTAAACAATATGGTATAAAATATAAATAAAATTAGTTTACAAAACTGTGTTGTAAATAGTTTACAAAACTGTGTTGGATATTATATAACACAATAAATGATTTTTTTTAATTCACGTGCTAAATACGAGGTGATAAAAAAAATATATATTTTTAAGATATGCAAAAATGAAATAAAAATCAGATAATTTGTAACTAACAACAGCATGTCCGAGAAGTTATACCAACTAGAACAAGGCACAACGCGTGATAATTAGCTAATGTGTTCATTAACTTTGGTAGGACTAATTATCTTTGCTAATGTTTGTTCCTTAAGTAGATGAGGCTAATTATTTAGGCCAAGTTTGCAGGCCCCTTTGGAATTGAAAAAAATAAACTTCACTGTTCATTTTTCAACTGCTCCTGTACAAACACGTCACTGCTCCTGTACAAACTCGTCACTGCTCCTGTACAAACACGTCACGGCTCCTGTACAAACACGTCACTGCTCCTGCACAAACACGTCACTGCTCCTGCACAAAAACGTCACTGCTCCTGCACAAACACGTCACTGCTCCTGCACAAACACGTCACTGCTCCTGTACAAACACGTCACTGTTCCTGTACAAATAAGTCACTGCTGTTGCACAAACACGTCACTGCTCTTGTAAAAACACGTCACGGCTCCTGTACAAACACGCCACTGTTCCTGCACAAATAAGTCACTGCTCCTGTACAAACACGTCACTGCTCCTGTACAAACACGTCACTGCTCCTGTACAAACACGTCACTGCTCCTGTACAAACACGTCACTGCTCCTGCACAAACACGTCACTGCTGTACAAACACGTCACTGCTCCTGTACAAACACGTCACTGCTCCTGTACAAACACGTCACTGTTCCTGCACAAACACGTCACTGCTCCTGTACAAACACGTCACTGCTCCTGTACAAACACGTCACTGCTGCTGCACAAATACGTCACTGCTCCTGCACAAATACGTCACTGCTCCTATACAAACACGTCACTGCTCCTGTACAAACACGTCACTGCTCCTGTACAAACACGTCACTGCTTCTGCAAAAAACACGTCACTGCTCCTGCACAAACACGTCACTGCTCCTGTACAAACACGTCACTGCTCCTGTACAAACACGTCACTGCTCCTGTACAAACACGTCACTGCTCCTGTACAAACACGTCACTGTTCCTGTAAAAACACGTCACTGCTCCTGTACAAACACGTCACTGCTCCTGTACAAACACGTCACTGTTTCATCACAAACACGTCACTGCTCCTGTAAAAACACGTCACTGTTCCTGCACAAACACGTCACTGCTCCTGTACAAACACGTCACTGCTCCTGTACAAACACGTCACTGTTTCATCACAAACACGTCACTGCTCCTGTACAAACACGTCACTGCTCCTGTACAAACACGTCAATGCCCCTGTACAAACACGTCACTGCTCCTGCACAAACACGTCACTGCTCCTGCACAAACACGTCACTGCTCCTGCACAAACACGTCACTGCTCCTGTACAAACACGTCACTGCTCCTGTACAAACACGTCACTGCTCCTGCACAAACACGTCACTGCTCCTGTACAAACACGTCACTGCTCCTGCACAAACACGTCACCGCTCCTGTACAAACACGTCACTGCTCCTGCACAAACACGTCACTGGTCCTGTACAAACACGTCACTGCTCCTGTACAAACACGTCAATGCCCCTGTACAAACACGTCACTGCTCCTGCACAAACACGTCACTGCTCCTGTACAAACACGTCACTGCTCCTGTACAAACACGTCACTGCTCCTGTACAAACACGTCACTGCTCCTGTACAAATACGTCACTGCTCCTGTACAAACACGTCACTGCTCCTGCACAAACTCGTCACTGCTCCTGTACAAATACGTCACTGCTCCTGCACAAACACGTCACTGCTCCTGTAAAAACACGTCACTGCTCCTGTACAAACACGTCACTGCTCCTGTACAAACACGTCAATGCCCCTGTACAAACACGTCAATGCCCCTGTACAAACACGTCACTGCCCCTGTACAAACAAATCACTGCTCCTTCACAAACACGTCACCGTTTCCTCACAATTAAGCTAATTGCCATGTGTAATTGTGTATTTGGTCCGCTCATGTTGCTGCTCATGCACAGTCATGTCATGGCTCATGTGTCATGAGGTCACTTCTGATGCACAGTCATATCACCAGCCCGTCCTCTTAAAAATAACGTCGCTTTTCGCCCGTATGCGCGCTATGGTAAAAAATGAACGTATTTTGAAATGAAATCGGGTCACGAAACTGAAGTACTGACCCGTTTTCTGTCTGCGTCCTCTGGCTTACTCGGTAAGATTAGGAGAGGAAACTTTCAATTAACGTTTTTCATGACGTTTTGAAACTTTAGGAGAATTTCTTGTCCTCCTAACCTACCAGAGGACCCTTTACTCATTGTTCTGGAAAAAACATATATAAAATTTATTTTCAATATTTTTTCATTTTTAAATTACGTCCATTTTCGGCCATAGGGGCAAACGGTCAAATTCAGACGTAAGTTGTAAGAGGAGAGGTTACAAATACTACTGCTCCTGCACTATTATATCATGTAACTGCTGCTTCACAATTATACCCAGGCTGATGCACAATCATATCACTGTCCCTTAACAATCGTGATTCTGAGATAATCAGTATGAGCCATTAAGAGGATTAGAACCTGTGCTCTCATTGATACATCACGTTAATATCCTCGTGCAATCATGTTACCGCTACTGCACAATCACATCACTGCTTGTACACATTCAAGCACTCCTGGCAAGACACCAAGTATATTATAAAGTATATATACAACATTGCCCAAAGGTTGAAGTGCGTACCATCTCTTCAGAAAGATGACGGTGATAACATTACTGTTAATCCAAGAGGTTCTGAAATGGTGTGCAAACGACATTTTGAGATTGTGTTACTGGGATTAGAGTAGAGGAGCGGGTAGGAGAGGTGGGATTGTAGTGGGGCTGCAGGTGGCAGTTCACACACTCCTGGACGAGGCTGCGACGCTCACTGGTTCACCCATCCAGCGGCCTCAGCTTTAGGCTGGCACACTACCGTGGTGTATAAAGGGTGTTTCTGAAATTTATTTTTACAATAATCTGACTGCATAAAAAGTGCGGAAAGTGTGTGACTTTATTTAATGTGTGGGGTAGAGTTGTGTGCGATCCAGTATTAAGCAGGGCGGGGGGTGAGGATGAACTCAGCCACTCCTGTAACTAAAGGGTAAGTTGATGGGCTTGATATCTTCTTGAGTGCTTCTTTAAATTATAGTCAAGGTGCTTCTCAGGATCCGCAGAGTGCCTCTGGAAGTTGGGGTAAGGTGAGTCTGAGAGTTCAATATCTTCTCCTCTGCCACCACGTAAGTTAGCTGGAGTGGAAACTAGGACTTTCATTGTAACACATACTCTGCTTCCTACTACATCCCTCAGACAACCCAACACACACACACCTATATATATATATATATATATATATATATATATATATATATATATATATATATATATATATATATATATATATAATATGACTGTGTCAGACCACGAAGGAAGGAGCGAAACAGGAATTTCCCTAAGTTCTTTCGTATTTAATAATGCATCTTCAGAAGGATGGATTTACAAGTCAGTAAATTGGATATGTAGGCAGGAGAGTGGTGATGTGAAGTGAGGTACAATGACATTTATATGAATGGGATTGGGTGGATCCACCCATATAAACAAGAGGTGCATCGTATGGCCCAATAGGACCACACGTGTATATTAATATCATAAAATAGAGGATATTAACAAATATTAGTGACAGAAATGTTTATCAATGATCCTACTCAAATCGTCCTTTAACTGATCAATCAAAAACGGATCTAAATTATACAAACCACTGTTAATGTTCAAATTACATAATTTTGTAATCTATATTAAAGCAGATTCAATTATATTCCTATTGAAAATGCTTTTACAATTCGTTATTGGAGAAACCATCTCCCAGTCAATTTGGTGAAAAATTTGACAAATGAACAAATAAAGCATTAGACAATTGGCCATATCTTACAGAGTATTTATGTTGCGAAATTCTAAATCTCAAATCTTTAGATGTTTGCCCAACATAGAACCTATTACAGTCTTTACAAGGTATTTTATAAATGACACAATTATCACTACGAGGGCTGTTTCTAACTAATAGCTTACCAACAGTATTTTTGTAATTAAACAATACATGAATATCAAAAAGTTTCAAGGCCTTGACAATATTTTCAAACCTTGCAAAATATAGTAAACATAATATACATTCTTTGGGCTAATTTTCCCACTGCATATATTATTATAATATGTACGACGTGCTTTGCCAAGGCAAACTTCAAAAAAACTTCCTGAGAAATAATGAACATTAGATCAATTATTCGTAGGCTTTCTGTGAAACACTAAACTTTAGTGAAAAAATCTTCTCTATGAATATGTATATCTAAGAATGGTAAACATTTAATCAATTTTAGTCTCCATAGTAAATTTTACAGAGGTGACTTAATCATTAAGTTTAACTTCAAACTCGTCTGAATTTACGTTTGAAGGCCATAACTCAAGATATCAACAACATATCTAAACCATGGAATGATTCCAGGGGTTATTTTTATAACAAATTTCTTTTCGAATAATTCCATGTACAAGTTTGAAAGCAATGGCGATAAAGGATTCCCCCATTGCCATTCCAAAAGTCTGTAATAATACTCATTATGAAAGGAAAATTTACATTCTTTTATACACAGCTTAACGAGATAGACAATAATATCAGCAGAAAGAGGTAAAACATGGTTCACTAAATCATGAGTGAGGTAATCAAGAATATCATCTACCGGCACCTTTGTAAACAAAGAACAAACGTCAACAAAGTTGTGCTTGCTGATGTTGAGCTTTTGCTCTTGTGTCCCGCCTCTCAACCGTCAACCTACTGGTGTATAGATTCTTGAGTTTCTCGAGCTCTATCATATCTACATTTGAAACCTTGTATCGGAGTCAGCCTCCACCATATCATTTTTCAGTGCATTCCACTTACTAACTGCTCTGACACTGAAAAAGTTATTTCTAACGTCCCTGTGGCTCATTTGGGTACTCAGTCTCCACCTGTGTCCTCTTGTTCGCGTACCACCTGTGTGTGTGTGTGTGTGTGTGTGTGTGTGTGTGTGTGTGTGTGTGTGTGTGTGTGTGTGTGTGTGTGTGTGTGTGTGTGTGTGTGTCAGTTCACCTTGGTATTCACCTAGTTGTGTTTGCGGGGATTGAGCTCTTGCTCTTTTGGCTCGCCTCTACACCGTCAATCAACAACGTTTTTGTTTCAACCCGGAACATCAGGACTACGAATCCGAAGCGCTGTTCACTCAGCTGTCAGGCTACACACACACACACACACACACACACACACACACACACACACACACACACACACACACACACACACACACACACACACACACACACACACACGGGGGGGGGCCTGGTAGCCTGGTGGATAGCGCGCAGGTCTCGTAATTCTGAGGCGCGTGTTCGATTCCCGCACCAGGCAGAAACAAATGGCCAAAGTTTCTTTCACCCAGAATGCCCCTGTTACCTAGCAATAAATAGGTACCTTGGAGTTAGTCAGCTGTCACGGGCTGCTTCCTGGTGTGTGTGTGTGTGTGTGTGTGGTGTCGAGGAAAAAAAAAGAAGTTAGTAAATAGTTCATTGACAGTTGAGAGGCGGGCCGAAAGAGCAAAGCTGAACCCCCGCAAACACAACTAGGTGAATACACACATAGCTTGTGTGTGTGCTACACCACAGGAGGTGATGTAGCTCTGTTGATAAGTAGAGGTTGGAGTTGTGAAGAGATGGTTATTCAGGGCAGTGAAGGTTTCAGTGACTTCATAACAGTTACCATTGCAACTGGAGGACAAAAAATTATAGTAATAGTCATATATAATCCCGCACCAAATGACAGAAGACCCAGACAGGAATATGATAGAAACAACATGGCCACCATTAATATAATAGAGAGAGCAGCTTCTGTAGCTAGCAGGAACTGATCCAGACTGATAAGGCGCTCCAGTGGATATGGGAGTACCTAAGCAATAGGAAACAGAGAGTTACAGTGAGGGGTGAGACTTCAGACTGGCGTGAAGTCACCAGTGGAGTCCCACAGGGGTCTGTGCTTGGACCTATCCTGTTTCTGATATACGTAAATGATCTCCCTAGAGGGTATAGACTCATTCCTCTTAATGTTTGCTGACGACGCCAAAATTATGAGAAGGATTAAGACAGAGGAGGACAGCTTGAGGCTTCGAAAAGACTTGGACAAGCTGCAGGAATGGTCGAACAAATGATTGTTAGAGTTTAACCCAAGCAAATGTAATGTAATGAAGACAGGTGTAGGCAGCAGGAGACCAGATATAAGTAATCTTTGGGAGATGAAATACTTCAAGAGTCAGAGAGAGAGAAAGACCTGGGGGTTGATATCACGCCAAACCTGTCCCCTGAAGCCCATATCAAGAGAATAACATCAGCGGCATATGTCAGGTTGGCTAACATAAGAACGGCCTTTAGAAACTTGTGTAAGGAATCTTTCAGAACTTTGTATACCACATATGCCAGACCAATCCTGGAGTATGCGGCTCCAGCATGGAGTCCATATCTAGTCAAGCATAATACTAAACTGGAAAAGGTTCAAAGGTTTGCCACCAGACTAATACCCGAACTGAAGGGTATGAGCTATGAGGAGAAACTACGGGAATTAAATCTCACGTCACTGGGAGACAGAAGAATTAGAGGGAACATGATCGCCACATACAAGATTCTAAGAGGAATTGATAGGGTAGATAAAGACAGACTATTTAACACAAGAGGGCACACGCACTAGGGGACACAAATGGAAATTGAGTGCCCAAATGAGCCATAGAGACGTTAGAAAGAACTTTTTCAGTGTCAGAGTAGTAGACAAATGGAATGATTAGGAAGTGACGTTGTAGAGGCAGACTCCATACACAGTTTCAAGTGTAGATATGATAGATCCCAGTAGGCTCAGGAACTTGTATATTAGTTGATTGACAGTTGAGAGGCGGGACCAAGGAGCCAGGGCTCAACCCCCGCAAGCATAACTAGGTAAGTACAGCTGCCAGCTGTACTCACCTGTATGTGAGTACAGCTGTGTGTATGAGCTGTGTTTATGTGTGTGTGTAAATCACGAAGAAATTAACACGTGGTGAGCAATGTGGCAATGACAGTGAACAAGAGAGAGAGGAGGTCCCATAGCGACAAAGAAAATTTAGGAAAAGTATTTACCATTAAAAGAGAAATAGTTAAAGGCCTTGATGAGATAGATGAATATGCCAGAAGGAGGCAGGAGATGAGCGCCCTTAGTCGCCGCTGATTAAGGAAAAATACAACATCCTCCAGGATAACATTATTTACTAATGTTATTTAATGTAAATAGAGAATAAACATAAGAAATAAACAAATATAGAGGAAGGCTGCAGGCACAATCTGTCTAAGGAAGCCTGAGATATCGAAGATAAACATGACTCATTTCCAAGGTAAAGAGTCAATGTATCTTGAGGTTATCTTGAGATGATTTCGGGGCTTTTAGTGTCCCCGCGGCCCGGTCCTCGACCAGGCCTCCACCCCCAGGAAGCAGCCCGTGACAGCTGACTAACACCCAGGTACCTATTTTACTGCTAGATAACAGAGGCATAGGGTGAAAGAAACTCTGCCCAATGTTTCTCGCCGGCGCCTGGGATCGAACCCAGGATCACAAGTCCAGCGTGCTGTCCGCTCGGCCGACCGGCTCTGTATGGTGTAGCCAGTTGGCAGGACGATGAACGTGGAGATTTTTTCAAGATTTTATTATTTTTAAATAAGAAATTGAAGGACACAGATGAACGCCATGTTAGTGAGTTATAGGGATGACGGTAGAAATAAGGAAGAGAAGAACATATGAGACGTTCGTTCAATAACGTTCGAGTTATTAGGACAGAATGTTGTTGTTAAAGATTCGCTACCTGGAACAAAAAGTTCCAAGTAACACGGGCTATGGTGAGCCCGTAGATAGTTATTATATTTAGGACAGAAGCTAGAGAACTTGTAGTTTAGGGTTAAAATAGCTATATAGCGATCCAAAGTGTTAGAAACCTATTTTTTCCGTGATGGCTCTATAATATGTAGTTTAAAAGGATTTATCAAGTATCTACAAAAGTGTTATGCCTCTACAAAAGTGTTATGCCTCTACAAAAGTGTTATGCCTCTACAAAAGTGTTATGCCTCCGCTTTTGATACGTATTTCCTTATATAAATGCATTTCCTTTAACCCTGTGGAAGTTTTGGTGGCTAACAGTTAATCCCTAGTATTAATCTAGCCTTGATTTAATTGAATTCAATCCAAATCGTTTGTGTGTGTGGCTCAGTTTTAATTCCATGTTTGACATTAAACTAATTATTTTCTCTGATATATATATTGCTGCTCCCCTCTAGTCTAATCTGTCTGTCAGTGTGAATTAATTACGTCTCATAATTTTATGTTTTGCTCATAATTTCCTGTTTTCTGCCTTCATCCACGTTTCTGTTAATTCTCTCATATATTATAAATAAAATAGATATTCTTCTTCTGTTTTATTTCACATATTTATATTGTTGTTTAAGGGTATTATAATGGCTATCTTGAGGTTATCTTGAGATGATTTCGGGGCTTTTTTAGTGTCCCCGCGGCCCGGTCCTCGACCAGGCCTCCACCCCCAGGAAGCAGCCCATGACAGCTGACTAACACCCAGGTACCTATTTTACTGCTAGGTAACAGGGGCATAGGGTGAAAGAAACTCTGCCCATTGTTTCTCGCCGGCGCCCGGGATCGAACCGGGACCACAGGATCACAAGTCCAGTGTGCTGTCCGCTCGGCCGACCGGCTCCATTGGCTATACCCAAGTTCACCAATATTATTTAGTCCAAAATGTTTTCCATTAACTTCTATATAACTTTCAGTGAAACAAATTAATTCGATATTATTTGCGTGTCATTAGTAATTGCATTTTCACTCATCTCTATTTTCCTACTATTTAAATCCATACCACTAACTACTAAATATCTAAAGTCTGGTGCATCATTTCGTCTAATGAATCTATATGAGTTGCAACCCCTACGCCAGCCCCTGCAATAAGAGTTGAACACCCTTCTCTTGCGTAAAAGGTGTTCTTGACAAATTACGGGACGTTGTTATCAATCAGTTCCGTGGCTGTGAGCACGAAATACTTTTCATGTTGGTGGTTTTGCATTTTATCCCAATATGTAGTCTATGTAGTGTGCATGTTGTGTGGTGTATGGTGTACATGTTGTGTGGTGTATGGTGTACATGTTGTGTGGTGTATGGTGTACATGTTGTGTGGTGTATGGTGTACATGTTGTGTGGTGTATGGTGTACATGTTGTGTGGTGTATGGTGTACATGTTGTGTGGTGTACATGTTGTGTGGTGTGTGGTGTACATGCTGTGTGGTGTATGGTGTACATGTTGTGTGGTGTATGGTGTACATGTTGTGTGGTGTATGGTGTACATGTTGTGTGGTGTATGGTGTACAAGTTGTGTAGTGTACATGTTGTGTGGTGTATGGTGTACATGTTGTGTGGTGTATGGTGTACAAGTTGTGTGGTGTACATGCTGTGTGGTGTATGGTGTACATGTTGTGTGGTGTATGGTGTACATGTTGTGTGGTGTATGGTGTACATGTTGTGTGGTGTATGGTGTACAAGTTGTGTGGTGTACATGCTGTGTGGTGTATGGTGTACATGTTGTGTGGTGTATGGTGTACAAGTTGTGTGGTGTATGGTGTACAAGTTGTGTGGTGTATGGTGTACATGTTGTGTGGTGTATGGTGTACATGTTGTGTGGTGTATGGTGTACAAGTTGTGTGGTGTACATGTTGTGTGGTGTATGGTGTACATGTTGTGTGGTGTATGGTGTATAAGTTGTGTGGTGTACATGTTGTGTGGTGTATGGTGTACATGTTGTGTGGTGTATGGTGTACATGTTGTGTGGTGTATGGTGTACATGTTGTGTGGTGTTTGGAGTACATGTTGTGTGGTGTATGGTGTACATGTTGTGTGGTGTATGGTGTACATGTTGTGTGGTGTATGGTGTATGGTGTACAAGTTGTGTGGTGTACATGTTGTGTGGTGTATGGTGTACATGTTGTGTGGTGTATGGTGTACAAGTTGTGTGGTGTATGGTGTACATGTTGTGTGGTGTATGGTGTATGGTGTACATGTTGTGTGGTGTATGGTGTACATGTTGTGTGGTGTATGGTGTACATGTTGTGTGGTGTATGATGTACATGTTGTGTGGTGTATGGTGTACATGTTGTGTGGTGTATGATGTACATGTTGTGTGGTGTATGGTGTACATGTTGTGTGGTGTATGGTGTACATGTTGTGTGGTGTATGGTGTACATGTTGTGTGGTGTATGGTGTATGGTATACATGTGTGGTGTATGATGTACATGTTGTGTGGTGTATGGTGTACAAGTTGTGTGGTGTATGGTGTACATGTTGTGTGGCGTACATGTTGTGTGGTGTATGGTGTACATGTTGTGTGGTGTACATGTTGTGTGGTGTATGGTGTACATGTTGTGTGGTGTATGGTGTACATGTTGTGTGGTGTATGGTGTACATGTTGTGTGGTGTATGGTGTACATGTTGTGTGGTGTATGGTGTACATGTTGTGTGGTGTACATGTTGTGTGGTGTACATGTTGTGTGGTGTATGGTGTACATGTTGTGTGGTGTACATGTTGTGTGGTGTATGGTGTACATGTTGTGTGGTGTACATGTTGTGTGGTGTGTGGTGTACATGCTGTGTGGTGTATGGTGTACATGTTGTGTGGTGTATGGTGTACATGTTGTGTGGTGTATGGTGTACATGTTGTGTGGTGTATGGTGTACAAGTTGTGTAGTGTACATGTTGTGTGGTGTATGGTGTACATGTTGTGTGGTGTATGGTGTACAAGTTGTGTGGTGTACATGCTGTGTGGTGTATGGTGTACATGTTGTGTGGTGTATGGTGTACATGTTGTGTGGTGTATGGTGTACATGTTGTGTGGTGTATGGTGTATGGTGTACAAGTTGTGTGGTGTACATGTTGTGTGGTGTATGGTGTACATGTTGTGTGGTGTATGGTGTACAAGTTGTGTGGTGTATGGTGTACATGTTGTGTGGTGTATGGTGTATGGTGTACATGTTGTGTGGTGTATGGTGTACATGTTGTGTGGTGTATGATGTACATGTTGTGTGGTGTATGATGTACATGTTGTGTGGTGTATGATGTACATGTTGTGTGGTGTATGGTGTACATGTTGTGTGGTGTATGATGTACATGTTGTGTGGTGTATGGTGTACACGTTGTGTGGTGTATGATGTACATGTTGTGTGGTGTATGGTGTACATGTTGTGTGGTGTATGGTGTACATGTTGTGTGGTGTATGGTGTACATGTTGTGTGGTGTATGGTGTATGGTATACATGTGTGGTGTATGATGTACATGTTGTGTGGTGTATGGTGTACAAGTTGTGTGGTGTATGGTGTACATGTTGTGTGGTGTACATGTTGTGTGGTGTATGGTGTACATGTTGTGTGGTGTACATGTTGTGTGGTGTATGGTGTACATGTTGTGTGGTGTACATGTTGTGTGGTGTATGGTGTACATGTTGTGTGGTGTATGGTGTACATGTTGTGTGGTGTATGGTGTACATGTTGTGTGGTGTATGGTGTACATGTTGTGTGGTGTACATGTTGTGTGGTGTACATGTTGTGTGGTGTATGGTGTACATGTTGTGTGGTGTACATGTTGTGTGGTGTATGGTGTACATGTTGTGTGGTGTACATGTTGTGTGGTGTGTGGTGTACATGCTGTGTGGTGTATGGTGTACATGTTGTGTGGTGTATGGTGTACATGTTGTGTGGTGTATGGTGTACATGTTGTGTGGTGTATGGTGTACAAGTTGTGTAGTGTACATGTTGTGTGGTGTATGGTGTACATGTTGTGTGGTGTATGGTGTACAAGTTGTGTGGTGTACATGCTGTGTGGTGTATGGTGTACATGTTGTGTGGTGTATGGTGTACATGTTGTGTGGTGTATGGTGTACAAGTTGTGTGGTGTACATGCTGTGTGGTGTATGGTGTACATGTTGTGTGGTGTATGGTGTACAAGTTGTGTGGTGTATGGTGTACAAGTTGTGTGGTGTATGGTGTACATGTTGTGTGGTGTATGGTGTACATGTTGTGTGGTGTATGGTGTACAAGTTGTGTGGTGTACATGTTGTGTGGTGTATGGTGTACATGTTGTGTGGTGTATGGTGTATGGTGTACAAGTTGTGTGGTGTACATGTTGTGTGGTGTATGGTGTACATGTTGTGTGGTGTATGGTGTACATGTTGTGTGGTGTATGGTGTACATGTTGTGTGGTGTATGGTGTACATGTTGTGTGGTGTATGGTGTACATGTTGTGTGGTGTATGGTGTACATGTTGTGTGGTGTATGGTGTATGGTGTACAAGTTGTGTGGTGTACATGTTGTGTGGTGTATGGTGTACATGTTGTGTGGTGAATGGTGTACAAGTTGTGTGGTGTATGGTGTACATGTTGTGTGGTGTATGGTGTATGGTGTACATGTTGTGTGGTGTATGATGTACATGTTGTGTGGTGTATGATGTACATGTTGTGTGGTGTATGATGTACATGTTGTGTGGTGTATGGTGTACATGTTGTGTGGTGTATGATGTACATGTTGTGTGGTGTATGGTGTACATGTTGTGTGGTGTATGATGTACATGTTGTGTGGTGTATGGTGTACATGTTGTGTGGTGTATGGTGTACATGTTGTGTGGTGTATGGTGTATGGTATACATGTGTGGTGTATGATGTACATGTTGTGTGGTGTATGGTGTACAAGTTGTGTGGTGTATGGTGTACATGTTGTGTGGTGTACATGTTGTGTGGTGTATGGTGTACATGTTGTGTGGTGTACATGTTGTGTGGTGTATGGTGTACATGTTGTGTGGTGTATGGTGTACATGTTGTGTGGTGTATGGTGTACATGTTGTGTGGTGTATGATGTACATGTTGTGTGGTGTATGGTGTACATGTTGTGTGGTATATGGTGTACATGTTGTGTGGTGTATGGTGTACATGTTGTGTGGTGTATGGTGTACATGTTGTGTGGTGTATGGTGTATGGTGTACATGTTGTGTGGTGTATGGTGTACATGTTGTGTGGTGTATGATGTACATGTTGTGTGGTGTATGGTGTACATGTTGTGTGGTGTATGATGTACATGTTGTGTGGTGTATGATGTACATGTTGTGTGGTGTATGATGTACATGTTGTGTGGTGTATGGTGTACATGTTGTGTGGTGTATGGTGTACATGTTGTGTGGTGTATGGTGTACATGTTGTGTGGTGTATGGTGTACATGTTGTGTGGTGTATGGTGTATGGTATACATGTTGTGTGGTGTATGATGTACATGTTGTGTGGTGTATGGTGTACAAGTTGTGTGGTGTATGGTGTACATGTTGTGTGGTGTATGGTGTATGGTATACATGTTGTGTGGTGTATGATGTACATGTTGTGTGGTGTATGGTGTACAAGTTGTGTGGTGTATGGTGTACATGTTGTGTGGTGTATGGTGTACATGTTGTGTGGTGTATGGTGTACATGTTGTGTGGTGTATGGTGTACATGTTGTGTGGTGTATGGTGTACAAGTTGTGTGGTGTATGGTGTACAAGTTGTGTGGTGTATGGTGTACAAGTTGTGTGGTGTATGGTGTACATGTTGTGTGGTGTATGGTGTACATGTTGTGTGGTGTATGGTGTACAAGTTGTGTGGTGTATGGTGTACATGTTGTGTGGTGTATGGTGTACATGTTGTGTGGTGTATGGTGTACATGTTGTGTGGTGTATGGTGTACATGTTGTGTGGTGTATGGTGTACATGTTGTGTGGTGTATGGTGTACATGTTGTGTGGTGTATGGTGTACATGTTGTGTGGTGTATGGTGTACATGTTGTGTGGTGTATGGTGTACATGTTGTGTGGTGTATGGTGTACATGTTGTGTGGTGTATGGTGTACATGTTGTGTGGTGTATGGTGTACATGTTGTGTGGTGTATGGTGTATGGTGTACAAGTTGTGTGGTGTACATGTTGTGTGGTGTATGGTGTACATGTTGTGTGGTGTATGGTGTACATGTTGTGTGGTGTATGGTGTACATGTTGTGTGGTGTATGGTGTATGGTATACATGTTGTGTGGTGTATGGTGTATGGTATACATGTTGTGTGGTGTATGGTGAACATGTTGTGTGGTGTATGGTGTATGGTATACATGTTGTGTGGTGTATGGTATACATGTTGTGTGGTGTATGGTGTACATGTTGTGTGGTGTATGGTGTATGGTATACATGTTGTGTGGTGTATGGTGTACAAGTTGTGTGGTGTATGGTGTACATGTTGTGTGTTGTATGGTGTACATGTTGTGTGGTGTATGGTGTATGGTATACATGTTGTGTGGTGCATGGTGTACAAGTTGTGTGGTGTATGGTGTACAAGTTGTGTGGTGTATGGTGTACATGTTGTGTGGTGTATGGTGTACATGTTGTGTGGTGTATGGTGTACATGTTGTGTGGTGTATGGTGTATGGTATACATGTTGTGTGGTGTATGGTATACATGTTGTGTGGTGTATGGTATACATGTTGTGTGGTGTATGGTATACATGTTGTGTGGTGTATGGTGTACATGTTGTGTGGTGTATGGTGTACATGTTGTGTGGTGTATGGTGTACATGTTGTGTGGTGTATGGTATACATGTTGTGTGGTGTATGGTATACATGTTGTGTGGTGTATGGTATACATGTTGTGTGGTGTATGGTATACATGTTGTGTGGTGTATGGTGTACATGTTGTGTGGTGTATGGTATACAAGTTGTGTGGTGTATGGTGTACATGTTGTGTGGTGTATGGTGTACATGTTGTGTGGTGTGTGGTATACATGTTGTGTGGTGTATGGTATACATGTTGTGTGGTGTATGGTGTATGGTATACATGTGTGGTGTATGGGGTACATGTTGTGTGGTGTATGGTGTATGGTATACATGTTGTGTGGTGTATGGTGTACAAGTTGTGTGGTGTATGGTGTACATGTTGTGTGGTGTATGGTGTACATGTTGTGTGGTGTATGGTGTACATGTTGTGTGGTGTATGGTGTACATGTTGTGTGGTGTATGGTGTACATGTTGTGTGGTGTATGGTGTACATGTTGTGTGGTGTATGGTGTAAATGTTGTGTGGTGTATGGTGTACATGTTATGTGGTGTATGATGTACATGTTGTGTGGTGTATGGTGTACAAGTTGTGTGGTGTATGGTGTACAAGTTGTGTGGTGTATGGTGTACAAGTTGTGTGGTGTATGGTGTACATGTTGTGTGGTGTATGGTGGTATACATGTTGTGTGGTGTATGGTGGTATACATGTTGTGTGGTGTATGGTGTACATGTTGTGTGGTGTATGGTGTACATGCTGTGTGGTGTATGGTGTACATGTTGTGTGGTGTATGGTGTACATGTTGTGTGGTGTATGGTGTACATGTTGTGTGGTGTATGGTGTATGGTGTACAAGTTGTGTGGTGTATGGTGTACATGCTGTGTGGTGTATGGTGTACATGTTGTGTGGTGTATGGTGTACATGTTGTGTGGTATATGGTGTACAAGTTGTGTGGTGTATGGTGTACATGTTGTGTGGTGTATGGTGTACATGTTGTGTGGTGTATGGTGTACATGTTGTGTGGTGTATGGTGTACATGTTGTGTGGTGTATGGTGTACATGTTGTGTGGTGTATGGTGTACATGTTGTGTGGTGTATATCATATGCTCATAAACTGGTTTTGTTACCAGCTTGTCCTCATAACTTTGTGTGGTCCAGACTATGTCCTCATAACTTGTTGGGCAACAATATATTCATGCCACTGGTGATACCAATCATATGAGTGAGTTTGTATGATGAGTGATGACGATCATACACTCATTACATGGCGCCCGCCATACACTCATAGCTGCTTTGGTCCACCATACACCCATACCTATAATGTGACCATAACATACTCATAAATATGTGTCATGCCCATCGTATACTCGTGAACCCTTGTAATGAAGTCCTTATACACACAATGTCACTACGCAGCGCGCTGTTCACAACAGTCTGGGAGATCCTCTCTAATAAAACAGGCTACTAACGACCTGGTCAAGACAACATGGGACTATAATGTTGTCTTATAACAAGTGTAACTAGCAAGGTTTCAAGAAATAATCAATTACATGTTTACTGAAGCTGCAAAGCATAATGACCTTTGGTGATCAGGCAATTACAAACGCAGTTGTTGCACTGTTTACTGTAACAAAACCTATTAGCAATGCATATTTGTGTACCATTATTTCGTTTGTTTTGTAGTTTGCATATTTAGCATATTAATTTGTTTTTTTCCAGTATCATATGTCAGTTTTAATATCATATACTTTAACCTCGGGTTAATTTTGATGGAAACTCCGGAGCTGGAGCCCTCTAGGGCAATTCGTTGTTACCCCTCAATCTCGTTCTGACAGTTCCTGCGACGGCGCTGGAACCAATTGTATTGGCGTTCACCTTTCCATTGGAGACTTTCGGCGCCGGGGAGAGACCTGCTGCATGGGTGACAGCTTCTCCCCCATATCAACCTACCCTGGCTTTGCGCCGTGGGGCGGCCACTCCAGACCGACAACCAGAGCATAGTCTCCTGAGGCTATTGATGCCTACTACTTGTTTGGATGATGGACTTAAGGACTAAGAGCCTTAAAAGTTATTATAGTCATCACAAGTTTCTGACCAACTTGCAAGTATATTCTCGATCTGAACAATGCTTCAAACACAGCAAGCCTTCAGTGTGTATACACTGGAAATCTGAATAAATATCTTAACTTGACGTTACTTGTGTATACAAGAACCAGTGAACTATGGAGTGGCATTAAACCAATGAGGCCTAGTTAAGGTTAAACTACTGAAGAAACAACGATACAATTGTTTATTATGTCGTCCAACAGAATCTCCAACTCTCCACTATTCGACCTCGAGACACAAAAGAAGGTCACCACCAAAGATTCCTTACAAGCAGAACTTATTGCAGAAGGAGGAAAGAATCGAGGCAACTACAGAAGCACCATACTGTCCCCCGAGCTCAAAGCGGCAGCTAAGAGCCTTCGTGAGAACAAGGAGATAGTTGTCAGGAGAGGCGACAAGTCGTCAATATACATCATTCTTAAAAAAGACGAATATCTGGCGAAAATGAACCTCATACTCTCTGACCAAACTAAATTCCAAAGGGTAACGAAGGACACTACAGCCGAACTGAAAGCAAAGGTCAACAAATTGATCGAAACTGTGAACGACAAGAAATCCGGACTCCACCTGCCAAAGATCATTGGGGAATATAAACCTGGATATGCGTATGGAAATATCAAGACACACAAGCCTGGAAGCCCAATTCGGCCAATCATCAGCCAGATACCCACACCCACGTACAGACTGGCGAAACGACTCAATGGCTTGCTGACTCTTTATATCCCTTGCACCTTCAGCCTGAGGTCTCCAAAGGAATTTGTTGACTTGCTGCGGAGAACACGGGCCACAGGGATAAGAGCCTCATTGGATGTAGAATCTCTGTTTACCAACGTACCTGTGGATGAAACAATCGGGATGATAGCCGACAGAGTGTACCGTGATCCGGCCTGTACTCCTCTTGACATACCAGAAAACAGTCTAAGGAAACTACTCCAAGCTTGTACTAAAGAGGCACCCTTCTTGAGCCCGGATGGACACATGTATAAGCAAGTAGATGGGGTCGCCATGGGTTCTCCCCTAGGTGTCCTGTTTGCAAACTTATACATGGGTACCATCGAGCAAAAAGTCTTAGTCGACATGAATATGAAACCGGCCATATACTGCAGGTATGTTGACGACATTTTTACACAGGTACCTGATGTCAGACATCTGCAGGAGCTGAAGGAGGCATTTGAGCAGAATTCTGTGTTGCGTTTCACTTACGAGATGGAAAAGGATGGGAAGCTGCCCTTTCTAGATGTAACAGTCATGGAAAGGAGCGGAGTTTTCCACACTGCAGTCTACGCTAAGAAAACAAACATAGGAATGTGCCTGAATGCCAACAGTGACTGCCCGGACAGGTACAAGAGGAGTGTTGTTAACGCATATGTCGACCGTGCTCTCAGCCACAGCTCAGAATGGAAGCAAGTCGACGAAGAACTCTGTAGGGTAAGGCAGGTCCTAGTCAACAACGGCTTCTCCAATGGTTTCGTCGAAGACATCATAAGAAGGAAAGTGAAACGCCATGCAACCTCTGAAGAGACAACTAACACAACACCTATACCCTCTATTAGACTATTTTACAGGAACTTCTTTTCCACAACTCATAAAACGGAGGAAAGGGTCCTGAAAGATATTGTTAATAGAAACGTTATCCCTACAGACAAAAATCAGAAGATACATCTGACGATTTACTATAAAACCAAAAAAACGGCCAGCCTACTCATGAGAAACTCTCCAGACACAAAGCAGAACGTTTTAAAACAGACCAACGTCGTCTATGCCTTCAAATGCCCTCTTGGGGATTGTAAGCCTCAAAAAACTCAGTATATAGGCAAGACAACAACATCTCTTTCCAGGCGTTTAACGATGCATAAGCAACAGGGCTCCATTAAGGAACATATAGCCTCTTCCCACAACCAAACCATCACCAGAGAAATCTTAGCAAACAGCACAGAAATCATTGATAGATACAGCGATAGCAGGCGGCTCGACGTCTGCGAGGCACTACACATCAAGAAATCAACACCAGCAATCAACAGCCAATTAATGCACAACTATATTTTACCCACTTCAAGACACCGCTCCAATATAGAAGCATCAAGAAATATGGACCAATAGGCTTTCTACAATTACTTCCATTCAATACCCATTGTTTCGTGTTCTGTCTTGTGTTTGAATTTAATACCCATTCAATAACTATTGTTGAAAGTTTGTTTTCACCTCATCCACCTCACCCAAATGTAGATATAAAATCGAAGATGTGTAAGCTCTATTCAGTTTCAGTTGTGTGTTTGTAAACTAAAGTCTTTGAAAATGTAATAAGTTTTACGAAACGCGCTCAAGTGTCGCGTCAGACTAGAAATAAAAATGAATTTTGGAGAATTGATCTTTGAATTACCATCAACAGTGAAAAGAAACGTAAGAAAGATCGAGAAAATTCGTGTTAGAATTATTAATCTTACTTTTTCGGTCATATTTAATAATATTATATATATATATGTCGTACCTAGTAGCCAGATCGCACTTCTCAGCCTACTATGCAAGGCCCGATTTGCCTAGTAAGCCAAGTTTTTATGAATTAAGGTTTTTTCGACTACCTAACCTACCTAACCTAACTTTTTCGGCTACCTCGCCTAACCTAACCTATAAAGATAGGTTAGGTTAGGTTAGGTAGGGTTGGTTAGGTTCGGTCATATATCTACGTTAATTTTAACTCTAATAAAAAAAATTGACCTCATACATAATGAAATGGGTAGCTTTATCATTTCATAAGAAAAAAATTAGAGAAAATATATTAATTCAGGAAAACTTGGCTTATTAGGCAAATCGGGCCTTGCATAGTAGGCTGAGAATTGCGTTCTGGCTACTAGGTACGACATATATATATATATATATATATATATATATATCTTTTTGGCATCTTAATATTGCCGACCAGGCCTTCTCTGCTTAATAACAATTTGGTTCTTTTAAAATTAACATTATTAAGGTACACTGGTTTTTTATCCCCTGTAAACCCCCCCCCCCCCCCTCCTTCCCCGGTCCCCTTCAGCTGGCTTCTTCCTAAGCGGCAGCAGGTGAACACCCATTTCTCTCCTGAGCGTCAGGAGGGTTCCTCTGTGTCTCTTAACTTAAATAGCAGTCCCTACTTTCCTCCTCCCAGCGGCAGAAGAAATTTCCTCCTCCCAGCGACAGTAGAAATTTCGTCTTCCCAGCGACAGTAGAAATTTCCTCCGACCTTCGATTACTTACAGGATAATTTTCCGTTATTCTTCAAAGTAATGCAGTGTGCGTTCCTCACATCCTTTCCCAGCAGCAATAGTTACCTCAATCTGGGACAGTGAAAGCTTCCCCAGGCCGTCTCAAGTCTACAGCGGGAGCTCCTTACTTTCTTCCTTTACTACAGAAGCAGCTCCTTCCCCTCTTCCGTTTTTCCTCCAGCTATAGTTTGAGATTATGGTGTTCTTCCATCAGTTCCTTAAAGAGTTTTTCCTAGTACACCACAAGACTGCAAGGAGAGTTTTCTCTAACCGTTATCCAGTATCGGTACTGTCCCTCCATCATTTGTCAGCTGCATTAAGAGTTTCCCCGCTCCTATCACACCAGCAGTAACAGGTCTACTGTTCTTACAAGAGCTGCAGTAGTTTATTCTCTGTTTCTCCCAGCGTACATAGTAGGTTACTTTTCCCTCATCCTATCTGTAGAACATTATCGTGTCCTTCCCTTAGCTGCAATATGAATTTTCCCGGCTACAATAAGCTTTTACTCTCGCATTTTTTACTAACTGTATTCAAAGCTTTTCGTTATTCGACCTCCAGCTAAAATAACTTTCCCCTTTCTTCCCCGAGTTGTAATGAGAATTTTCGTTGTCTTTCCACCAGCTGCGCTAGAAGTTCCCTCTGTTCTTCCCTCTCAGCTGCAGTACAAGTCTCCCTGTCATTCCCCCAAATACAACAGTATCTCCTAATTTCCTTAGGTTAGCTGCAATGGAAATTTCCATGGTTTTCTCCCAGCTCCAGTGAAAGTAATTGCAGCCTAACACCAGCTGCATTTTCAATGTCCATATATCTACTCCAGTTACAAATTGAAGTTTAAAATTGTCCTTCCCAAGCTGTAGTGGGTATTCTTCGTCTCCTTCCCCCTCGGCTGTACTGGTGGAAGTTTCTCAGCTCCTTAACTAAACTGGTTAATGATGTTCCTTCTGTCTTGCCGAAAGATACAGTAGAATTCCTTTATTCTCCTTCAGTTCCCATTAGGAGTTAGAATTATCCTTCTTCTTCAGTAACAATTTCTCCAGCCACTCAACGAGCAACAGTGGGAGTGTTTCCTGTTCATCTCTGTGTTGCTCTATAGTTGTCTCCTGTTCTTCCATCGGTTGCTATTCTCGAGAAACGTTCTATTAATGACATTCAAAGGTCAACGTTAACTGCTGGAAAGTCTGTTTTGTTACACGTTTGACAATCAGACCTATATTTCAGGCCTGCGAGGTGTCGTTGGTTGTCGCAAAAGGAGCCTATTCTACTTAAAGCGAGGAACGGGAGTCGACCTCTACCACTTTATGACATTCGACATCCAGTCACAAAAGTCCAAAGTTTGGCGAGGCTGTCCCCATTCGTCTGGCCTTCAGCCATAGACATACAAATAGATGCTCTCTCCTGTAGATAAAGATTAGAAGACGGGGTTCATAGAACTGTGTGAGTTAAAAGTGTTTTTTTTTATACAAGATGTTAAATGGAATACTCTTTATAGCTCAGGTTATGCACCTGGTGTTTTGAATGGATTAGCTAAAATACACAAAGAATTCATTGGAATTTGCTAAACATATATAAAGTTTGCGTATTTGCCCCAAAGCTTTTATTTCTAGTTTTGATACCGTGTCTTTGTTTACTAATATTCCTAAGGACGAGACCATAGAGAGTATCGATAATTTAGTAATTAATTCCGATTCTGTTGCCGGTTTTATTAAAGCAAAACTAAAAAAAATTAATCCAACTAGCTGTTCACGATTTTTTTAGATTATCTATATTGTTAGACAGAAGGAATGGCCACGGGTTCTCCTTCGGGCCCCTCCCTACCTAAGGCTATTCTACCATTACTAAAATATTTAGTTTCATGAATGTCCTCATGAGTTTCAATCAATTGTGTATAAAATATATGCCGATCCTTTCCTGTTGCTTGAGGACTTATGGACCATAACACTGTTGATGGCACCTCTTAATTCTAACCGTAAAGATATTATGCAATTATGATAAGATAAGATTACGTAAAGATATTATTATATTATGCAATAAAAATATTGCATCTTTATACAGAGATGGAGGATGCCGGGGAGCTGGTCTTCTTAGAGTATTAATTTCTAATAGTGGTGAGGGATTTGTTAATGGTGTTACTTGAAACACACTTTTTACCGGATTACGACTTAATTACTTGTGCGTTCGTCTAGCCTTGTTTCAGATAATTAAATTCAAACCACCATTAACAGATGGTATTCTTCATATTCTGATTGGTTTTCATTGGATTTGGAAGTTTCACTGTTTAGAATTACTTTCAAAGCAATAGGTAAATATTATAACCAATTAATCACACATATTATACTACAATTATTAGTATTATCTCCAGAAATACAGTATCTTCTTTCACAGTAATACAATTGACGCAGTAATAATCCTGAGGCAATAATGCTACTGACGCAATAATATTACTGAAGTATATTACCAATGAAGCAATAATACTACTGACGCAATAATAATACTGAGGAACTAATACTACTGAAGCAATATTATGTTAATACTGACGCAAAAATACTACTTGACCATTAATACTACTGAAGCAGTAATTCTGATGAAGCAATAATACTGTTCCAGTAATAATATTACTGATTCAGTAATACTACCGATGCAATATTATTATTACCACGGAATTAATAATACTCCTGACGCAAGAATACCACTGCATCAACAACAATAAAAGATGCAACAATACTACTGATGCAACAATACAACTGATGCAACAATACAACTGATGCAACAATACTACTGATGCAACAATACAACTGATGCAACAATACAACTGATGCAACAATACAACTGATGCAACAATACAACTGATGCAACAATACAACTGATGCAACAATACAACTGATGCAACAATACAACTGATGCAACAATACAACTGATGCAACAATACAACTGATGCAACAATACAACTGATGCAACAATACAACTGATGCAACAATACAACTGATGCAACAATACAACTGATGCAACAATACTACTGATGCAACAATACAACTGATGCAACAATACAACTGATGCAACAATACAACTGATGCAACAATACAACTGATGCAACAATACAACTGATGCAACAATACAACTGATGCAACAATACTACTGATGCAACAATACAACTGATGCAACAATACAACTGATGCAACAATACAACTGATGCAACAATACAACTGATGCAACAATACTACTGATGCAACAATACAACTGATGCAACAATACAACTGATGCAACAATACAACTGATGCAACAATACAACTGATGCAACAATACAACTGATGCAACAATACAACTGATGCAACAATACTACTGATGCAACAATACAACTGATGCAACAATACAACTGATGCAACAATACAACTGATGCAACAATACTACTGATGCAACAATACTACTGATGCTATTATTCTACTTCTACTTACAAGACCATAACTGCTACTATTCACACGACTATGACTGCTACTATTCACACGACTATGACTGCTACTATTCACACGACTATGACTGCTACTATTCACACGACTATGACTGCTACTATTCACACGACTATGACTGCTACTATTCACACGACTATGACTGCTACTATTCACACGACTATGACTGCTACTATTCACACGACTATGACTGCTACTATTCACACGACTATGACTGCTACTATTCACACGACTATGACTGCTACTATTCACACGACTATGACTGCTACTATTCACACGACTATGACTGCTACTATTCACACGACTATGACTGCTACTATTCACACGACTATGACTGCTACTATTCACACGACTATGACTGCTACTATTCACACGACTATGACTGCTACTATTCACACGACTATGACTGCTACTATTCACACGACTATGACAGCTACTATTCACACGACTATGACAGCTACTATGTCTAGCGCTCTCGTACTGATTCTCCTATTAAAAATAACTCTACAGCTCTACCTATTATTTCTGTTAAATTTCTGGTATAATTTAAAATTAGTAATTAAGGAGATGTGAGGAAAGCCTTTAGCTTGGTAATGAGAGCAGTGTTAATATGTGGGCGGAACAGTCTCAGTCCCTTGCTGCTCTTCGCCTCATTGACCCGTAGATGCGTCTAGGAAAAATCACAAGATTATCGTGGACAAAAATATGAACCCATGTGGAGAGTGATCGCGAGGAAGAGGATGGTGGGTTATGGTGTAATGGAATGTATCCGGCTGTAGCTGATGTAACTGTCCAAGGTGTTGCAAGCTTGCAACGACGCAGAAAATACCTCCAGCGCTATGTCGCTGCTCCTTCTCCAAACTCAATTGATCCAGGGAACTGAAAACAAGAAATATATAGACAGGTAAGATAATGTAGGGAATGTGGGTGGTGGTAGGGAAGAGGGAAGGAGGAGATGATAGGGAGGGAGAGTAGATGGAGGAGAGTGGGTGAGAAGTGGAGAAGAAGCCGTAAGTGGTGTGGGGTGGTAGGGGGGACTGTACAGAATTGTGTGGCGGACCGTTGGTAGAGCGTATCGTTTTAGATTGGATTTTATCGAGGAGGGCTAAGAGGATTGGGACGCATCTTCCCAGATGTGGGAACAGTAATCCACGTAAGAACCCACATACCTCTCCTGCAGCGGGAGCAATCACCAAGACTGCAATGACTGTTAAGACGAAGAGACGAAGACATCTTATTTGCATATTTCCTGTTGTTGCAAGACAATGTTTACATTGCAGGATGGAAGTAGGTCCTTAAAACATGATGCTGAACTACGTGCAACACAAGACTTACTGATAAATAAAAGGATTGCATATTGATAAAAATATTATAATGTAACAGTCGGTGTGGCGCAGTGGTAAAACACTAGCCCGGCACTTTGCAATCTATTTGGAAGGGGTTCGTATCCTGGCCGTGGGGGATTGACTGGGCGCCAATTCATAACTCTAGCCTCTCTTCACCGAGCAGTGAATGTGTACCTGGTTCTTAAACGAATTAGCGGGTCGTATTCCGGGGAAAAATTAGGATTAAGGCCTTGCCCGAAACGCTACGCGTGCTAGTGGCTGTACATGAATGTAACAACTCTTGTATATATAAATAAAAAACAAAAATGTATGCAAAAATACTCTAAAATATGCACCATCTGTGAATTTATTTTTATGATATTTGTTATGAGAATTGTAAATAATGTGTAGAAAATCAGCGTCAGGATGAGAAGGTAACGTAAGTCATCAGCACTGTTGAACACTGTTGGTGACTTGACAACCCTGGTGTCGTCTGTGTCCTGGTGACTTGATAACCCTGGTGTCGTCTGTGTCCTGGTGACTTGACAACCCTGGCGTCGTCTGTGTCCTGGTGACCTGACAACCCTGAGGTCGTCTGTGTCCTGGTGTCCTGACAACCCTGGTGTCGTCTGTGTCCTGGTGACCTGACAACCCTAGCGTCGTCTGTGTCCTGGTGACCTGACAACCCTGGTGTCGTCTGTGTCCTGGTGACCTAACAACCCTAGCGTCGTCTGTGTCCTGGTGACCTGACAACCCTGGTGTCGTCTGTGTCCTGGTGACCTGACAACCCTGGCGTCGTCTGTGGCCTGGTGACCTGACAACCCTGGTGTCATCTGTGTCCTGGTGACCTGACAACCCTGAGGTCGTCTGTGTCCTGGTGACCTGACAACCCTGAGGTCGTCTGTGTCCTGGTGACCTGACAACCCTGGTGTCGTCTGTGTCCTGGTGACCTGACAACCCTGGTGTCGTCTGTGTCCTGGTGACCTGACAACCCTGGTGTCGTCTGTGTCCTGGTGACCTGACAACCCTGGTGTCGTCTGTGTCCTGGTGACCTGACAACCCTAGCGTCGTCTGTGTCCTGGTGACCTGACAACCCTGGTGTCGTCTGTGTCCTGGTGACCTGACAACCCTGGCGCCTTCTGTGTCCTGGTGACCTGACAACCCTGGTGTCGTCTGTGTCCTGGAGACCTGACAACCCTGGTGTCGTCTGTGTCCTGGTGACCTGACAACCCTGGCGCCGTCTGTGTCCTGGTGACCTGACAA
>NC_091166.1:31151212-31248712 GCF_040958095.1 Procambarus clarkii
CCAACCCTACCTAACCTAACCTAACCTATCTTTATAGGTTACGTTAGGTTAGGTAGCCGAAAAAGTTAGGTTAGGTTAGGTAGGTTAGGTAGTCTAAAAAACATTAATTCTTGAAAACTTGGCTTATTAGCCAAATCGGGCCTTGCATAGTAGGCTGAGAAGTGAGTTCTGGCTACTAGGTACGACATGTATATATATATATATATTAGTATATTTTAGTAGCAGTCTTTCCTGTAGACATATATTATTAAATATGATCAAGCCTGTACTCCTCTTGACATACCAGAAAATATTCTGAGGAAACTACTCCAAGCTTGTACTAAAGAGGCACCCTTCTTGAGCCCAGATGGGCACATGTATAAGCAAGTAGATGGGGTCGCCAGGGGTTCTCCCCTAGGTGTCCTGTTTGCAAACTTCTACATGGGTACCATCGAGCAAAAAGTCTTAGTCGACATGAACTTGAAACCGGCCATATACTGCAGGTATGTTGACGACATTTTTACACAGGTACCTGATGTTAGACATCTGCAGGAGCTGAAGGAGGCATTTGAGCAGAGTTCCGTGCTGCGTTTCACTTACGAGATGGAAAAGGATGGGAAGCTGCCCTTTCTAGATGTAACAGTCATGGAAAAGGGCGGAGGTTTCCACACTGCAGTCTACACTAAGGAAACAAACATAGGAATGTGCCTAAATGCCAACAGCGACTGCCCAGACAGGTACAAGAGAAGTGTTGTTAACGCATATGTCGACCGTGCTCTCAGCCACAGCTCAGAATGGAAGCAAGTCGACGAAGAACTCTGTAGGGTAAGGCAGGTCCTAGTCAATAACGGCTTCTCCAATGGTTTCGTCGAAGACATCATAAGAAGGAAAGTGAAAAGCCATGCAACCTCTGAAGAGACAACTAACACAACACCTATACCCCCTATTAGACTATTTTACAGGAACTTCTTTTCCACCGCTCATAAAACGGAGGAAAGGGTCCTGAAAGATATTGTTAATAGAAACGTTATCCCTACAGACAAAAATCAGAGGATACAACTGACGATTTACTATAAAACCAGAAAAACGGCCAGCCTACTCATGAGAAACTCTCCAGACACAAAACAGAACGCTTTAAAAGAGACTAACGTCGTCTATGCCTTCAAATGCCCTCTTGGGGACTGTAAGCTCCAAAAAACCCAGTATATAGGCAAGACAACAACATCTCTTTCTAGGCGTTTAACGATGCATAAGCAACAGGGCTCCATTAAGGAACATATAATCTCTTCCCATAACCAAACCATCACCAGAGAAATCTTAGCAAACAGCACAGAAATCATTGATAGATACAGCGATGGCAGGCGGCTTGACGTTTGCGAGGCACTACACATCAAGAAGTCAACACCAGCAATCAACAGCCAATTATTGCACAACTATATTCTACCCACCTCAAGACCTCTATATTCAACCCACCTCAAGACAACTATATTCTACCCACCTCCAATATAGAAGCATCAAGAAATATGGACCAATAGGCTTTCTACAAACACTTCTGTTCAATATCCATTGTTTCGTGTTCTGTCTTGTGTTGATGAAATTAATACCCTATTAATACTCTTGTTCTGTCTTGTGTTGATGAAATTAATACCCTATTAATACCACATCTTGTTCTGTCTTGTGTTAATGCCACATCACCCCTTCCATCTCACTCAAATGTAGATATAAAATTGGAGATGCGTAAGTTCTATTCAGTTGTGTATTTGTGAACTAAAGTCTTTGAAAATGTAATAAGTTTTACGAAACGCGCTCGTGTCGCGTCAGACTAGAAATAAAAATGAATTTTGGAGAATTGATTTTTGATTTACCTCCAACAGTGAAACGAAATGTACGAAAGATTGAGAAAATTCGTGTTAGAATTATTAATCTTACTTTTTCGGTCATATTTAATAATATATATATATATATATATATATATATATATATATTATATATATATATATATATATATATATATATATATATATTATATATATATATATATATATATATATTATATATATATATATATATATATTATATATATATATATATATATATATATATATATATATATATATTATATATATATATATATATATATATATATATTATATATATATATATATATATATATATATATATATATATATATATTATTATATATATATATATATATATATATATATGTCACCAAAACGGTCACTTCCATAACATCATTCAAGGTCAGTCCTTGAATGATGTACGATAAAACCCACTCTAGACACACGATGTGGCGCGCTCACACGCACGCACACTGCCACAGTGGAGGGAAGTACCTTCATCCCTTCTCGTCCGCGACGATATAGCGGAACACCACTCGTTCGCTATCGCCCATAAGCTTTTAACACTTGATTGTCCCTGAAGATGTTCACTGCTGGATGAGCAATCACTCCTCTCTCAGACTCACACGTAACACTGAGTCTTTCTACTTTGAATCAAAGTATGAACACATGTGATTTATCGTCTCTTTCCTTAATCAGTTTTACTCAACAATTTCCCCCTATAATTGCACGTGACTCTCCACTTAGTGATTTCACACTGCTACACCTTGCGTACGACACATGTTGTCTTGGCTTATCCTTGACTGTCGTTGCGTCGTAATTCCTTCTTCCAGTACGATGTAAAATCCAATTGCACGCGAATGTTCGCCAGGGATTCGGTATCTGGTTTTTTTCTCGGTAACAAATAGTAGTGTACCTCCAGACTTAGGAATGACTGGCTTGCTCGGTGCTCGAGGGCACTGCGTAGTCTTCCTACCGGATCTAGAGACCGAATGTTCCTTCTCGCTTCCCCCGGGAAACCTCCACAGTGCTGTGACCTCATCACCTGTAAACCAATCACAGCCATAGGCCTCGACCGCGTTTTCCGTAACCTCCTCTGGCTGGAAGCAACATCTCTTGGCTCTTGTGACGTCAGGTCTAGTATCCCAGCATCCCGACAGAGTGGGACACTGTCTCCTCTGACGGGGAAGGAGGGACTTCGTGGTCACAGGACAAACGGCCATTATGAAGGGGATTGGCCTTTCTCTCACACCCCCACCACACTTTGTAGCACAGAGGGAAATTGACTTCGAGGCTCCAGTAGGAATGAGCGATCACAGCGTACTGACATTTGAGTATCTGGTCGAAGAAGGATTAAAGAACTCGAGAAAGGGAACTGAAAGTAAAAGGCTAGCATTCCGTAAGGGAAACTATGAGGAGATGAGAAACTTCCTAACAGATATAACATGGGAAAACAGAGCTACGGGGAAAGACGACTCAATGTAAATGATGGTAAATGGTCAAAAATGTAAGGAGACAGCAGAGAAGTTTATCCCGGCATGAAAGATACAAAATTAAATACAGATGAGAAAGCCATGGTTTAATCAGAGATGTAAGGTAGCTAAGCAACAAAGTAAAAGCATTGAAAAACTATAGAAATAACAGGACACCTGAGAGCAGAGAAGGATACCAGAGTGCCAGGAATGAATACGTCAGGGTGAGAAGAGAGGCAGAAGGACAATATGAAAACGACATAACAAACAAGGCTAAGACTCAACCCAAATTGCTGCACAGCCACATAAGGAGAAAGAAAACAGTGAAAGAACAGGTAATGAAACTGAGGATAGGGGCAGACAGATTCACTACAAATGACAAAGAAGTGTGCGAGGAACTCAATAGGAAATTCCAGTAAGTCTTCATATTGGAGCAAGGGGAAGTTCCAGAGATAAGGAGGAGGAAAAGTTAACCAGGCACCACTAAAGGAGCTTGAGATTACCAGTGGGGATGTAAGGAAGCTTTTGCTAGAGTTGGATGTGACAAAGGCTATGGGCCCGGATGGAATATCGCCATGGATACTAAAGGAAGGAGCAGAAGCACTGTGCCTACCACTCTCCATGGTGTATAACAAAACACTGGCAACAGGTGAACTGCCAAACATTTGGAAGACGGCGAACGTAGTTTCGATATACAAAAAGGGGGATAGACAGGAGGCACTGAACTGCAGGCCAGTGTCCCTAACTTGCATACCATGCAAGTTAATGGAGAAAATTGTGCGAAAAAAGCTAGTGGAACATCTGGAGAGAAGGAACTTTGTGACACAACACCAGAATGGTTTCAGGGATGGCAAGTCATACCTCACAGTATTAACTGAATTCTACGATCAGGCAACAAGCATCAGACAAGAGAGGGACGGGCAGACTGCATATTTCTGGATTGCCAAAACGCCTTTGACAGAGTTTCACACCAGAGACTAGTGCGAAAGCAAGAGATGCAGGCAGGAGTGAAAAGGGAGGTACTCCACTAGATAAGGGAGTTCCTAAGTAACAGAAGACAGCGAGTCACTGTGAGGGATGAGGTCTCAGATTGGCGAGACGTCACAAGTGAAGTCCCGCAGGGTTCAGTCCTTGGTCCCATACTGTCTCTTATATATGTAAATGATCCTCTAGATGGTATAGAATAATTTCTCTCATTGTTTGCTGATGATGCAAAAATTATGAGAAGGATTAAGACGGAGGAAGATAGTATGAGGCTACAAGACGACCTAGACAGACTGAATGAATGGTCCAAAAAGTAGATACTAAGGTTCAACCCGAGTAAATGTAAGGTAATGAAACTAGGCAGTGGAAACAGGAGGCCACACACAGGATACCGAATGGGAGGGGGGGGGAGTCCTTCATGAAACGGACAGAAAGAACTGGGAGTTGAAATCACACCAAACATGTCTCCTAAGGCCCACATCAAAAGAATAACATCTGCAGTGTATACGAGGCTAGCTAACATCAGAACTGCCTTCAGGAACCTGTGTAAGGAATCATTCAGAACCTTGTATACGACATATGTAAGACCAATCCTGGAGTATGCGGCCCCAGCATGGAGCCCGTGCCTTGTCAAGCACAAGGCGAAGCTTGAAAAAGTTCAGGGGTATGCCACTAGGATAGTCCCAGAACTAAGAGGCATGCGGTACGAGGAAAAGCTGCTTGAGATGCACCTCACGACACTAGAAGACAGAAGAGTAAGGGGAGACATGATCACTAACCTACAAAATTCTCAGATGAATTGACAGGGTAGACAAAGATAAACTGTTTAACACGGGTGGTACGCGAACAAGGTGACACAGGTGGAAACTGAGTACCCAAATGAGCCACTGGGACGTTAGAAAGAACTTTTTCCGTGTCAGAGTAGTTAACAGATGCAATGCATTAGGCAGTAATGCGGTGGAGGCTAACTCCATGCACAGTTTCAAATGAAGATACGATACAGCTCAGTAGGCTCAGGAATCTGTACACCAGTTGGTTGACAGTTGAGAGGCGGGACCAAAGAGCCAGAGCTCAACCCCCGCAAGCACAACTAGATGAGTACAACTAGGTGAGTAAAATAGCTCCGCATGGGTACCCCTGGAATACTGGTACTCCAGGCTCCAGGCTTGATCTGATGGCTGTTCCGACTCCGTTGCAATAGATCCCGATGACCAAGGTTACAACCGATGACCTGTTTCGACTCCTCTTGCAGACAGGAACCCACAGACACTCAATTTGACACACTTGGGACATCAACTAACGAAGTTAGATCTTGCAAGGACTCATAAAAGCAATAAATTTGGGCTCTGAGAGATCTATCTCTTACAACACGAGAGTTATATTGCAAAACGTCTTGACAATGGGAAGGATACATGCATCATAGATTAATATATTGCTGGAGAATTGATTAAGATCTGGTATAAAAAGACTTAGTATAAGCATATAAGAGACTTGGAGTTAACGGGACTCCTCTGCACCTCGATGAGACCTACTTCAGCAACCGAACCTTACAAAATGGCGTGAACGATCAACCTTCCTGAAGACATATCCACAGATAAGGGGGCCTCGTAGCCTGGTGGATAGCGCGCAGGACTCGTAATTCTGTGGCGCGGGTTCGATTCCCGTACGAGGCAGAAACAAATGGGCAAAGTTTCTTTCACCCTAAGTGCCCCTGTTACCTAGCAGTAAATAGGTACCTGGGAGTTAGTCAGCTGTCACGGGCTGCTTCCTGGGGTGTGTGTGTGGTGTGGAAAAAAAAAGTAGTTAGTAAACAGTTGATTGACAGTTGAGAGGCGGGCCGAAAGAGCAAAGCTCAATCCCCGCAAAAACACAACTAGTAAACACAACTAGTAAACACAGAGGCGACTGTGCCCCAGGATTGTGTGATGATACCGCTCCTGTGTAGGAACTACATGGATGACTCCTTCAGGGTAACGCTAGAGTCTCTCAACTATGCAGGTGATTGAACATTGATTTTCAAAGACACAACAAAGAACTTGTAAATACCCTACGTCGGTATACTTGTAAATACGTCGTTTATTATACTTGTAAATAAATACGTACCCTACTTGTAAATACGTCGACCAGGAGGCCTGGTCGACGACCGGGCCACAGGGACGCTAAGCCCCGGAAGCACCTCAAGGTAAGGTAACCCTCGTTGAAAACTACTTGAAATGATAAAGTAATTTATCATCTGGTCAACGTTGGTATGTTAGTGTTGCTCTAGATAAAAACCAGCTGATGTTTAACTCATGTAGGTACAAAATATGCAGTTCAATCATAAGACAAGGCAAGAAAACTGATAAAACTCATAATTATCATATTGGGAAAATTAATGAAAATCTGTCATTCGCATGACTTGTGAAGTTATAGCCAGCCAAATGCGCTAGGTAACTAGCTTGCTTTAGCAGGGAAGAGGTTATCTGGAAATGATTTCGGGGCTTTAGTGTCCCCGCGGCCCGGTCCTCGACCAGGCCTCCACCCCCAGGAAGCAGCCCGTGACAGCTGACTAACACCCAGGTACCTATTTTACTGCTATTTACTGTATGGGCGACTCTTTTTCAGACAAAATGATATTGTTCGCTTGTGAATTTTTCCTCAAGTGTGGGTGGGTCAGGAAGGTGAGTGCAGAGGGTGAGGATGAACACCCATGTTAAATTTAGAACATTTCTTGCATTCACAATTAAGCTTACCAATGTGAGAATTTTGTAAATCCCATAGTTCACTTTCACACAAGTTTGTATGAATGTCAAAAGACGTTCCATATGTTCTACCTTCAGGTGTTTTTCAGCGTGAGAAAAATATACAAGTGGACTCTTTAAGGATATAATATATCCCAGATGCTTGTTATATTTTACTGGAATCTCTCTCTGCCTAGTAATTCCTCAGAGTCTAAAACCTCAAGAGTCATTATTACCTCCCTAGAAAGGTCACAGATGGCCCAAGCTGTAATATAGGTTAAGAAGGAACGAATTTTATACACAATCTTGCATAATATTTGGCTATAAAGGGGTAAATTGTGGTAGATTGCGAAGCAAAATGGCGCCCAGGCGACACATCCGGGACTTGGTGGAATGCAGCGACTCATGCCTTAAGCTCTCACAACGAGAGAGAGTGGCTTAGGTGCCCAGCTAATCAGTGACGACTTTTCTGTGACGTCATCAGTGGACACTGAGCCCACCACCCAGCTCACTGCTCAGCTAGACTTCGGACGGAGAGGTTGTGACCTTGGAGGTTCTCATGAAAATCGGCAGATCTGAATCTTAAGTAGCGAGTTAAACCCAAAAGAGAGGCAACAGAACTCCGACCATACTGAGACGCCAAGAGGACCTTTTTGGAATAAGATCGAACGAGTATTGTCAATGAAGAGACATGCTGAGAGTGTGAGAGACTCGATCGCTTGCCAGGTTCAGTGGAGGGAGCTGCAAGCACCTTCATTTTGACCTGTCGAAGCCCAGTGAGTCTCAACCAATGAGCGTCGGAAGTGGTAATGACTCGGAGTGTGTGAATCCACAAGGAATAGCCGTTGAAGAGGCTATTGAAGACGCGACCAAGGTCACGGTAAATGAGTGCTCATGTTAATTTTTGCATGTGAAGAGGCAAGTGGAATAACAAATCCACAGGAGCCTTGATGAGGGGTTCGAACCTATGCAGTGCGTGTTCCTAGATGCTCTTTAGCCCACAGTACCACAACATGGTCAAAAGAATTGTAACCAGGAGTACTACTAAACCCTGGAGGATCTCATGATTTTGACCATGTCGTTGTACAGTTGACTAGAGCGCGTCTGGGAACATTCAACGAGCGTCACCAGTGGAGCTCGACGAGGCTCTGCCCTTCTTCTCCCGTGACAACATCAAGTAAGAAGCAAAGATAATGCACGAGACCCAATGATGTACATTCAGACTCTCCTCGTAGAGTCTGAATAGGGCCTCGTAGCCTGGTGGATAGCGCGCAGGACTCGTAATTCTGTGGCGCGGGTTCGATTCCCGCACGAGGCAGAAACAAATGGGCAAAGTTTCTTTCACCCTGAACGCCCCTGTTACCTAGCAGTAAATAGGTACCTGGGAGTTAGTCAGCTGTCACGGGCTGCTTCCTGGGGGTGGAGGCCTGGTCGAGGACCGGGCCGCGGGGACACTAAAGCCCCGAAATCATCTCAAGATAACCTCTCAAGATAACCTCCTACATAGAAAAGATGTTACTAGTTAGTGTGCATTATTCAAAGTTAAAAAGTTAGATTCTCATCGTCTCTTCCCTTAAAACTAGCTACCGAGTAATAGTTGCGCATTGTGATATCCCGATGGGTGTTACCATTGTTCAAACAGCAATTTCGACATTCTTATCACCTGAAATACACAAAATTATGGAACGCATCTTGACAAGAGGCTGGGACCAAATTATACTGTGACAATTAAAATGTTTTGAAAATGAATGACTAATAACTTACAACCACTGAAGATACTAAGGCGACAACAATAGTTTATTTACCAATCAGCAAAAAAAATATTTAAGTCTTGAAGACAATCCAGGACGAAAGTACACTCCTTAGTGAATACACAGAGAGAAATGGATGTATGTAGGCTCTGAGAACGTACACTGAGAACTGAGAACCCAATCCCGTCACTCTTGTGAGCTGCAACGGTTGGGTTACCGCAGCCTCCACGCTCAGAGACAGAGGGGTAGCCAGGCGCTTCCTATTGGCTCTCCCTAATTCTACCTTGGACACCCGATTGCACGATCGGGTTCTAAGTTGCCCTGTGTCTTGCCGCCCTTGGTTCCACCGAACACCGGCGTATCAGATGCTATGCTTTAGAAAACCAATACGGTAACCAGGGCCTCATCTATTGTAAGGCAGAAAGGAAGATTGAAAGACACGAAACACTCAATGACATCATCAAGAGGAGTTTAGCTACAGCTGGGTGTCCAGCACAAAGGGAACCTCAGTGGTGCAGGCCTGACAACAGTCACAAACGCCCGGATGGAGTCACCCTGCAGCCATGGAGGGAAGGTAAACAGGTCGTGTGGGACTACACCTGTGCGTCTACATTTGCTGATACCTATCTACCTCACAGTACAGTTAAGGGAGGCGGGGCGGCCACCTTCAGGGAGACCCAGAAAACTAACAAGTTCAGGGACCTAGAACGTTGTTACAAGTTCATGTCAATAGGCTCTGAGACTCTTTTAGATTTTAGAACTTCAGGAAAATTCAAGTGGCTTGTTGTGGGAGTCCTGGCATGAAGAATAAGACACTGACAGCATGTACGCAAGAAGTGAAGGGTGGAAGGGACCTATCAGGACAATGCACCAAGCCATTACTCCTATATAGCACATGGAAGGGATCAGAATAAGGATATGGGATAATGGGGGAGGAATGGTGCCCAACCATTTGGACGGTCAGAAATTGAACACAGACCTGCATGAAGCGAGACCGTCGCCCTACCGTCCAGCCTAAGGGGCATGGCAAGAGGTGAGAGATTACATCAGTAAAGCTGCACAGTTTGAAAGGCATTAATAATGATATGAGAGACTGATCATGTCGTTGTATAATCAAATTTAACAGTATATTTAGAGGGTTTGATAATAACAAGCAAATAGAGGATAATAGGTGAAAAGAAAATAGTGATGAACCTGGGAAGTTTATACTCAACTACTGTAGTTGTGTTTACGGTAGGTTGAGCTTCCGCTTTTTGGGCCCACCTTTCAACTGTCAATCAACTGTTGTACAGATTACTGAGCCTATTGGGCTCTATTATATCTACCTTTGAAAAAGTGTATGGAGTCAGTCTCCGCCATATCACTGCCTAATGCAGTGATATTGCGCAGTGATATTTATTAACTAACCTGACAATGAGAAAATCTTTCTAATGTCTGTGGCTCATATAGGTACTCAGTTTCCACCTGTGTCCCCTGGATTGTATTCCACCCGTGCTAAATATCTTGTCTTTGTCCACCCTGTATGGGTGTCACGTTTTTGATTGTCAATGATTGTCAATGATTGTCACGTTTTTGTGTTGTTGTATGACAACTCTCAATGTTCTCTAGGGGAATAATTTAAGCTTCAGCACGACCTTTTTCTTTTAGGCTGAGAATTAGTTTGGAAAAACTGATGGGGACAGTGTTTAGTTCACTTGACTGCCCTGTCAATTGGTAATTTTTTGCACTCAAGAACAAATACAAATTTTAAACATTTTTCATTGAAACTAATAAAATGTCCACAAATAATATAATAGAATACATAAACTCATGTTATACTAATATTAAAAAATCAAAATTTCTACACAAATCAAAGTGAAGAAATAGGCTACACAATTTTTACGTCAGATTTCACATACAGGCTACCCACGTTTATGAAGCTCTCGATCAGTCTTCTCAATATGTGACGTCCATTCGGAAAGGCCACACAATTTGTCACGATCTCGACATGTATTTTAATGTTGTCTAGGATAAGAAGGGTTTTATTTGAGCCAATTGGAATTCAAGGAGTAGGGAAAAAGCTGAGTAAGAAGATAACAAAGTTATATTTATAAACAAACTCACTAAATGTTTCATGGTATAATTCCCCCTTACAACTCAAGGTTATTCTGAAGAAAACTTGGTATCTTATCATCCAAAGAGGGTTCTGATCTTCCTATGGCTCTTAGTCCAAAACTGGAACTGTGCACACAGGCACTACACCTGTCAGCTGGTGACACACATATATATAAACTACTAGGAAACCTGGACTCTCTCTCAGAAACTGCTCAGTAGACTGTCAGTGTACTCTACCCTTTCTAGCAACCCTGTTAATACAATACCGTGGGTTATCTTGAAGTACGGCAGGAGAACTCCCTCGGGAAAGGAATGACTGGTCGTCAGCGTTCCTCCTCGCGTCGGGTCAGGATGGCGTCCGCCCTCCCGGTTGCGTCATCGCCCTTTTATACTATATTCTACAACATTTTATACTATATTCTACAACATTTAGCAGTCTCCGTGGTGTAGTGGTAAGACACTCGTCTGGCGTTCCGCGAGCGCTATGTCATGGGTTCGTATCCTGGCCGGGGAGGATTTACTGGGCGCAATTCCTTAACTGTAGCCTCTGTTTAACGCAACAGTAAAATGTGTACTTGGATGAAAAAACGATTCTTCGCGGCAGGGGATCGTATTCCAGGGACCATAGGATTAAGGACTTGCCCGAAACGCTACGCGTACTAGTGGCTGTACAAGAATGTAACAACTCTTGTATATATCTCAAAAAAAAAATTCCAACCAAATCCTTTACTGACTCCATTTATTATATTCCCCATGCAGGTTTTTTGATTGAGTCCATTTTTCCTTCACATAGTTTTGCTATACCAATATACCATCTTGAACAATCACCAGCTCAAAAGGTACTACTTAGCTAGCGAAGTAATACCACGACCTCCCAGTTGCCAGCTGCTGATTTCTTTCAGGAAAACATTCTCTAATGCCTTCCCTCCCATCAACTCTCTCTGTATTAATAAACAATTTATTATGAAAACTAACCTCCACAGGAGGTAAGGTTCGTAGCAGTGATCATGTCTCTCTTTACTCTTCTGTCTTCCAGGGACGTTAAGTTCAACTCTCATAGACTTTCCTCATAACTCATCCCTCTCAGTTCTGGGACTGGTATGGTGGCATACCTCTGAATCTTTTCTAACTTTGTCGTGTGTTTAACTAGGTATGGACTTCAGGATGGAGATGCATACTCCAGGATTGGTCTGACCTAAGTGGTATACAAGGTTCTGAATGATTCCTTTCACAAGTTTCTAAAGGCAGTTCCTATGTTGGCCAATCTAGCATTCATCGCTGATAATATTCTTTTGATGTTGGCTTCTGGGAACAGGCTCGGTGTAATATTAACACCAAGATCTTTCTCTCTATTTGACTCTTGGAGGAGTTCACAACCCATCACCTTTCATCTTTATGATGAAGCTGAGGAGTGTGTGATGAAGCCCATTACTGCCTGAGGACACTGTCTCCCAGAACCCTCAGGTCCTCACCATTACTGCCTGAGGACACACTGTCTCCCAGAACCCTCAGGTCCTCACCATTACTGCCTGAGGACACTGTCTCCCAGAACCCTCAGGTCCTCACCATTACTGCCTGAGGACACTCCGTCTCCCAGAACCCTCAGGTCCTCACCATTACTGCCTGAGGACACTCTGTCTCCCAGAACCCTCAGGTCCTCACCATTACTGCCTGAGGACACTCCGTCTCTCAGAACCCTCAGGTCCTCACCATTACTGCCTGAGGACACTCCGTCTCTCAGAACCCTCAGGTCCTCACCATTACTGCCTGAGGACACTCCGTCTCCCAGAACCCTCAGGTCCTCACCATTACTGCCTGAGGACACTCCGTCTCTCAGAACCCTCAGGTCCTCACCATTACTGCCTGAGGACACTGTCTCCCAGAATCCTCAGCTCCTCCCCGCCCACCTTTAAGAATTTCTCACAACAAAAGGTATTTGAGCCGATTACGACACCTATTAACGACAATATCGCTTAAATAAAAAACACTGAAATCAAAGTTACAATATAGCTAGGATTCCGCGATAATAATATTAGTTATATTTATAATAACAATAATAATTTTGGACAAAAAAACACATTTGTGTATTTGTGAAATCTATGTAAGGAATTTACACCATGAATTCGCACTCTCCCAAGTGCATTGCCAAAGTCTGAGTGTGTGGTTGTTACGGACCCGAGCCCAGCGTCGTAGCACGGAGTGGTGACGACCGCGCCATCTGTGGGTCAGCTCCCGAAACCCCCTCCAAATGGACGACGCCATCTAGCGAGGGCGGGATATACCGGCCACAGGGGCTGGTTTCCCGTCTTAATCAGCTCGTGACATAGCCGCTGTTGACCTCTGGTGAGGTGATGCTTAGACAGCAACGCCATCTATGGAGTGGATAGAGTGGCGTCTAAGCCTGTAAGTGAGGTGCCCTAGAGTGTAACCAGTACTGATGAAGTGTCTGATTACAGAGTCGACCTGGGACTGCTGAATCAGACGGTGGATCAGTCTACCCAAGGCAGCCATAGTATCTCCACGTGTTTGCTGCAGCAGCTGTGAGTCACCCCCCCCCCCCCCCACGGATGAACACTGTTGTGTTAGCCTGCCTGTGAGGTGGCAGAACCAGGAATTGTCGTACCCGGGGCTGACTGGTGGAGAAGACTAGCCACTGGGGTGTTGTTGAGAGAGGAGAGTGATCTGTGGAATCACACGAGGCTCCTGCCTAGGGCTCGCAACCCTAGTATCGGTCGTGGAGTAGCCTACGCAGCAGAGCTGATTGGAACCTGCCAGCTACAGGCTGGATTTGTGATTGAATGCCTCCACGACGGTGCACCCAGTGGGACTGTGATTTGGCTGGCCTGTGGCCAGGGTAGACTCGCCGAGGGAATCGAAGGATTCATCGTGAGGCCACAAGAAGAAAACCAGGGCTACTCGTCTTGAGCACCGTGGAACATTCCGCGTCTTCAGAGGAAGACGATTCTGCACATTGAATATTTATACCCCCCGTGTGACAGTATATTTATTTATTGGTGGTGGTAATTATATATTTAATTTAGTGTATTTGTAGCCCTTCCCCTTTAATTTACTTGCGTTACGGAACACACCCCTTGAAAGCCACTACTAACTTGGGGCCGGATACCCAAACTCTAATAACATCAGAGAAGAACCCCAGTTGCGACCCAATAGGGCCGTAACAGTGGTTAGGACGAGAATTACACCTCAACGTCTAATGATGTCATTAGACGTTGAGATGTAAGTCTTGTCCTTATCACCCACTCACACTTTGACAATGCACTTAGAGAGTGTACAAGACTTGGTGTAAATTCTTTACATAAATTTCACAAATACACAAGCGTAGGTTTTTATCCTATGTTATTATGTCGATGAGAAGACATTACCATTACTTAAATAATAATAATAATAATAATGATAATAATAATAATAATAATAATAATAAACAAATTGCAAATCCGTAGGAGCCGTGATGTAGGTTCGAACCTACGTGCTGGGTGTTCCTAGGTACACCTCTCTGGATAACCACGCCATGACAATATTTAGGCCATGTGGTGGCACAGTTGTCTAGTGCGTGCGCCTGGGAACACCCATCGCATAGGTTCGAGCCCCCATCATGGATCCTACGGATTTGCTCATTGATGCATTACGATAACGTGATCACTCTCTGTGTAATCATCAAATTATTAGAGCAATTTAGCATTACTTTTATAACAAATGTGATCAAGATATTGATGTAGCTGTAGCTCACAGCATGTCCGGAAATGTGGCCCATGTTTTACACATGTGGCGTAAATAGATGAGTCAGGGCTGCAACGTAAATAGACGAGTCAGGGCTGCAGTGTAAATAGACGAGTCAGGGCTGCAGTGTAAATAGACGAGTCAGGGCTGCAGTGTAAATAGATGAGTCAGGGCTGCAACGTAAATAGATGAGTCAGGGCTGCAACGTAAATAGACGAGTCAGGGCTCCAGTGTAAATAGACGAGTCAGGGCTGCAACGTAAATAGATGAGTCAGGGCTGCAACGTAAATAGACGAGTCAGGGCTCCAGTGTAAATAGACGAGTCAGGGCTGCAACGTAAATAGACGAGTCAGGGCTGCAGCGTAAATAGACGAGTCAGGGCTGCAGTGTAAATAGACGAGTCAGGGCTGCAGCGTAAATAGACGAGTCAGGGCTCCAGTGTAAATAGACGAGTCAGGGTTGCAGTGTAAATAGACGAGTCAGGGCTGCAGTGTAAATAGACGAGTCAGGGCTGCAGCGTAAATAGACGAGTCAGGGCTGCAGTGTAAATAGACGAGTCAGGGCTGCAGTGTAAATAGACGAGTCAGGGCTGCAGCGTAAATAGACGAGTCAGGGCTGCAGTGTAAATAGACGAGTCAGGGCTGCAGCGTAAATAGACGAGTCAGGGCTCCAGTGTAAATAGACGAGTCAGGGTTGCAGTGTAAATAGACGAGTCAGGGCTGCAGTGTAAATAGACGAGTCAGGGCTGCAGCGTAAATAGACGAGTCAGGGCTGCAGCGTAAATAGACGAGTCAGGGCTGCAGTGTAAATAGACGAGTCAGGGCTGCAACACGTCGATGCCAGAAGGAAATAGCGGCTTCCCGGGCCATGAAATGTCCGAGTGAAACGCCAGGAATTTACAGATTGCAAGATGCCATTCCGGCTGGCTGGATGATTTAGCGTGGGTGATTGTGGGAGGGGAGAGTAGGAGAGGAGAGTGGGATGGAGGGGGTGAGAGTGAGAGAGAAGTAGGAGGAAGGGAAAGCTGTGGAAGTGGAGTGAAGATGGAAGCAAGAAGGAGGGAGTTGAAAGAAAGTGGAATGAGGTGAGATAGATGTGGGAGGGAGTGAGGTGAAAGAGAGGGATGTATAAGAGAGAGACGTGGAGTGAGAAAGAGGGAAAATGGAGGATGTAGATAGGGAGAGAGTGACGTAAAAGGACATAGAGAGAGGAAGAGATGATAAGGAAGAAGTGAAAGGGGAATGAGGTCAACCAAAGCAAGTATTGAGGAGTTGAAGGGGAAGGGGGAAAGATGACAGTGGGAGAGGAGTGGAGAGGGTAGGAGACAAGCAAATACAAGTATAGGCAGCAAGGGATGGGGGTTTAGAGAGAGAGGGGAGAGAGGTAATGCGTCCCTGGTACGTTGGTTAGATTATAGGATGGGGATGTTGTGAGAGAGGAGGACGTGGGGATAAAGAGGTGATGGGAAAGGAGGGAAAGTGGTGAGAGGAGATAGTGTGCTTAGGAAGTGATTGGTATAGCTTCATTAATAAAGCGTAGTTGAGAGAGAGTCATAAGGATTGACTGCGCAGGATCGGGTAGGAATGATGCGAAGAGGAAGTGACGGGTTGTGATGGAGTTAAAAGTGATGGGCAGGAGATGGAGTGAAAAATGACAGGAAGGGGATGGAGTGAGGAACAAATGATAGGAAGGGGGGTGGAGGTGAAGACAAGGTATACGAAGGGCATTGGGTCTGGAGCAAGTGATGCAGTGAGGAACGGGTGAGGGAACAGCCAGGGAACAAGTATCTTTCGTCCGGAACAATAAGAGTATGAGAAGGAACATTAAGGTTACCTTATAGCCATTCATTCGCCTATGATTCCTTTGTCTTTATTTTCCTAGATGCTGTTTATAGCGTTAATTTTTAACAATGTTTCCAACAACAAAAAGTTTTCGAAGTAAAGATCAGAATATACAAGAGAACAAATGTTTGATAACGTAGAGATGTGCATTTCTTAGAGCTCACGATTACTAGAAACAATATTAACAATGCATTTGATGTAAATACAAAATATATCGACTAATATAATGAACAGATGGGTTTATTCGTACACTTTTATGAACACAGTTTACATTATTATGGATCAATGAAACATTCTGTAATAACATTGCTTTGTACGGCCCTTTGTCAAGACTACATCAATATTCTTGCTAACGGCATCTGGTCGTCCTCAGCTTGCAGGTGTCGGGCACAGCAGCTGCCTCTCACACTCCAGTAGTGTAATTATTAAATAATGAAACCTAACCCAACATGTGTCTTCAAGGTGACATCTGCTTCACCTTGACTCCTGTTGCCAACACAACAACAGAATCACCTGGTGTCCTTGCTCTGCTAGTGGAACAAGAGATACTTCTGGTGTCCTTGCTCTGCTAGTGGGACAACAGATACTTCTGGTGTCCTTGCTCTGCTAGTGGAACAAGAGATACTTCTGGTGTCCTTGCTCTGCTAGTGGAACAAGAGATACTTCTGGTGTCCTTGCTCTGCTAGTGGAACAAGAGATACTTCTGGTGTCCTTGCTCTGCTAGTGGAACAAGAGATACTTCTGGTGTCCTTGCTCTGCTAGTGGAACAAGAGATACTTCTGGTGTCCTTGCTCTGCTAGTGGAACAAGAGATACTTCTGGTGTCCTTGCTCTGCTAGTGGAACAAGAGATACTTCTGGTGTCCTTGCTCTGCTAGTGGAACAAGAGATACTTCTGGTGTCCTTGCTCTGCTAGTGGAACAAGAGATACTGCTGGTGTCCTTGCTCTGCTAGTGGAACAAAAGATAATTCTGGTGTCCTTGCTCTGCTAGTGGAACAAAAGATAATTCTGGTGTCCTTGCTCTGCTAGTGGAACAAAAGATACTTCTGGTGTCCTTGCTCTGCTAGTAGGACAAGAGATACTTCTGGTGTCCTTGCTCTGCTAGTGGAACAAGAGATACTTCTGGTGTCCTTGCTCTGCTAGTAGGACAAAAGATACTTCTGGTGTCCTTGCTCTGGTATGGGTACAGTGGACTTGCGTGGTGACCTTGCTCTGGAAGTGGGACAGTTCACTCACCTGGTGTCCTTGCTCAGCCAGTGGAACAATGGGTGTCCTTGCTCAGCCAGTGGAACAATGGGTGTCCTTGCTCAGCCAGTGGAACAATGGGTGTCCTTGCTCAGCCAGTGGAACAATGGGTGTCCTTGCTCTGCTAGTGGAACAATGGGTGTCCTTGCTCTGCTAGTGGAACAATGGGTGTCCTTGCTTAGCCAGTGGAACAATGGGTGTCCTTGCTCTGCCAGTGGAACAATGGGTGTCCTTGCTCAGCCAGTGGAACAATGGGTGTCCTTGCTCAGCCAGTGGAACAATGGGTGTCCTTGCTCAGCCAGTGGAACAATGGGTGTCCTTGCTCAGCCAGCGGAACAATGGGTGTCCTTGCTCAGCCAGCGGAACAATGGGTGTCCTTGCTCAGCCAGCGGAACAATGGGTGTCCTTGCTCAGCCAGCGGAACAATGGGTGTCCTTGCTCAGCCAGCGGAACAATGGGTGTCCTTGCTCAGCCAGCGGAACAATGGGTGTCCTTGCTCAGCCAGCGGAACAATGGGTGTCCTTGCTCAGCCAGTGGAACAATGGGTGTCCTTGCTCAGCCAGTGGAACAATGGGTGTCCTTGCTCAGCCAGTGGAACAATGGGTGTCCTTGCTCAGCCAGTGGAACAATGGGTGTCCTTGCTCAGCCAGTGGAACAATGGGTGTCCTTGCTCAGCCAGTGGAACAATGGGTGTCCTTGCTCAGCCAGTGGAACAATGGGTGTCCTTGCTCAGCCAGTGGAACAATGGGTGTCCTTGCTCAGCCAGTGGAACAATGGGTGTCCTTGCTCAGCCAGTGGAACAATGGGTGTCCTTGCTCAGCCAGTGGAACAATGGGTGTCCTTGCTCAGCCAGTGGAACAATGGGTGTCCTTGCTCAGCCAGTGGAACAATGGGTGTCCTTGCTCAGCCAGTGGAACAATGGGTGTCCTTGCTCAGCCAGTGGAACAATGGGTGTCCTTGCTCAGCCAGTGGAACAATGGGTGTCCTTGCTCAGCCAGTGGAACAATGGGTGTCCTTGCTCAGCCAGTGGAACAATGGGTGTCCTTGCTCAGCCAGTGGAACAATGGGTGTCCTTGCTCAGCCAGTGGAACAATGGGTGTCCTTGCTCAGCCAGTGGAACAATGGGTGTCCTTGCTCAGCCAGTGGAACAATGGGTGTCCTTGCTCAGCCAGTGGAACAATGGGTGTCCTTGCTCTGCTAGTGGAACAATGGGTGTCCTTGCTCTGCTAGTGGAACAATGGGTGTCCTTGCTCTGCTAGTGGAACAATGGGTGTCCTTGCTCTGCTAGTGGAACAATGGGTGTCCTTGCTCTGCTAGTGGAACAATGGGTGTCCTTGCTCTGCTAGTGGAACAATGGGTGTCCTTGCTCAGCCAGTGGAACAATGGGTGTCCTTGCTCAGCCAGTGGAACATTGGACTCACCTGGGGTCCTTCCTGTGGCAGTTTAAAAGTAAGTAAGTAATTATCAAAAGAAGGCACCAAACCGGGAAGGCTATGTAGCACCATCGAATGTGCGGGATAATCAGAGGGCGCTAAATATCACCAAGGATGCCAATACGAGAACAAAAACGCATAAGGCAAACGTTATCAAAAGTATCCGAGTCACCAAGAATTCTATTGAGGGACAGGTGACCGCGAGGGGCGGTCGGAAAGCAAGACACACGCTCGTCCCGGCAGGCAGGACATTCAACAAGGATATGCACGACCGTAAGAGGGGCAATGCAACTAGGGCAATAAGAAGCAGGGCGGCGCTCCATCTAGTGACCATGAGTTAAGCGAGTATGGCCAATACGCAACCGCGCCAGAGCTGTTTCCCATCGCCGGTTACGGTGGTAGGAGGACGGCCACGAGGACACACAACTTTTAAGAGAACGTAGTATGTTACCAGTAACAGACGACCAACAAGCCTGCCAACGGGTAAGGACGGAGGAGTGAGTAACCGCGTAAAAGTCGGAATAAGGAATACCTTTACGAGAGATGGGACAAGAGCGGACAGCTTCCTGGTGGCAGCATCCGCACGCTCATTTAAAGAGACACCAATATGGCTGGGAACCCAGCACAACTCAACCGATTTAAATTTACTGTGAACAAGAAACAGCCAATGCTGGATCTCGACAACTACTGGATGAACCGGATTAAAGGACCCGAGAGCCATGAGGGCACTACGAGAGTCAACAACAACTACAAAGGAAGACTGACAACGAGAGACCAGGAGACGAAGAGCATAAAGCTCTGCTGTGAAGATATTAGTCTCCGGAGGTAAGCGACACATATAAGTGTGATCAGGAAAAACAACAGAGTAGCCAACACCGTCCTCAGACTTAGACCCATCAGTGAAGAGGGAAACGGAGCGGGAGTGAGAAGAAAGGTGCTCAAGGAAAAGGCGTTTTAGAACCGTAGGAGGGGTAATAGCTTTAGTAAGGTGGGTCAAGGATGTACAAAACTGCGGAAAGGGGACTCTCCATGGGGGCAAAGAAGGAACAACACGAGGCGAAATATTAGAAATACGAACGAAAAGAGAATCCTGTAAGCGAGATAAGAGATAACCGGACAGAAAGAGGGAGGTGGTGAAGAGGAACAGGAATCGCAGGAGGGTGGGGGGGGTAAAAGTTAAAGCACAACAGGCGAGAGGAAGGATGTTGCAACGAACGCGCAAGATAGCGAAGACAGCAACGATCACGGCGGTACTGGAGAGACAGGAAGCCAGTGTCAACATTCAAGCTGAGGACGGGAGTCGAACGAAAGAACTGAGGCACCAGAACTGAGGCGCAACCCAGTATGGTGCAAAGCATCAAGATGGCGAAGAGTAGAAGGAGAAGCAGACGAGTAAGCAGGGCAACCATAATCGAGCTCAGACAGGACGAGAGTGGAATGTAAAGAAGAGTGCGCCTATCCGCTCCCCAAGAAGTATGGGACAATACCTGAAGGAGGGTAAGGGCCTTTGAGCACTCAACACGGAGGTTATCTTGAGATGATTTCGGGGCTTTAGTGTCCCCGCGGCCCGGTCCTCGACCAGGCGTCCACCACCAGGAAGCAGCCCGTGACAGCTGACTAACACCCAGGTACCTATTTTACTGCTAGGTAACAGGAGCATAGGGTGAAAGAAACTCTGCCCATTGTTTCTCGCCGGCGCCCGGGATCGAACCCGAGACCACAGGATCACAAGCCAGCGTGCTGTCAGCTCGGCCGACCGGCTACCCTTAGGTAAGGTAAGGTAAGAGATATGGGGAGACCAAGACAAACGAGTGTCAAAGAATACCCCAAAAGCTTCGCGGAATCTTTGTACTCAAGGGAATGACCATAAAGTGACAAAGAGGGACGAAGAGGGACGAAGAACGACCCGTTTCCGAGTAAAAGTCATGGCACAAGTCTTAGTAGAAGAGACCTTGAAGCCATGATCGGTGGCCCAAGACGACACGGCATCAATCGCAAATTGAAGCCGACATTGAAGGAGTGGCGAATCATCACCCTGTCAGCAAACGGTATGATCATCGACATAGAGAGCGGAGAAGACGCCTGAAGGAAGAGAGGAAAGAAGACCATTGAGGGCAACAAGAAAAAGAGTAGTGCTCAGAACACTACCCTGGGGCACACCTTCGTATTGCTGAAAAAAGGCAGAGAGCGGTACCAAGCCTCACCCGAAAGGAACAAAGAGAGAGGAAGCTGCGGAGAAATAGAGGGAGATGACCACGAAGTGGACATCTTCTTCGTCATCTCATCGTTAACGTTTGGTTAACGATAGTATAAATGATAGTCACAGACTTTCCACTAAAGCCCATGGAAGCTCTCGGGTAATAATAACTGTATAAAAATCAGTCTTTATGTTTTACAGTCAGCTGTGTTCTCCTTTGTGCTTATTTGCCGGAGGTTTATATTCTGCTGTCAAATTTTAAATTCTAGTTGAATTGTTTGTCGGCAGGCATAAGTTTCTTCAGGATTAATACGGTACTGTGAGTAATTTTCCTCCTGCTAACTTTAACAGGTTCATTCCCCGTTGTTTAGAGTGTCAAGTAATGAACTGGTAGTAATAGTCTGCACCTACAAGTATTCCAACATTGGTGTGGCGATCAGACGTTATTTTGTTATCTGCCAACTTGATTCCCTTTTTTCGTAGGAATTTGGCTGTTGTTCCTAGACCATGAACATATAAGTCAAATGGGATTTGATCGACTACTATGACCTGTAAAGGTGTCAGCCGAGCTCCGCCATTGCTGGTGATGTGACAGTTGCACTGCAGCTGTGTGGCTGGGAGGGATGGAGTCACCATTGCCTCCTGTGAAGCAGTTGTTGATGGCTGGGTTGGAATTCTCCGGCTCTGTGAAATATTCTGCGGTGAAGGTGGTTTTGTCGGACCTCCTGCAAGTTGATGTGGCTTCCATCGGGGGCGTCCAGATAATCTCTGCCCATCGGGCAGTCTTGAAGTTTACTACAGCAGATGTCTTTGCGGCCTTTGTGGGACGTTATGCTGGACTCTAGTTTACGTTGTCCAAGGGTGCTGGGACTGTGATCATGTCGGATCGCAGTGGCGCTACGACTTATGTGAGTGTCCATGGTGCACCCTTCGAGTTTCCTGATGCCTTGCTGTGCCGATATTTTGAGCAGTTTGACCGGGTGTTGAACATTTGGGTGTATGTCATTTCATCTGGCCAACTGAAGGGTGTGCTCAATGGGATCCAGACCCTCGCGATGCGGGTTACATCGGCAGTCCCGTCTTCAGTGCTCCTCATGGGATATTATATCCGGAGTTTTAATGCAGGTCAGCAGTGGACCTGTTTCCGATGTGGCTTGTGAAGCCATCAGGCTGCTGGGTGCCAAGTGGGCGCAATAGAGCGAATCAACCTGTTCCGGGAGGACATCCCCCCTCTGGAGGCCCGGAGGACTCTGTGCATGATGTGGAGGATGTTGTGCCAGCACCGTCAGGGGTTGTGGAGTGTACATTGGGTGTTGGGCTGGCACCGGCTGCTCCCCTGGTGGGCCATGGGGGTGCATCTTCAGATGCTGTGTCTTCTGCAGAGGTCTGTGGCGATGCATTGCCGTGTGATGAGGGGGTTGTGTGAGACGAGCGTCTCTGTGGATGTTCATGTGTTACCGTCCCTGTTGGTGGGTGGTCCGGTGCGTTCACCATTGTGTTATTGTGTCGAGTGAGACGTGTGTGTGTAAACTATTGTGTTGTTGTGTCGAGTGAGACGTGTGTGTGTAAACTATTGTGTTGTTGTGTCGAGTGAGACGTGTGTGTAAACTATTGTGTTGTTGTGTCGAGTGAGACGTGTGTGTAAGCTATTGTGTTATTGTGTCGAGTGAGACGTGTGTGTAAGCTATTGTGTTGTTGTGTCGAGTGAGACGTGTGTGTAAGCTATTGTGTTATTGTGTCGAGTGAGACGTGTGTGTAAACTATTGTGTTGTTGTGTCGAGTGAGACGTGTGTGTAAACTATTGTGTTATTGTGTCGAGTGAGACGTGTGTGTAAACTATTGTGTTATTGTGTCGAGTGAGACGTGTGTGTAAACTATTGTGTTGTTGTGTTACGTGAGACGTGTGCATTACCTTGCTATTGTTTGGTCTGTGTGATAAAACTATAACAAGTGTATACTTAGTTATAATTATTAGTGTGTTAACGTAATTAATTACTGGTGTTGATTGTCTTGGTGACAAAGATTAAGGTAAAGTAACTGAGAGTTAATTAAAGTGTTAAATAATAGCAGGTTGTCTTGGTGACATTGATCAACTTAAATTGATTGAGTATTAATTAAAGTGTTAAAGGCAATTTCTTATGTGAATTGCCTTAGTGGCAGAGAGTTTATTGTAATGTTAACGTGTGTTAATTGAATCGTTGTTGTTGTTTCATACTTCAAGTGTCAAGTGCAGTAATTGCTAGAGTGTTCACAAAGTGTCCAGCTAGTTCACAATTGTTGACGACCTGTCCAGAGGGTCGAGAGACTCTGGTCTCATATCACCTGTCAGACAGCTGGGAACTGACTCCTGGTGCACAAAGGTGTTGTTACCTGTTGATGTGACAATTAACGTAACATGGTACCTGGCATAGTGTATTAATAAGTAAGTTTGTTGAATAAATTTATTTTTGCTATAACACGTGCCTTAAGTCATTACCCAATCTGAAGTAATGCTACCAATTTTATGCTCTGCCCCCTTTTATTTGTTATCTGTATTATTTAGATTGGTTCAGGGATCAAGCCCCACAGCCTCAATCACTGCATACAAATTAGGTGTGAGGACCCGTCAGTTATCTTCTATATTGTTTCAAGCATGTGATGAACTAGTGACCCAAGTGTGGGAGGATACCTGCATTGCTCGTGGGGTCTGATCCAGGTTCATACACCTGACTCGTCTCCATTTCAGCTTATAGGGACCTCGGCGTTTGCTCTCGCCCTGGGGTTTGATTGATGTGACTCTCTGCAAAGTGACCTCTTGCAGGGTGACCTCTTGGTGCTACTACATGCAGTTGCAGGTTGTTGCAGGATGCAGCAATATGCATAAAAGGAACCACAACCTCCAAATGAAACTCCATACACCCTCACACTATTCTCTGTGTGAATATTAGCATGTTCCGCTACGTATTTTGATTGTGACCGAAACAATCTCTTATAGAGGTGCGGCTGCAGCTTGCTTGAGGAGCAACATCACGCTAAATTGTGAGATATTTGTGCCTTTCTCCTCAGAATGTTACTGAGCATCCTCATGAGAGATAAGGGACTCCTTCCAGGTCAGAGTTCAACAGATGTGCATATGAGATGTTACTAGTGACTGATATTAACCTTGGTTGCATTATTATAGTGCAGAAAAAAATGCTTCTCTTCCGTGTACCTAATCTTCAGGTTGTGACAGTCGTAAAGATCGTAATCCTGATCGTTTCCGCACATTTCTCTAGTTATATTTGCATAGACAAATGTTGTTTTTATTGGTGACTTTGTTATAGTTACTCTCGTAATGGTTGAATCTAACCATTTTGTCTATGTCCATCACCTTGAACCACAACAACAATGTGAGCATGGTCATTAGCCATCCACTCATAAGTATGTAGTGCTGTTGTGTTTTATGTACTCTCTCAGGCAGTGTTGCATATTCTGAGACCTGTATAAGCTTTGGTTTCTTACGCTTATCTCTGTTATAAACATTTAATGATAATGAAGTAATATATCTTGAGTTTTAAAACGCATATTTAATTTACGAGTATACTCTCGCTATAAAATATAACAAGACCACTTAGCAGACTTATTATTTTTGTTGTAAGAATTTTTACAAATTTCTTTATTAAAAAAAGATAGACGTTGTTACCTGTTCTTGGATGAGAAGAGTTACCTGTTCTTGGATGAGAAGAGTTACCTGTTCTTGGATGAGAAGAGTTACCTGTTCTTGGATGGGAAGAGTTACCTGTTCTTGGATGAGAAGAGTTACCTGTTCTTGGATGAGAAGAGTTACCTGTTCTTGGATGAGAAGAGTTACCTGTTCTTGGATGAGAAGAGTTACCTGTTCTTGGATGAGAAGAGTTACCTGTTCTTGGATGAGAAGAGTTACCTGTTCTTGGATGAGAAGAGTTACCTGTTCTTGGATGAGAAGAGTTACCTGTTCTTGGATGGGAAGATACATTTGTAAACTCTCTGTCCTATGAATTGCTCTTCCTGTTACTAGAGTTACTGCCACAGCTGATCTTCCTGATACTTGCGTTACTGCCACAGCTGATCTTCCTGATACTTGCGTTACTGCCACAGCTGATCTTCCTGATACTTGCGTTACTGCCACAGCTAATCTTCCTGATACTTGCGTTACTGCCACAGCTGATCTTCCTGATACTTGCGTTACTGCCACAGCTAATCTTCCTGATACTTGCGTTACTGCCACAGCTAATCTTCCTGATACTTGCGTTACTGCCACAGCTGATCTTCCTGATACTTGCGTTACTGCCACAGCTAATCTTCCTGATACTTGCGTTACTGCCACAGCTAATCTTCCTGATACTTGCGTTACTGCCACAGCTGATCTTCCTGATACTTGCGTTACTGCCACAGCTAATCTTCCTGATACTTGCGTTACTGCCACAGCTAATCTTCCTGATACTTGCGTTACTGCCACAGCTGATCTTCCTGATACTTGCGTTACTGCCACAGCTAATCTTCCTGATACTTGCGTTACTGCCACAGCTAATCTTCCTGATACTTGCGTTACTGCCACAGCTAATCTTCCTGATACTTGCGTTACTGCCACAGCTAATCTTCCTGATACTTGCGTTACTGCCACAGCTGATCTTCTTGTTACTTGCGTTACTTCCACAGCCGTTACTGACTGATGTTTTCCGGGAGTGTTAGTGTTCCTACTTGGTGTTGTCGTTTTTAAAACAGGTGTTACGTATATTTTCCCTGGTAGAGGTAGTGAGGCTCTGAGAATGGGATGATTATTAATAATACTTCTCCTAATGGTAACTGAAGTGATGTTACTGGTTATGCTGATGTTGATATTTCTATGATGTTGCAGCGTTCAACAATAGTGTTGGTGCTGGTGGCCTTGAAGAGCCCTAGATTGCAACTGCTGTAATACTCGAGGTGATGGCACTCCTCATGTGCCATCACAGCTCCTGACACATGAGGAGGCTGCTCGTGTCACTGTTTTTATGTTTATTATGAAGATATTTGTGGTGTTCTGACTTGTGTGGTGTTTTAAGGGGAGGCGGAACTCTGACTTGGGTGGTGATGGAAGTAGAGGTGGAACTCTGACTTGTGAGGTTTTGGAAGTAGAGGTGGAACTCTGACTTGTGAGGTGTTGGAAGTAGAGGTGGAACTCTGACTTGTGTGGTGTGGGAGGTGGAGGTGGAACTCTGACTTATGTGGTGTTGGAGGTGGAGGTGGAACTCTGACTTGTGTGGTGTTGGGAGTGGAGGCGGAACTAGAAGGCGTCACAGTAAGGGTTTAGTGACGGTTTCAGTCTGTAGTGATAGCTGTGACGGTGATGGTTACGATTCAGTTATATTGTGGTCTAACTTGACAACACTTTGATTAATCTAATTGTATCTCTGATGATTGACAGCCTCTTATTGGATTGACTGATGCTGCAACGACCTGTCGTCTCTTGTCGTACAATGCACTCTGACGTAAAAATCAACTGCGTCAGAGATGTACTAAATAGCGGCTATCAAAATTTACCTGATGTCCTGTTTTCTATCCGGGGATCCTCGATTAGGTTAGGTTCGGGCATTTAGTACATCAATTTAGTGACGTTGAGAACGCTCGAGAGGACGGGCTGGGCAATAAGGGTGATGCTGGAGTTGCTGCCGGTTATAACGAGGGAACTGGTCCAGTTGAGAGTGGTGAATGGAATGGAATAATCAGGGGAAAGCGCTAAGCCAATATGACAATGTTGGACTGGGAAGGGGTCAGGATAAGGATTTGGGATGGGACGGGGGATAAGAATGATGCCCAACCACTTGGGCGGTTGATAGTGGTGAATAAACAATACACATTAAGCGCTCATACAGTCGATGAGCGTGTGGTCAAGAAAGTGCCCACCAACATCACACAAGTTATGGAATGTTTTTCACGATGAATGAAAACACCGAGACCGCTCTGGTGATATCCAGCCAGGGTGTGTTGTGCCTCCCTGGATTATCATAAACCTCGCTAACGGTGTCTCCTGGATTGGCCAAGAACTATATATTATCCCACACGATGGGCAGTACGGAGTGTTGGATGACAGTGCAGCCAAAACGTTTCCTATGTAACTGCCAAACTTGTCTACAACTTTGAACCACAACAAGCACCGAGTAAGGCATGATGCGTAAACACATTTAGGAGAGTGCAAATATGTTAACACACACACACACACACACACACACACACACACACACACACACACACACACACACACACACACACACACACACACTCTCTGGCTCTGGGGAGCCGGTGGCCGAGCGGACAGCATGCTGTACACGTGATCCAGTGGTCCCGGGTTCGATCCCGGGCGCCGGCGAGAAGCAATGGGCAGAATTTCTTTCACTCTATCCCCCTGTTACCTAGCAGTAAATAGGTACCTGGGAGTTAGTCAGCTGTCACGGGCTGCTTCCTGAGGTGAGTGTGTGTCCGCGTGTGGTGTGGGGAAAAAATAGTAGTAGTTAGAAACAGTTGATTGGCAGTTGAGAGGCGGGCCAAAAGAGCAGAGCAAGAACAACTAGGTGAATGCAACTAGGTGAATACACACACACACACATACAAGAAAGAGGCAAGAAAAAGATGGGTGGGCAGATATATATAACTGCATATTTTTGGATTGCCAGAAAGTCTTTGACACAGTACCACACAAGAGGCTAGTGAAAAAGCTGGAGATGTAAGCAGGAGTGAAAGGGAAAGTACTCCATTGATACCCGGTTGATACCTGGTTGATGGGGTTCTGGGAGTTCTTCTACTTCCCAAGCCTGGCCGGAGGTCAAGCTTGACATGTGAGAGTTTGGCCCAAAAGCCTGTTGCTTGCAGCGGCCCGCAGACCCACTTATCCACTACAGCCCAGTTGGTCCGGCACTCCTTGGAGGAAATGATCTAGTTTTCTATTGAAGATGTCCACGGTTGTTCCGGCAATATTTCTTGTGCTTGCTGGGAGAACGTTGAACAACCGCGGACCTCTGATGTTTATACAGTGTTCTCTGATTGTGCCTATGGCATCTTTGCTCCTCACTGGTTCTATTCTGCATTTTCTTCCAAATCGTTCACTCCAGTATGTTGTTATTTTACTGTTTAGATTTGGTACTTGGCCCTCCAGTATCTTCCAGGTGTATGTTATTTGATATCTCTCTCGTCTTCTTTCGAGTGAGTACATTTGGAGAGCTTTGAGACGATCCCAATAATTTAGGTGCTTTATTGCGTCTATGTATACCGTATATGTTCTCTGAATTCCCTCTGTTCAGCAATCTCTCCTGCTCTGAAGGGGAAGTGAGTACTGAGCAGTACTCAAGACGGAACAGTACAAGTGATTTGTATAGTACAACCATTGTGATGGGATCCCTGGATTTGAAAGTTTCGAAATCCATTCTATTATTTTTCTGGCTGACACAATATTTGCTTGGTTATGCTCCTTAAACGTTAGGTCGTCAGGAATCATTATTCCCAAATCCTTTACATGCTGCTTTCCTACTATGGGTACATTTGATTGTGTTTTGTACTCTGTATTATGTTTAAGGTCCTCATTTTTACCGTACCTGAGTACCTGGAATTTATCACTGTTAAAATCATGTTATTTTCTGTTGACCAGTCGAAAACTTTATTAATATCAGCTTGAAGTTTTTCAATGTCTTCAGGCAACGCAATTTTCATGCTGATTTTGGTGTCATCTGCAAAGGATGATACGAAGCTGTGACTTGTATTTTTGTCTATATCTGATATGATAATAAGGAAAAGCAGTGGTGCACGAACTGTACCCTGAGGTACAGAGGTTTTAAGGTTCTCTTGCGCTTGGACTCGATTTTATATGATTGTCTGTTACTCGTTGTGTCCTGTTTGACAGAAAACTGAGTATCCAGCGTTCTACTTTACCTGTTATTCCCATTGACTTCATTTTGTGTGCTATCACTCCATGGTCACATTTATCGGAAGCCTTTGCTAAGTCCGTGTATATCACATCTGCATTTTGTTTTTCTTCTAATGCCTCAGTGACTTTGTCGTAATGATCAAGTAGCTGAAAGGCATAATCTTCCCGCTCGAAATCCATGTTGGCCTGGGTTGTGAAGGTCATTGGTCTTCATGAAATTGGTGACCTGACTCCTAATCACTCTCTCAAATACTTTTATTATGTGGGACGTTAGTGCAACTGGTCTATAGTTTTTTGCCAATGATTTGCCACCTCCCTTGTGTAGCGGGGCTATGTCTGCTACTTAAATAAAATTAAATAAGGGGGCATTTCTCTAGTGGCCAAAGAGTTGTTCAATGTCAACCAATATTTTTTGTCTAGTTGTATATGAAAAGGGCGGCAATTGTCCCAAGTTTCAGTACTGCAGCGTTAATAGGAAGGGAGATTTTTTTTTGTTTTTTTTTTGTTTTTTTCAACGAATTTTACACATTTTCAAGTGTGAATTAAAAATCGCACCTTTCAGATATAATCATTCTATGACACTTTTCTGACACATTAGCATATAATAAAGGATCGGAACTTATAAAGGTTTCCAAACATCTTTAGTTTTCCTAATACAAATATTTAAAGTTCACAGAAAAATTATGCAAATATGTCATGTTTATTGCTATTATAAAATCAATAAATGAACTTAGGAAAACATCATAAGTTCCGATTGTAGAGACATACACTTTACATATAAGGTGTAAGTTTCATGTAAATTGAATGAAAAATGAAAACGTTATTCAAATTTTGAAATTAAAAAAAAAAATTCAAAATTTTAAAAGTAATAAAGTCTAAGGTGCTGCCATCTGTGGCTGAGATACACATCAACCAATTTTCTCTAAACCTGGCACCCTTACAGATATGCTTATGTGCAGTCAGGTGTATAAGTTTCATGCAAATCGTCCGATAAAAAAATAAAAAAAAAATTGGAAAAAATTATATATATATATATAATTTTTTTTTAACTTAAATGATTTTCTAATAAAACTAATTTTAATATTTTTTTAATATATGCTATTGAGATAGCCGAGAGTCATAGATATGATTTCAGTTGACACTTGTGTTTGATAATTGTTTTTGAACATTTTGGAATAATTCTGACACCTACTTCAATATTTTTTTTCTTCCTTCCTGTTTACGATACAATGCTGAGACTTGGGCCAGATGAAACTCTTTTCATGTACAACTCCACAAAAAGTTTAATTGAAATCGAACCAGTTTTCATTTATTGCATATTTTGGCCAAATTTGGAGGTAATGTAGATGCACTAAGTGCATCTAGTATCTCCCCCGTGTCAAAGCTCTTCCTCCACACCATACGGAGTGCCTATGCTACTGGCACCTTGCATTTCTTTATAAATATTGATTTCCATGCATCTGGACCTGGAGCAGAGTGCATGGGCGTGTTTTCAATTTCTCTTTCAAAATCTAGTATGCTTGTGTTGATATCAGTTATATTTACAGGGGTTTGGATATCGTGCATAAAGAAATTGTCTGGATCTTCCACTTTCGTGTTCTTTATTGGAGTGCTAAACATGTCCTCATACTGTTTTGTTTAGAATTTCACTAATTTCTTTGTCATCCTTCGTGTATGAACCTTCACTCGTACGAATAGGTCCAATACTGGCAGTGGTTTTTGCTTTTGATTTCGCGTAAGTGAAGAAGTTTTTTGGATCTTTCTTTATTTCCTGAATTTCTTTCTCTTCTAACTGCCTTTCTTCAGTTTGATATGGGTGTTTCAATTTCCGCTCGATTTCTTCAATCTCCTTATTTAAATTATTCCTTCTTGGACGGGAAAGTCTTGTCTGCTTAAGCATTTCCGTTATTTTTTTTTTCTACTTTTATAGTGTCGTCTGCGTTTTCTTTCTACGTTGGACCTTTTTCTGGCTTTCCTCAAAGAAACATGTTTCAGACAGACTTGATACGCTTCCGAAGTCACTTTTTCAATTTCTTCTGTAGAACTTGTATTACTTAGAACAGTTTCCCATGGAATGTTTGTAAATTCCCTGTATATTTTCTCCCAGTCTATCCTTGTATTATTAAAATTGAATTTACTGAATAACCCCTCCCGCTTGATCAACGTTTAAAGTCTATTCTGAGTATTGGTGGTAGTTTGCACTTCAATGAGCTTGTGATCTGAGTATGTGGTATCTGACATCGTAATGTCCCTGATTATATTTTTATTGTTCGTAAAGACCAGATCTAGAATATTTTAATTTCTCGTTGGCTCTGTTCTCTGCTGGTTGAGTGAAAATTTGTCACAGAATCTAAGTAGTTCTCTAATCTCTGGTTGGTTAGGTCCCGATAGATTTCCTGGTATATTAATAGTAGGCATCCGTCAATCCCGTGGGGTTATGGAGTTGTGCCCTGGGTGTCTAGTTGTTGTAGTCTAATTGGATGCAGCGCCTGCTGTGGCTGTGAAGGCCAACCCGAGAATGACAGTCTCGACTGCAGCGAGCACAGATAAACGCCGAAGCGGGTGCGTCTGACAGTGGTCGAGACCTCCTCTGAAATCTATTTTCCTCCGCCTGCCTCTTCAGTTCATCCTCGAATTGCTGGAGTCCCTTCTGCACTTTACATCTCCAGGCAGATCTGTCCGCAGCTGCTGCCTCCCATGTGTTGATGTCGATGTTCATCTGCTTGAGGTCGCGTTTGCAGGCATCTTTGAAATGCAGCTGAGGTCTTCCGGTGGGTCTCCTTCCTGATGCCAGTTCTCCATACAAGTCCTTCGGTATGCGGCCATCAACCATGCGTGTGACATGTCCCAGCCATCGCATGAGTCTCTGTTTCAGGAGAGTGAACATTGAAGGGACTCCTGTTCTCTCGAGTACTGTGTAGTTGGTGACGTGGTTTTTTTACGTGATGTCAAGGATGCGTCTCAGGTTCCGCATGTGAAAGGTATTAAGCCGTCTCTCCTGGCGAGAGCGCAGGGTCCAGGATTCCGAGCCGTAGAGAAGTGTACTCACCAGACATGCCATGTAGACTTGTGCCTTGGTGTGCACTGTCAGTTTGGCATTTTCCCAAACGCGCTTTGTGAGCCTGGCCAGTGTTGTTGTGGCCTTCCCGATACGCCTGTTGAGCTCAGTGTCCAGGAAAAGGGTGTCTGAGATTGTGGAGCCCAGGTACACAAACTCGTGAACTGCCTCCAGCACATAGTCTGCTATATTTATACAGGGTAGCTCATTGACATCTTGTCCCATCACCTGTGTCTTCTTCAGGCTGATTGGCAGGCCGAATGCAGAACAGGCTGCGGCAAAGCGGTTGAGTAGCTGCTGCAGGCCTTCTGCTGTGTGTGTGGTGATCGCAGCTTCGTCAGCGAAGAGGAACTCCCTGAGGATGCGCATCTGTACTTTTGTCTTTGCTCGGAGTCTGGATAGATTATAGAGCTTTCCATCAGATCTTGTACGGAGGTAGATGCCTTCTGTGGTTGTTCCAAAGGCATGCTTGACGAGGATCGCGAAGAAGATGCCGAACAGGGTTGGAGCAAGAACACACCCCTGTTTAGCACCACTGTTAATGTTGAAGGGTTCAGAAGTTGAGCCGTCGTACACGACTGTCTCCTTCATGTCCTTGTGGAACGATTGTATCATGCTGAGTAGGATGGGTGGACAACCAATTTTGGCCAAGATCTTGAAGAGTCCGTCCCTACTCACGAGGTCGAAGGCCTTTGTAAGGTCAATGAAGGCAATGTACAAGGCTTTTCTCTGCTCCCTGCACTTTTCTTGAAGCTGTCTCAGGGAGAACACCATGTCAGTGGTCGACCTCTCTGCTCGGAAACCACACTATGACTCTAGGTACACTCTTTCGGCAAGAATCTGAAGCCTGACCAAAACGACCCTAGCGAAGAGTTTGCCAACGACGCTGAGGAGGGATATGCCGCGATAGTTGTTTACATCGCTTCTGTCACCTTTATTTTTGTAGAGTGATGATGTTTGCATCTCTCATGTCTTGTGGCACCAAGCCCTCCCTCCAGCACTGGCACAGAAGTTCATGAAGCTCAGATTTAAGAGTTCCACGAGCGCACTTGAGAACTTCAGGTGGAATCCCGTCGTCTCCTGAGGGCCTTCCCTGAGGAAAGTGAATCCACTGCTTTCTCAACTTCTTCCACAGTTGGTTCAAGATCAAGTTCTTCCATAATGGGCAGGCATTCAATTGCATTCAAAGCCTCTACGCTGGCCAAGTTCTCTCTGGAGTAGGGTTCAGAGTAATGTTCCACCCAGCGGTTCATCTGTTGGTCACGGTCTTTAATGATCTCTCCAGTGGCTGACTTTAGAGGAGCCGTCCGGTTTTGTGTAGGGCCTGTTGCCTGTTTGATCCCTTCGTACATGCCTCTTATGTTGCCGACAGTGGCCGCGGTTTGGATGCTGGAACAGAGTCGAAGCCAGTAATCGTTAGCACAACGCCTCGCAGTTTGTTGAACTCTACCGTGGGCAGTACGGAGGGCCTGTAGGTTCCTTTTTGAGGGCAGGTTCTTGTAGGATGAGAGAGCTCGTCTCTTTTCCTCTACGAGGGGTAACAGTTCCTCTGCACTGGCCTCGAACCAATCTGCTGACTTGTTCTGCCTCTTACCGAAGGTGGACATGGCAGTGTTGAAAATTGTGCCCCCGAGACGTAACCACCTCTTACTTGCGCTATCGCAGGGTAGTACAGGAAGGGCATTTACCAGCGCCGCAGTGAATTCCTCCACCTTGTGAAGGTCACGGGTCTTGTTTACGTTAATGCGTGATCTTCCCTCCTTCTTTGCTCTGTGGATTTTCCGGGGCTGGAACTTTACTCTGCAAACGACGAGAGAGTGGTTGGTGTCGCAATCTGCGCTCTGGAAGCTGCGGGTCAGTTTGACATTTCTCAGATTGTTACGCCCAGTAAACACCAGGTCGAGTTGGTGCCAATGCTTAGACCTGGGATGTCTCCAGGAAACATTATGCTGGGGCTTGGTGTCGAAGAAGGAATTGGTGATGCAGAGATCATGACGGCAGCAGAACTCCAGGAGGCGCTGCCCACTCTCATTCATCTTCCCAAATCCAAACTGGCCCAGGCAGGAAGGCCAAGAGCTGTGATCAGCACCAACTCTTGCATTAAAATCTCCCAGGAGGAAGACTGGCTCTTGTTGAGGTATATCTCTGAGAGCTAGGCCGAGGTCATCATAGAACTTGTCCTTTGCTTCGGTAGAGGAGGTCAGTGTTGGTGCATAGGCATTGATGAGGCTAACCATTCCTACTGCTGTAAGAAGCTAAAGTTTGATGATCCTTGCAGACCCCTCCATAGGCGGTACTATGGACCCTAACAACATGTTCCTGATGGCAAAGCCAACGCCATGCTCCCTTACCTCTTCTGGTGGTTGGCCCTGCCAGAAGAAGGTAAAGTTCTTCTCCCGTATGCTGCCGGTTGCGGGCAGACGTGTCTCCTGCAGGGCGACTATGTCCATCTGGAGCCTGCGCAGTTCATTGTTGATCACAGCTGTCTTGCGGGCGTCGTTCACTTCCAGTAGATCTTCCGAGAGACCCGGTGTCATGGTCCTTACATTCCATGTGCCCAGTTTGAGAGCTGGGTGGCTCTGTGTTTGTTTTCTTTTGCCTGGTGCATGGGTTGACAATCCGCTTATTGGATTGTGGCCTAAGCCCCACGCATCCAGTGGAGCAGGCGGACTGTGGCGGGACAGCACCTTATTGGCTGGGGGCTGCCCAGCTTGAGGCGGGCGATAGGCCCGGTAGCTGTCCTATGAAATCGGATGATTTCTCCCACCGACGGAAGCAACCCCTGGCGCCTTACTCTACGCCAATTGAGTGGTAGGCTTATCACCGGTAACTGTCACTTCCCGTGTTAAGCCATCGCCAAGGTGATGCTGGAGTGTCCTCTCCAGGGCACAGGCCTGGGCTTTAATTATGGAGGATCAGCTGTTGCCCATGCAGCAGATCTACCCTCTCCACACCACCGATGTGATCCAAGGGAAGGGCCGGCGCCGATACGCTTGGCACCAGTGTCGTCGCAGGAGTTGCCAGAATGGAGCTGTAAACAGCTGCAAACTGCCTTAGGGACTCCAACTCCAGATTTTTCCTCAGGCTTGACTCCCGAAGTCTTTCTCATGAGTGGGTTTAGCCACAAGACAGCAGAGGTTTGAATTCGGGGTTTTCCTTCCTCCTAGATGAGCTGCCTTTCAAGGCTAACGAGTCCCATCTGCCCGAAGCAACTGGTTTTAAGGCGCCAGAGACCCGCCTTCGCCACTTCTCCTGTTGGTAGAAGCAGTTCTGTCAGGCCGGCTCCCTCGCTGAGGGAGCCGGTCGGCCGAGCAGACAGCACGCGGGACTTGTGATCCTGTGGTCCTGGGTTCGATCCCAGGCGCCGGCGAGAAACAATGGGCAGAGTTTCTTTCACCCTATGCCCCTGTTACCTAGCAGTAAATAGGTACCTGGGTGTTAGTCAGCTGTCACGGGCTGCTTCCTGGGGGTGGAGGCCTGGTCGAGGACCGGGCCGCGGGGACACTAAAAAGCCCCGAAATCATCTCAAGATAACCTCAAGAAGGCCTAGAGGCTAAGCCACACGTGCAGGCCAGGAGCTGGACTTGGTTGTCAGAGGCTATTTGAGACACACGCCATCAGGGGCACTTTACAGGCTGTGGGAGCTTATCTCTACAACCCTTTCCCCCGGCAATAACAACCCTTGGAACCAGATCCACACACTTCCGTGGAAATAAACACGGCCTCACACGCGTGGAGTCCAGGGTTCGAGACCCATACAGCCCAGGCGAATGGGACATTACACGTGTCTCAATCTACAGGCTATCAAATATATTTATCAGCTTGCATGGTATACAAGTTAGGGACACTGGCCTGTAGTTCAGTGCCTCCTGTCTCTCCCCCTTTCTTTATATACCCAACCACTGGGCTGGACGGTAGAGCGAAGGTCTCGCGTCATGCAGGTCGACGTTCAATCCCCGACCGTCCAAGTGGTTGGGCACCATTCCTTTTTAACCATGTCGTAGCTCAGTCGATTAAAGCAGCATCTGGGATGCTCTCAGACGTAGGTTCGAATCCTCGTCACGGCCCTTGTGGATTTGTTCATATTATTATTTTGTAAAAAAGATCTGGTGGTGGAGTGATGGTTAACATGCTGAACTACCACTTGGTGGGTCAGGGTTCGATGCTTCATAGGAGAAGTAATCATTTTTTTTTTTGTACAGAAATCTCAATATCTCAGTTGATTAAGGCAGCGTCTGGGATGCTCCCGGACGTAGGTTCGAATCTTCGTCACGGCCATTGTGGATTTGTTAACTTCCTGGTATAATACACACAGAAATCACAATTGCGTGATGCATCAAATGAACAGATCCACAAGGGCCGAGACGAGGATTCGAACCTACGTCTGAGAGCATCCCAGATGCTGCCTTAATCGACTGAGCTACGACATGATCAAATGGAGTTGAAACCGAAGTTCTACTGAACTTACTGAATCCTGTAGCCTCTCTGAGGCACAAACCAGGGTTTTACACAATTCGCCCCATGTACTCGATTAAGGCAGCGTCTGGGATGCTCTCGGACGTAGGTTCGAATCCTCGTCATGGCTCTTATGGATTTATTCCTGGTATAATATTATTGTTTGCTATTCTCAATCTTAGATTAGGCAAGTTGAAGTCATTTAGGAAGATAATATCAGGTATCGGGTTCTCCAAATTATCAAGGCTATTCTCTGTTTTCTTTATCTGTTCTGTGAATTCCTCAGCCGTTGCATTTGGTGGTTTGTGTATTAGAATAATCACTAAGTTTATTTTCTCTATTTTTACCCCCAGTACCTCTACCACCTCATCTGTAACGTTAAGGAGCTCCGAGCATACAAGATCTTCCCTAATTTACAGACCCACTCCTCCATGTGACCTAATTACCCTATCACATCTGTATGGGTTACATCCTGGTATCCAGATATCGCTGTCAAACAATTCCCCTGCATGGGTTTCTGTGAAAGCTCCAAATACGGCATTTGACTTCGTGAGGAGGGCATTTATGAATTGTACTTTGTTGTTTGTTCTTGTTGGATATGGGAGTATCTTGATAGGACTTGCCCGAGACGCTACGCTACGCATGCTAGTGGCTGTACAAGAATGTAAGCACTCTTGTATATATAAATAAAATAAACAAATTTAATTCATTTTTAAATATACCAAAGTCTATGTACTCTGCACTAAACATTTCACAACAGACTTTGTTAAGTAGGAAAATTGGGGCTGTGCTTCTCTTCACGAGGACACTGGAGCGACCCCGACCTTCCCTACGACACTCCTGATGAAATAGTCATTAATCCTGTAAAGCTTAATGAGTCTAGCCCTGAGCGTCTTTCTTCCAACCGCGCACAAATAAACATTCTTCTTTACATATACAAATGTTTCTTAAGATTTGACGAATGGCTTTTGCAATTATGGATGAAAGTTTTTCCAACAATAGACTTGAAGCAAAATTGGATGATATTTCGAAAGAGGTGACTATCTCGACCATTCTTAAAAATATGCAACACATTTGCATGCCCCTTGAGGGCGCCTGACAACTGAGTGGACAGCGCTTCGGATTCGTAGTCCTGAGATTCCGGGTTCAATCCCCGGTGAGGCGGAGACAAATGGGCAAAATGTTTCTTTCACCCTGATACCCCTGTTACCTAGCAGTAAATAGGTACCTGAGAGTTAGACAGCTGGAACGGGATGCTTCCTGGGAGGGGGATGTGACAAAAAAAAGAGGCCTTGTCGAGGACCGGGCCGCGGGGACACTAAAGCTCCGAAATTATCTCATGATAACCTCAAGATAACCCCCCATATCCCTGCATTCTACCTAATTCTAATAATTTGTTAATATTTATAAACTAATGTATGATATATATATATATATATATATAATCTATGATCTATAATTTATAATAATTATAAATTAATAAAATAATTTATTTATTTATAAAATAAAAAGTAATTTTATAATATTTTAAAATAATCTAATAATATGGAGACCAATGGCTAACTATGATGTTTTACATTTATTTAAGATCCCTCGCAAACATGTCTGGCCCTGGGAGCTTGATTGGCCCTATTTTGAATCTATGTTTAGTGTCTTCCTCTCTGGCAACCTCTCAACTAGTCATTGTTCTCTTCACTATCTACATTCACTTGTAAAGCTGCAGGCATCATATATAGTTCATCTCAAGTAAATACTGAGACAAAGAACTTATTTCAAATGTTACATATTTCTTATTATCAGTTACCTAACATGTCTCAGTTCTTAATGACTAAATCTTCTCTATTATCTTGGCTTGATACTTCTAAAAACCTTCAGGATTTGCTTTTGTCTCCTCTGCTACACGTACTCTTTTGTTTATTTTTTTTTATTATGTATAATTTGTAACAAATTTTACAAATTGTTCTCTAACATCGACATCCTCTTTCTAATTATTTTGCACATATTTCTTCCGTAATAAGATTCTTTAGTCCAATGGTTATCCATTTGCAATAAATAATATTCAACCTGTCCATATTGTAATCTATACAAAGTTCCTAGACTTTACTAAGATTATTTTTAGACTGGTTACATTATAATTAGAATGTTCATAGTAATGTTACCTGTTACCTTTTATCAGGGAAGGGGATTCATGAATTGTATACCATCACCAGACGCGAACCCCCGCCCCCCCCCACCCTGATAAAATAAGATAATAATAACTAACAACACTACTTACTGCTACTTACAATCAGTCAACAACTGGGTGCACACTGGAGAGACTCCCTGTAAACGGCTTATGTATGGAGGAGGGGCTCAAGGTCACCTTATTTAGGGAATCGGCGCAGATCTGGCCTACTTGTCATGAGTGCACTCTCCGCTGAGCCACCGAGACTTAACCTCTCTCCCCTTGCATTGGAAACCACCACCTTCCAGTTCCCCTTTATGATATTATTTCATGTCGATCAATCTGCAATTGTCTCTCTCTTTCCAGAAATTTCTCACAAGGACAAGTGCAAAGGCAAGTTGACTACATACAAACATTTATTAATAAAAATACAAAGAAAACAGAGATAATATCATATTATCATCAAGTCCCACTAACTATCATACAGCTTATATAATACCACAGCTCCAACAAATACAGTTCCCGAGGATGATGATTTAATCTTCCCCAGCAACCTCTTGACTCCTCTCACAGTTTGAGCTAGGCAACTTGCATATAAATTATCTCAGAAAAAACATATTAACTCTCACACCATGTACTGCGTCATTCATAACATGAATTCATGCACTCCCTCAAACCATTATGATGTTCTTGGAGCCAGTCGGCCGAGCAGACAGCACGCTGGCTTGTGATCCTGTGGTCCCGGGTTCGATCCTGGGCGCCGGCGAGAAACAATGGGCAGAGTTTCTTTCACCCTATGCCCCTGTTACCTAGCAGTAAAATAGGTACCTGGGTGTTAGTCAGCTGTCACAGGCTGCTTCCTGGGGGTGGAGGCCTGGTCGAGGACCGGGCCGCGGGGACACTAAAGCCCCGAAATCACCTCAAGATAACTCTCTGTATTACGTCCTAAGGCCCACCACTAAGACCATCCATCAATGGGTCCTCAACTCAGGTTGGTACTCATACAGTCTCTTCAATATTACTGCTACTCGAAGTCCCACTTTATACATGTGAAGTTCCTCTCCACGTGTTTCACCATACATGTGTAGTTCCTCTCCACGTGTTTCACCATACATGTGTAGTTCCTCTCCACGTGTTTCACCATACATGTGTAGTTCCACTACACTTGAATTTCCACTCTACCACTTTAGTTCCACTCCACACATGGAGATTCACCATATAATCGCCAACACAACTTAAACACATAACCTAAGCTAACCAATTCCTAAATATGCACAGTATGCTAATACATACCAACATTAATTTATATGGGAGAAAACTCAAATTTTGAATGAACTGCATGTTAAAATTTGTTAATGCGTCTTTATGGGTCGACCGCTGGATGGAATGGACTTGGTCTGAGGACGGATTGTCATTAAAGAGACTGCCCGTCCTCCAAAAAAGAAAAGACCCAAAAGTGATTCCATGCACCCGCCAAACCTCCTGTTTATGAATGAGAAACGGTTGCCGATTTTATGTTTATAAACGGTTTATGAACGGAAACTCACAACTGATGACGTCCAAACAATTCCGGAACAAGTGCTTCTCTCACGTCCTCTGTTTGAACCACAATTCTATTAATGCTTCACCCACGTACTTCAAATATATATAATTACCAACAGAACCTAAACACCTAACCTAACCTAACCTAACCTAACCTAACCTAACCTATGCCAAACTATACATAAAATTGATATGTATAAGAATATTAATTTATATATGAGAACAAACCAATTTTTAATTCACAGTATGTTTAAATTGATGAATGCGTCTGGGGAGGACGGCCGCTGCTTTAAACAGCCTTGTGTGAGACCGGGTTGAAAGAGGCGGGTGTTAAGCTGCATTCAGCAGGACTTTTAGAATTTTGTGACAAAAAGGTGTGTTACGTTATGTGCTGCTGGAAAAAGCAAGATACAGAGAGTTGGGAGGAAATGTGCGCCTTCACGCGTAATTAATTTCTGTAATTAAACGTAATTCCTTCTCTGCAAGTGTTCAAAATTCGGTGATTCAGCACTTGTCTGACTTGCAGACAACAGAATCATTAGATTTATTTTAAAAATTTTGCTTCATTTGGAAATGTTCCTGAATTAATATTTAAATAACATTACGATATAAATAAGTTGCTAACGACATACTATCGATATTTATCTCTTTGAGAATTTGAAACATTGAATGATTAAGAGTAAATTATGAAGAGGTGGTTTCATCTTTAAGAAGACATTGACCTGCGCTGCCGTTGAGTGAGGACGTGTCGCTTGTCCACTCCGGCAGTTTGTGATCGTTGCTGTTTTCGCCGGCAGGGGGTGTGGGGGTGTTTGCCCTCCCTGCTGTTCCTTGTGGTGGAGACGTGGCGTGTTTTGCGATGGGCGGCCCTATTCCCGCTGTCGTGCGGTTAAACTCCATCGGATTGGAGTTTACTGGCCGTGCTGGTTACCCTCTGGTGGACGTGGTGTTGAGTGACATATCCCGGTTGGGGACGTATATGGCATTGAGCTGGTAACTGCTCACCGTGTTGTTATCAAGTTTGTGGATGAGGCGGTGTACCATGCTTTCTTACGGAGGTACGAGGGACGTACTTTGCAGTTACAGGACGGCACCGGGTCTGTGACCATTTCAGACCGTAGTGGTGCTGTGACGTATGTCAGTGTTCATGGCGCCCCCATGGAGTTTCCTGAGACTATCCTCCGGCGATTCTTCCAGAGGTACGGCTCCGTCGTCAGTGTGCGGATGAACTCCCTGTCGTCTGGCACGTATTCGGGTGTGAAGACCAACATTCGGACCCTCGGGATGCGACTGAGGTCGGACATACCGTGCTCTGTCCGGCTGTTGAGGTACTACGTGCGTGTGTTTTATGCCCGGCAACCCCGTACTTGCTTCCGGTGTGGCTTGTTGGGGCATCAGGCTGCCGGGTGTACTGCTGATTCGGTCGCTCCTGTGAACTTGTTCCGTGAGGAGGATTTCCCGCCGCTCCCTCTGGAGGAGGACTCCGGGGGTGAGGAGGTGAGCGTCCCGTTCGCTGCTGCTGCTTCCCCGGCGGCGCCTGCCGTTCCTTCAGTTGTTGCCGTCCCTCCTCCGGTTCTTGAGGTACCGTCGGTTGGTCTGCCTGATCCTGTCGGTGTCCCAGCTGCTCCCTGTGTGACGTCGCTGTCTTTTCCCTCGTCTTCTGTTGCTGCGCCTGGCCCTGTGTCCGTGACTCGGATCCCGGATGTGCTTGGTGCTGGGGTAGCTGCGGAGCCTCCTGCTGTGTGTGGCCCGGTTCCCCCTGTGGTAGAGGCTGCTGCCGTCCTGGCGTCGGTTCCTTCGGCTCGTGGTACCCGTGTTTCTGGGTCACTTACCGGCTCTGACGATATCCGGCTGGTGCCCAAACGTTCCCGGCGTTCGTCTTCTTCCTGGGCCGACGCTGGTGACTTCAGTGACTGTGGGGCTTCGGATGTTGACAGTGTGGATACGGATGCGTCGATGTCTCCGCGGTTCGTGGTGGCGGAGGTCCATGTGCCTGCCGGTGCTGGTGCCTGTGTCTCGGACGTGCCTTCGGTTCTTTCTCCGCCGGGGACTCTCCACAGTGGGGGGTGGTGGCTTCCGCTGCCAGGGATGGTGTGGACTCTGATGCTGGGCGTGGCCTGGTTGTGACGTTACGGAAGGATGCGCGCCGTCCGGGTTCCCTGTTGTCGTCTAGTGGTGTGCCCGGGGCCGCGAGTACCCCTGTGGTGCGGGTGCGCGTTGGGGCCCTGGGGGACGTGTTGCCAGCGTCTGTGATGCCGCCGGGTCACTGGTCGAAGATTGCCGAGTTACTGCTGTCTGACGGACCGGAGTGCTTTCGTGGGGGGCAAGTTCCCTTCCTGTGGGGGCGAGTGGCGACTTCTCGCCTCATGAGTTCTACCATCTGGGTCCCCAGTTTGCAGGTGTTTGTTACCCCGGTTCCGGATGTTATGGCTTCCCCGGTGGATGGACGAGACCCTTGGCAATGGGTGCTCTGGGAGGCGTTCAATGTAAGATTCCCGCATGCCAAGTTCCCGGGCAAGTATGTGCTCTGATTTCTTGTGTATTTGCTCTGACATGCTGTGTGCCCTTCTGACTGTTTGTTTGCCCTGTTCTATTATGTGCTTCTGCCTCTCCCTTTGTGAGTAGCTTTGCAGTGTGGCATATTAGTTTCTAGTGCTTGGCGTCACTCGTTTCGCGTTTTGGCTTAGCATTTCGCCTTTCCTGGCTTTGCGATTCACCCTTCACGGGTACGCCGGGGCGCATCCGATCCCACGATCATCGTCGTCGCCCCTAACTCAACAACAACAACAACAACAACATCTTTAAGAAGAATACTTAAACGTTCGCATTGAACTTTGATCATACCTTGAGGTTACCTTGAGGTTACCTTGAGGTGCTTCCGGGGCTTAGCATCCCCGCGGCCCGGTCGTCGACCAGGCCTCCTGGTTGCCGGACTGATCAACTAGGCTGTTGGACGCAGCTGCTCGCAGCCTGACGTATGAGTCACAGCCTGGTTGATCAGGTATCCTTTGGAGATGCTTATCCAGTTCTCTCTTGAACACTGTGAGGGGTCGGCCAGTTATGCCCCTTATGTGTAGTGGAAGCGTGTTGAACAGTCTCGGGCCTCTGATGTTGATAGAGTTCTCTCTCAGAGTACCTGTTGCACCTCTGTTTTTCAACGGGGGTATTCTGCACATCCTGCCATGTCTTCTGGTCTCATGTGATGTTATTTCTGTGTGCAGGTTTGGGACCAGCCCCTCTAATATTTTCCACGTGTAAATTATTATGTACCTCTCCCGCCTGCCCTCAAGGGAGTACAGTTTTAGGCTCTTTAGTCGGTCCCAATAGTTTAGATGTTTTACTGAGTGGATTCTAGCAGTAAAGGATCTCTGCAAGCTCTCCAGGTCAGCAATTTCTCCAGCTTTGAAAGGTGCTGTCATTGTGCAGCAGTACTCCACTCTAGAGAGCACAAGCGTTTTGAAAAGTATCATCATCGGTATAGCATCTCTAGTGTGAAAAGTTCTTGTTATCCAACCTGTCATTTTTCTTGCAGTTGTGACGGCTACTTTATTGTGTTCTTTAAAGGTAAGGTCTTCCGACGTGAGTACACCCAGATCCTTTACATTGCCTTTTCGTTCTATGTTATGATTTGCCTGAGTTTTGTACGTGGTTTCCGTTTTTATATTTTATTTTTTTCCTTAGCGCATGAGCTGGAACTTATCTTCGTTAAACACCATATTATTTTCTGTAGCCCATAGAAAGACCTGATCTACATCTGACTGGAGGTTCGCCATGTCCTCTATGTTGCCTACTCTCATGAAGATCCTAGTGTCATCTGCAAAGGATGATACAGTGCTATAGGTTGTGTTCTTATCTATGTCCGATATGAGGATGAGAAAAAGTACTGGAGCAAGCACAGTACCCTGGGGGACTGAGCTCTTCACGGTTGATGGGCTCGATTTTATTTTGTTGACTATTACACATTGGGTTCTGTTGGTCAGGAAATTGTAGATCCATCTGCCTTTTTTTCCGGTAATTCCTTTTGAACGCATTTTATGGGGAATAACACCATGGTCACATTTATCAAAAGCTTTTGCGAAATCTGTGTAAATTACATCAGCGTTTTGTTTGTCTTCCATAGCATCTAATGCCATATCATAGTGGTCCAGCAACTGCGAAAGGCAAGAGCGCCCTGTTCTGAAACCATGTTGTCCGGGGTTATGGAGATGCTGTGATTCCATGTATTTTGTGATCTTACTTCTTAGTACTCTCTCAACAAATTTTATGATGTGCGATGTTAGTGCTATCGGTCTGTAATGTTTTGCCTCTGCCTTATTTCCTCCTTTATGAAGTGGTGCTATCTCTGCTGTTTTTAGAATATCAGGAATAACGCCAGTATCTAGGCTTTGTCTCCACAGAATGTGGAGGGCCTGCGATAGTGTTTTTTTGACAGTTCTTTATGAATATGGAGTTCCAAGAATCCGGGCCTGGTGCAGAGTGCATAGGCATACTGTTTATGGCTTCTTCAAAATCCAGTGGGGATAGGGTGACGTCTGATATATGATTTGATGTTGGTATCATATCCATGAAAAATTCATTTGGGTTATCAATATTTAGTGTGTTTAATGGCTCGCTGAAAACAGAGTCGTACTGCTTTCTCAGTAGCTCGCTCATTTCTTTGTTGTCATCGGTGAAAGTTCCATCTCCCTTTCGCAGGGGCCCGATACTAGATGTGGTTTTTTATCTTGATTTTGCATAGGAGAAAAAATATTTCGGATTTCTCTCTATTTCACTGATGGCCTTTTGCTCTCTTTGCCTCTCTTGGGTTTTGTATGATTCTTGTAGCTTCCGTTCAATTGTTTCTATTTCTCTACAGAACCTTCTTCGCAGTTCTTGATATAGGGTGCGACTCTCAAGTTGTTCCGCGATTCGTTTTCTTCGCCTATATAGGGAACGACGTTCCCGTTCCAATCTGCATCTCTTCCTCTTTTTTCTTAGAGGTATGCGGTTTGAACATATTTCTAGTGCTACTGAGCTTATTTTTTCCAGGCACTGGTTCAGGTTTGCATTTTCTAGCTGTTCTTCCCAGTTTATTTCTGTGAAGTCCTGGTTTATTTGCTCCCAGTTTATCTGTTTATTATTGAAGTTGAATTTGCTGAAATCTCCTCCACCGGGAATCTGGACTGGTTTTGAAGGTCTACTCCCCATGACTGTCATAACTTCAATTAAGTTGTGATCTGAGTAACAGGTATTTGTAATCATTATGTTCCTGATCAATTCATCATTATTAGTGAAAATGAGGTCCAGCGTGTTCTCCTTCCTAGTTGGTTCTACTATTTGCTGGTTTAAGGCAAACCTGTCGCACAACCGTAGCAGGTCATTTGCATGTGCCTGTTCATTTAGGCTACTTCCTGGTATTCTTTCTGATATTACTGTATTAGACAGGTGCTTCCATTTCAGGTGCCGTAGGTTGAAGTCCCCAAGCAGGATGATGTTCGGAGCTGGATTTGTGAGGTTTTCCAAGCAGTGTTCTATTTTCATTAGTTGGTCTTTAAACTGCTGAGGGTTTGCCTCCGGTGACTTATATATAAGGACAATAACTACATTTAAAATCTCTATTTTGATTATCAGCACTTCCACCATATCATTTGAGGTGTTTAGCAGCTCAGTACAGATGAGTGTGTCTTTGATGTAGAGGCTGACCCCTTCTTGAGGTTATCTTGAGATGCTTTCGGGGCTTTAGTGTCCCCGCGGCCCGGTCCTCGACCAGGCCTCCACCCCCAGGAAGCAGCCCGTGACAGCTGACTAACTCCCAGGTACCTATTTACTGCTAGGTAACAGGGGCGTTCAGGGTGAAAGAAACTTTTGCCCATTTGTTTCTGCCTCGTGCACTCATTTCCTGCGACAAATGTTTACGAGTTTCTTCTCTATACAACAACCAAACCAATAACGTATAAATAGACTTCAAGCAGAACATTAACTCTTGCCACTAACATAAATTACTACAGCTATTAAGCAGGGCTCGGAAACTCAATCATATTCTAACTATTAAGCAATTCTATGTAAAATATTTAATGTTCAATTTCATTTATAATTCAATATTTGTCGAAGGATTTTCATTGGTTGTATAAATAGCAGCTATTGAGGATATAAAAAATTCATGGAATGAAAATCGATATCGTCTTTTTGTAAGTTATTTAAAAGTTTCCAATAACCGCTTGACATAAAATTGATAAATTATATAAATCAACATTTCAATCAGTATAAATTTTGTTTTATTAGCAATTATTTTACTTTCTCGAGGGGCTGCCTCTCAGTTTTATGAGCGTTTGTTGTTTATTGTTTGAACACCCTGGCTACAAGATGTTTGAGACAACACCAACAGACGCCATCCCCACGTCCAGAGCCAGGCTAGTCCTTCATTGTATCCCCACGTCCAGAGCCAGGCTAGTCCTACATGGCAGCCCCACGTCCAGAGCCAGGCTAGTCCTTCATTGTATCCCCACGTCCAGAGCCAGGCTAGTCCTACATGGCAGCCCCACGTCCAGAGCCAGGCTAGTCCTTCATTGTATCCCCACGTACAGAGTCAGGCTAGTCCTACATGGCAGCCCCACGTCCAGAGCCAGGCTAGTCCTTCATTGTATCCCCACGTACAGAGTCAGGCTAGTCCTACATGGCAGCCCCACGTCCAGAGCCAGGCTAGTCCTTCATTGTATCCCCACGTACAGAGTCAGGCTAGTCCTACATGGCAGCCCCACGTACAGGCCAGGCTACATGGAAGGCCTACGTACATGGTAAGGCTAGTCCTTACAGATGGACTATTTATGCGCACACGTTTCAGTTTCATCGCCTGTTCTTTCACTGTTGTTTCCTCCTGATGTGGCTGTGGAGCATTTTCTGGTTGGTCTTCGGAGTATTTGCTACGTCATTTTCATACTGTCTCGTTGATTCTCTTCTCGCGCAGAGGAATTCGTTCTTGGCCCTCTGGTTTCCCCCTCTGCTCTCTGGCGTTCTGTTATTTCTGTAGTTCCTACACGTCCTTGTATTTGAGTTCCTGCTTCCTGACATAAACCATAGATTCCTCTTTTGCTTCTCATTCCTTTCATTTTTGGCCGGGATAAACTTATTTAGTGCCTCCTAGCACTTTGTGAGACGTAATCTATCATGTCGTGTACAGACTTGACCCCTGAGTTCTGTTTTCCATCGTATTTATGTTACGAATTTTCTCATCTTATAGTTTCCCTTTCGGTATGTCAGCTCTTTGCTTTCTGTTCGTTTATGGGAGGAGATTACTCCTTACGTCACCAAATACCAGAATGGCAGTACACTGTGGTCACTCATTTTTATGGGGACTTCCAGCGTAACTTCCTTATGCCCGACTCTTTCAGGGTAAACATCTGATCGAGTCTATTAGGTTAATTCTCTCCTCTCATTCTTTTCGTCCCTTGACGCGTGTTATGCCCCAGTGTAACCAGTTCCGGCTAGGTTAGCTGCGCCATACATATGTACAATCTGCAGTTGTCCAGATTATTGTCAATGTATATTCTTACGTACATGTGTAATATGTTTATATTTCACATTTCATTATGTTGTTGTCGAGTGGTTGGAGTGCTTGTTTGATGTGCGTTGTCTGGCCCGCCCCTATGGGTGTAATTACCTAAGTGTAATTACCTAAGTGTAGTTACAGGACGAGAGCTACGCTCGTGGTGTCCAGTCTTCCCAGCACTCTTTGTCATATAACGCTTTGAAACTACTGACGGTCTTGGCCTCCACCACCTTCTCACCTAACTTGTTCCAACCGTCTACCACTCTGTTTGCGAAAGTGAATTTTCATATATTTCTTCGGCATCTGTGTTTAGTTAGTTTAAATCTATGACCTTTGTTCTTAAAGTTCCAGGTCTCAGGAAATCTTCCCTATCGATTTTATCAATTCCTGTTACTATTATGTATGTAGTGATCATATCACCTCTTTCTTCTGTCTTCTAGTTTTGGCATATTTAATGCCTCTAACCTCTCCTCGTAGCTCTTGCCCTTCAATTCTGGGAGCCACTTAGTAGCATGTCTTTGCACCTTTTCCAGTGTGTGTGTGTGTGCGTGTATGTGTGTGTGTGTGTGTGCGTGTATGTGTGTGTGTGAGTGTACTCACCTAATTGTGCTTGTGGGGGTTGAGCTCTGGCTCTTTGGTCCCGCCTCTCAACCGCCAATCAACTGATGTACAGATTCCTGAGCCTACTGGGCTCTATCATATCTACATTTGAAACTGTGAATGGAGTCAGCCTCCACCACATCACTGCCTAATGCATTCCACCTGTTAACTACTCTGACACTGAAAAAGTTCTTTCTAACGTCCCTGTGGCTCATTTGGGTACTCAGTCTCCACCTGTGTCCCCTTGTTCGCATACCACCCGAGTTAAAAAGTTTATCCTAATTTACTCTGTCAATTCCTCTGAGAATTTTGTAGGTAATGATCATGTCTCCTCTTACTGTTCTATCTTCCAGTGTCGTGAGGTGCATTTCACACAGCCTTTCCTCGTAACTTATGCCTCTTAGTTCTGGGACTAGCCTCGTGGCATACCTTTGAACTTTACCAGCTTCGTTTTGTGCTTGACAAGGTATGGGCTCCATGCTGGGGCCGCATACTCCAGGATTGGTCTTACATATGTGGTGTACAAGATTCTGAATGATTTCTTACACAGGTTCCTGAACGCTGTTCTGATGTTAACCAGCCTCGTGTATGGTCGCAGATGTAATTTTTTTCATGTGGGGTTCAGGAGACTGGTTTGGTGTGATATCAACTCCTAGATCTTTCTCTCTGTCCGTTTCATGAAGTACTTCATTTCCCATTCGGCATCCTGTGTGTGGCCTCCTATTTCCACCGCCTAGTTTCATGACGTTGCATTTACTCGGATTGAACTTTAGTAGCCATTTGTTGGACGTTCATTTAGTCTGTCAAGGTCGTCTTGTAGCCTCCTACTATCATCCTCTGTTTTAATCCTCCTCATAATTTTTGCATCATCAGCAAACAATAAGAGGAACGACTCTATACCCTTTGGAATATCATTTACATATATCAGAAACAGTATAGGTCCAAGGCCTGAACCCTGCGGGACTCCACTGGTGACGTCACGCCAATCTGAGACCTCACCCCCTTACAGTGACTCGCTGTCTCCTGTTTCTTAGGTACTCCCTTATCCAATGGAGTACCTTCCCTTTCACTCCTGCCTGCATCTCCAGCTTTTTCACTAGCCTTTAGTGTGGTACTGTGTCAAGGGCTTTCTGACAATCCAAAAATATGCAGTCTACCCACCCTTCTCTTTCTTGCCTGATTTCTGTTGCCTGGTCATAGAATTCAATTAATCCCGTGAGGCGGAACTTGCCATCCCTGAACCCATGTTGAGTTCTGTGTTACAAAGTTCCTTCGCTCCACATGTTCCACGATCTTTTTTTCACATAATCTTCTCCATCAGCTTGCATGGAATGCAAGTTAGGGATATTGGCCTGTAGTTCCGTGCCTCCTGTCTATCCCCCCTTCTTGTATATCGGGACTACATTTGCAGTCTTCCCAATTTTTGGCAATTCCCCCTGTTACCAGTGATTTGTTATACACTATGGAGAGTGGCAGGCACAGTGCTCCTGCTCCTTCCTTTAGTATCCATGGGGAGGTTCCATCCGGGCCTATAACCTTCGTCACATCCAACTCTAGCAAGAGCTTCCTTACATCCCCAATGGTGATCTCAAACTCTTCTAGTGGTTCCTGCTTAACTTTTCCCTCTCTTATCTCTGGAACTTCCCCTTGCTCTAATGTGAAGACCTACTGGAATTTTGTATTCAGTTCCTCGCACACTTCCTTGTCGTTTGTAGTGACTCTGTCTGCTCCAATCCTCAATTTCATTACCTGTTCCTTTAATGTTATTTTTCTTTAGATGTGACTGTGCAGCAATTTAGGTTGAGTCTTTGCCTTGCTTGCGATGTCATTTTCATATTGTCTTTCTGCCTCTCTTCTCCACCTGACATATCCAGTCCTGGCACTCTGGTATCTTTCTCTGCTCTTAAGTGTCCTGTTATTTCTAGTTTCTTCACGTCCTTTTACTTTGCTGCTTAGCTAGTCTTCATCTCTGATAAAACCATGAGTTTCTCATCTGCATTTCGCTGTTTTCCTTTTGGACCGAGGCAAAATTTTTTGCTGCCTCCTTACACTTCTGCGTGATGTAGTTCATTTTACCTTGAGCCGTTTGTTTTCAGTTCCCCTCCTCGAGTTCTTTAACCCTTCGTCAACCAGATACTCAAACGTCAGTATACTGTGGTCGCTCATTCTCTGGAATTTCTCCTTGCTCTAAAGTGAAGACCTCCTGGAATTTCTTATTCCAGTTCCTCACACACTTCCTTGTCGTTTGTAGTGAATCCTTCTGCCCCTATCCTTAATTTAATAACCTCTTCCTTTCTGTTGTTTTTCTCCTGATGTGGCTATGCAGCAATTTAGGCTGAGTCTTTGCCTCACTTGCGATGTAATTTTCGTATTGTCTTTCTGCCTCTCTTCTCATCCTGACATTCATTCCTGGTACCTTTCTCTGCACTCAAGTGTCCTTTTATTCCTATAGTTTCTCCATGCCCTTTTACTTTTGCTGCTTAGCTAGCCTACATCTCTGATTAAACCATTGGTTTCTCATCTTCATTTCATTGTTTTCCTTTTGGACTGGGACAAACTTGTTTGCTGCGTCCTTGCACTCCTGCGTGATGTAGTCCCCATCACGCAGTGAGTGTGTGTACTCACTTAGTTGTACTCACCTAGTAGTGTGTTTGCTGGGGTTGAGCTCTGGCTCTTTGGTCCCGCCTCTCAACCGTCAATCAACAGGTGTACAGATTCCTGAGCCTATTGGGCTCTATTATATCTACACTTGAAACTGTGTATGGAGTCAGCCTCCACCACATCACTTCCTAATGCATTCCATTTGTCAACCTCTCTGACACTAAAAAAGTTCTTTCTAATATCCATGTGGCTCATTTGGGCACTCAGTTTCCACCTGTGTCCCCTTATGCGTGTGCCCCTTGTGTTAAATAGCCTATCCTTATCTACCCTATCAATTCCCTTCAGAATCTTTAATGTGGTGATTATGTCCCCCCTAACTCTTCTGTCTTCCAGCGAAGTGAGGTTTAATTCCCGTAGTCTATCCTCGTAGCTCATACCTCTCAACTCGGATAATAGTCTGGTAGCAAACCTTTGAACCTTTTCCAGTTTAGTCTTATCCTTGACTAGATATGGACTCCATGTTGGGGCTGCATACTCCAGGATTGGCCTGACATATGTGGTATACAAAGTTCTGAATGATTCTTTACACAAGTTTCTGAATGCCGTTCGTATGTTGGCCAGCCTGGCATATGCCGCTGATGTTATCCTCTTGATATGTGCTGCAGGAGACAGGTCTGGCGTGATATCAACCCCCAAGTCTTTTTCTTTCTCTGACTCCTGAAGAATTTCCTCTCCCAGATGATACCTTGTATCTGACCTCCTGCTCCCTACACCTATCTTCATTACATTACATTTAGTTGGGTTAAACTCTAACAACCATTTGTTCGACCATTCCTTCAGTTTGTCTAGGTCTTCTTGTAGCCTCAAACAGTCCTCTCCTGTTTTAATCCTTCTCATAATTTTAGCATCGTCCACAAACATTGAGAGAAATGAATCGATATCCTCCGGGAGATCATTTACATATATCAGAAACAAGATAGGACCGAGTACAGAGCCCTGTGGGACTCCACTGGTGACTTCACGCCAATCGGAGGTCTCACCCCCTCACCGTAACTCTCTGCTTCCAATTGCTAAGGTACTTCCTTATCCACTGGAGCACCTTACCAGCTACACCTGCCTGTCTCTCCAGCTTATGTACCAGCCTCTTATGCGGTACTGTGTCAAAGGCTTTCCGTCATTCCAAGAAAATGTAGTCCGCCCAGCCCTCTCTTTTTTGCTTAATCTTTGTCACCTGATCGTAGAATTGTATTAAGCCTGTAAGGCAAGATTTACCCTCCCTGAACCCATGTTGGCGATTTGTCACGAAGTCCCTTCTCTCAAGATGTGTTACCAGTTTTTTTCTCACGATCTTCTCCATCACCTTGCATGGTATACAAGTCAAGGACACTGGCCTGTAGTTCAGTGCCTCTTGACTGTCGCCCTTTTTGTATATTGGGACCACATTCGCCATATTCCATATTTCTGGTAGGTCTCCCGTCTCCAGTGACTTACTATACACTATGGAGAGTGGCAAGCTAAGTGCCACTGCACACTCTTTCAGTATCCATGGTGAGATCCCATCTGGACCAACAGCCTTTCTAACATCCAGATCCAGCAGGTGTCTCCTGACCTCCTCTCTCGTAATTTCGAACTCTTCCAAGGCCGCCTGGTTTACCTCCCTTTCTCCTAGCACAGTGACCTCACCTTGTTCTATTGTGAAGATCTCCTGGAACCTCTTGTTGAGTTCTTCACACACCTCTGTCATTGTCTGTATACCTGTCCTCGCCTGTTCTAAGTTACAATACCTGTTCTTTCACTGTTGTTTACCTTCTGATGTGACTGTGGAGTAGCTTTGGTTCGGTCTTGGCTTTGTTTGCTATATCATTTTCAAAACTTTTCTCTGCTTCTCTTCTCACCCTGACGTACTCATTCCTGGTTCTCTGGTATCTCTCTCTGCTTTCTGGTGTTCTATTATTCCGGAAGTTCCTCCACGCTCTTTTGTTCAGTTTCTTCGCTTCCATACATGCCCTATTATACCATGGATTCTTCTGTTGCTTCTCGGATTTTTCCCTTTGGGCCGGGATGAACCTGTTTACTGCCTCCTGACACTTTTGGGTAACATAGTCCATCATACCCGGTACAGACTTATCTCTGAGGTCTGTGTCCCAAGGTATTTCACTTAGGAAACTTCTCATCTGTTCATAATTCCCCTTTCGGTATGCCAGCCTTTTGATTCCTAGTTCTTTTTTGGGGGAGATAATTCCTAGCTCTACCAGGTACTCAAAGTTCAATACACTGTGGTCACTCATTCCCAAGGGCGCTTCCATCTTAACTTCCCTTATATCCCACTCATTTAGGGTAAATATCAAATCAAGCATTGCTGATTCATCTTCTCCTCTCATTCTTGTTGGTTCTTTGATGTGCTGGCTTAGAAAGTTTCTTGTTGCCACGTCCAGCAGCTTAGCTCTCCATGTTTCTGGTCCTCCATGCGGGTTTCTGATCTCCCAATCGATCTTCCCATGGTTGAAGTCTCTCATAATTAGTAGTCCAGATCCATTCCTGCTAGCAACAGAAGCTGCTCTTTCTATTATGTTAATGGTGGTCATGTTGTTTCTATCATATTCCTTTCTAGGTCTTCTGCCATTTGGTGGTGGATTATATATGACTACGACTATAATTTTTTTCCCTCCATTTGTTATGGTACCTGCTATGTAGTCACTGAAACCTTCACAGCCCTGAATAACCATCTCCTCAAAATCCCAGCCCTTTCTTACAAGCAGAGCTACACCACCCCCACCTCTTCCTTCCCTCTCTTTCCTCATAACATAATAGTCCTGTGGGAACACTGCATTTGTTATCGTTTTCGTTAGCTTTGTTTCTGTGAGAGCGATTATGTCTGGGTTTTCCTCTAGTACCCGTTCTCCAAGCTCATTTGCTTTATTTGTAATTCCATCTATGTTAGTGTACATTGCTTTGAGGCTCACTTTCTCCTGTCCCTTCTCAAATCGCCTCTTTGGTGAGTGTTCTGCTGGTGGGGGAAGCTGTTCCATGGGTGTGAGGACCTGTGAGGTGGATAACAGGGTCTCAGACGATACTGGGATGAGGGGCGGGGGATCCAGTGAAGGGGGAGGGACAGGGAGGGTATGGGGTGAAAGGGGAGGGAAGACAGGAAGGAAAGGGGGGGATGAGGACTCAGCGGGAGGAGGGGAGGGGTAGAAGCGTGGGAATTGGGTGTGGGGGAAGGGAAATTTGGCTGAACATTTGAGTGGGGGCAGTGAGGGTTTGGGGTTGGGGGGTTTTATATGCAGAGGAGGGTGGCGGGGTTGTCTTCCCCCTGGTGTTTCTGGGTAGCTGGTTGTGGGTTCCCCCCTCGCCTCTGGGTGTGTTGTGTTGGGTGCTGTGACTTCCTGGTTTTCCCCTCTCGCCCTGTGCCTCTTCCTTGCTTCTGCTGCCATGGCTCTCTCCTCCCTGGTCATGTCTCTCTGGAGGAATACATTTTTGAATTTTCCCACGTTTTTCAGGGAGCTCTTCCTTAATAGAATCTTCTCCTTTGTGCTCTCGTTTGAAAACACTATCTTTATCACTCGGTCTCGGTCTTTGTTGTACCAACCTAGCCTGAAAACCTTCTCAATGCTATGCTCATGCAGCCCCTTCCATGCCTAGTGCCTTTAGTACTTCATTCACTGCTGCTTTGTCCTTGTCATTCCACTCTGTCCTATTAGAACATTCCTGCTCTTTTATACCCACAGTAACCACTGATATGTTCCTTTCCAGCAGTTGGCTAGTGGAGCGTGCCGCCTCCTGTGAGGTGGCTGCTTTCATGGCCACCTCCATCACTGCAGTCATTACTTCAGAGTTATTTTTTTTAGTATTTCTGCAAATGTTGCTTTTATTGTGGCAGTCTCATCCAAAAAACTATTACCACCTTCTCCCTGGATGATTTTCTGAGTCTCAGCCTCGATACCATTCTCTTTGAGGGCTCTAATCCTCCTCCTTTGCTGCTGTCAGCTCTCTTTCCAGGTTGCTTATTTTGTTCTTCATTTCCTGCATCATTTCTTGCATCTCACTCTTGATGTCCTCCAGAAACTGGGCGAACATTCCCTTCATTTCGCCACCTTGACTCTTCCCTGTTCCCCTGGTACTTCTTGCTTGTCATGCTTGCCCCTGTTCTTATTGTTGTGCGGTGATAGGATTTGTCAGGAGGGCAGAGCGGGAGGGGGGAGGGAGGGAGGGAGAGAGAGAGAGGAGAGAGAGAAGGGGAGTGATAAAGGGAGAGATAAATGGGTGGGTGTTGACGATCCGACCCTTCCACGGAAGTGAGAAGAAAGTAGAAGGGGAGGGGGGGAGGAGATGGAGAGAGAAGGGAGGGTGAGAAGGGAGGGAGAGGGAGAGAGAGGAGAGGGAGAGAGATGGAGAGGAAGAGAGCGGGTGTGGGAGAGACGGGGTGAGGGAGAGACGGGGTGAGGGAGAGACGGGGTGAGGGAGAGACGGGGTGAGGGAGAGAGTGGGGAGGGGAAGAGTGTGTGTATGGGGAATGCGGGGGACTGGGGGTGGGGGGGGCGGAGATGGCGACCAGGTCAGGTCAGGTCAGATGGGGGGATAAGAGGGGGGGGGTATAGTAAGGTCCTATCCCTTGTTCCCAGGTATTAATTTTTTTTCCCCTGATTGAACGTTTGTGTGTGTGTGTGTGTGTGCGCGTGTGTGTGTGTGTGTGTGTTTTAGCATGTGCGCGCTTGTGTGCGTGCATACAACGAAAAAAACGATTATTCGCGGCAGGGGATCGTATTCCAGGGACCTGCCCGAAACGCAACGCGTACTAGTGGCTGTACAAGAATGTAACAACTCTTGTATATATCTCATAAAAAAAAAAAAAAAAATACGTACGTGGGCGGGCGTGCGTGCGTGTGTCACGAGTTCCCTTAAGCGTTACCTCTACCTAAATGAGCCACTTTGAGATTTTTAAATATATATGATATCCTGAACAAGAATTTGATAATATTTTACCTCATTCTGTACACCTGATTAATTGACCAGAGAAGGGTACATACCAGTCTGCCTTTCCGCTTCCACTTTCCGCTGTGTGTGTGTGTGTGTGTGTGTGTGTGTGTGTACTCACCTAATTGTACTCACCTAATTGTGCTTGCGGGGGTTGAGCTCTGGCTCTTTGGTCCCGCCTCTCAACCGTCAATCAACTGGTGTACAGATTCCTGAGCCTATTGGGCTCTATCATATCTACATTTGAAACTGTGAATGGAGTCAGCCTCCACCACATCACTTCCTAATGCATTCCATTTGCTAACTACTCTGACACTGAAAAAGTTCTTTCTAACGTCTCTGTGGCTCATTTGGGTACTCAGCTTCCACCTGTGTCCCCTTGTTCGCGTCCCACCAGTGTTGAAAAGTTCGTCCTTGTTTACCCGGTCGATTCCCCTGAGGATTTTGTAGGTTGTGATCATGTCCCCCCTTACTCTTCTGTCTTCCAGTGTCGTGAGGTGCATTTCCCGCAGCCTTTCCTCATAACTCATGCCTCTTAGTTCTGGGACTAGTCTAGTAGCATACCTTTGGACTTTTTCCAGCTTCGTCTTGTGCTTGACAAGGTACGGGCTCCATGCTGGGGCCGCATACTCCAGGATTGGTCTTACATATGTGGTGTACAAGATTCTGAATGATTCCTTACACAGGTTCCTGAACGCCGTTCTGATGTTAGCCAGCCTCGCATATGCCGCAGACGTTATTCTCTTTATGTGGGCTTCAGGAGACAGGTTTGGTGTGATATCAACTCCTAGATCTTTCTCTCTGTCTGTTTCATTAAGTACTTCATCTCCTATTCTGTATCCTGTGCCTGGCCTCCTGTTTCCACTGCCTAGTTTCATTACTTTGCATTTACTCGGGTTGAACTTCAACAGCCATTTGTTGGACCATTCACTCAGTCTATCCAGGTCATCTTGTAGCCTCCTACTATCATCCTCTGTTTCAATCCTCCTCATAATTTTTGCATCGTCGGCAAACATTGAGAGGAACGAATCTATACCCTCTGGGAGATCATTTACATATACCAGAAACAGTATAGGTCCGAGGACTGACCCCTGCGGGACTCCACTTGTGACGTCTCGCCAATCTGAGACTTCACCCCTCACACAGACTCGTTGTCTCCTGTTGCTTAGGTATTCCTCTATCCACCGGAGTACCTTCCCTCTCACTCCAGCCTGCATCTCCAACTTTCGCACTAGCCTCTTGTGTGGCACTGTATCAAAGGCTTTCTGACAATCCAAAAATATGCAGTCTGCCCACCCTTCTCTTTCTTGCCTTATTTTTGTTGCCTGGTCGTAGAATTCAAGTAACCCTGTGAGGCAGGACCTGCCATCCCTGAACCCATGTTGATGCTGTGTTACAAAGTTCCTTCGCTCCAGATGCTCCACTAGTTTTTTTCGCACAATCTTCTCCATCAGCTTGCATGGTATGCAGGTTAGGGACACTGGTTAGGGACACACACACACACACACTGTGTGTGTGTGTGTGTGTGTGTGTGTGTGTGTGTGTGTGTGTGTGTGTAAGCGCAAGAGCAGCCATTCCTTGCAGGAAGGGGGGGCAACTGCCCATGTTTATTATTGTATGTACTTTATTATTATTATTGTGTTAGACTAATCTCTGCGCATGTTCAAGAGTTAACTTTACCTACTGAAGTATATTAAAAGTTTACTTTTCACTATCCCAAGGGGACGTACTATGTTCTGTATAGTTGCTATTGTTTTGTTGACCTTTAGAAACTGGCGAGCTGGTTGCCTTCACTGGTCTAGGAGAATTGGTTTGGTTCAGAGAGACCATCTTGTGCTCTGTTTAGCCATAAAGGGGGTACACCTCTGGTTGTTTGTAGGGACCCTTAAGCCTCGAAGAAGAGTATATGCTGCATCCGGGGAAGTCTTGTCGGGCTCTCATGTGCACAGGCACATATTGTCTTCTCTTACCACCCCCTTGTATATTTACATAATATTATATATACGTATATATATATATATATATATATATATATATATATATATATATATATATATATATATATGTGTGTATATATATATATATATATATATATATATATATATATATATATATATATATATATATATATATATATGGGGAACATGAAATTGAATCACAAGGTGTCCAACAGGGTGACCCCCTTGCTCCTTTTTTTTCTGTCTAGTTATCAAGGAAGTCACCGATAACCTGTCCAGTGAGCTCAACATTTGGTTTTTGGACGATGGTACTCTAGCCGGCTCTCCAGCCTCACTCTTGGACGACATAAGAATAATTCAGGAGCAAGGATCAAGCCTAGGCCTCACCCTGAACCCTTCCAAGTGCGAAATAACCTCCACCAACCAGCACATAATAGAGCAAATAAAGGTTGTTTTGCCTGACATTCATACAACCAACCCTGAGAACAGCACACTCCTAGGTGCTCCTCTTGGAAAGAATGCCATCGACGAGGTCCTTGGTAAGAAGATCACTGACCTGAAGAGGATGAACGAGAGGGTTGAAGACATCGATGCTCATGATGCACTTTACCTCATCACCAGATGCTTGACCCTCCCCAGGCTGACCTACTTTCTAAGATGTTCGCCATCTTTCAACAATATTAGACTAGAAGAGTACGACAGCTTGCTGAAATCAACACTAGAAAAAAGCCCTCAATCTTTCCCTCAGCGACTCACAGTGGAAACAGGCCTCCCTTCCTGTCAGACTCGGGGGCCTTGGCGTGCGCACAGCAACACAAATTGCTGTACCAGCGTTCCTGTCCTCTTCAGTGGGGTCTGACAACTTGGTGAAGGAAATCCTACCTGAGCACCTAGTTCAACAGGCAGGGGTACATGATCCCAGCTTCACAGACTGCACAACCAAATGGGTCTCTCTCGCAGGACCAGCACCCCAACCACCGGCTTCTGAAGCCCATAAGCAATCCAGCTGGGATCGCCCCATTGCCGACCAAGACGCTGCAACTTTGCTAGAAGCTGTAACAACACCACATGACACTGCCCGACTTAGAGCTGTAGCAGCTCCCCATGCAGGTGATTTCCTATTAGCAACCCCAATGTCAGCAACCGGCACCCGTCTCACACCGCAGGCCCTCTGAATTGCCGTGGCTCTCCGCCTCGCTGCCCCAATCCACACCGAATACAGGTGTATTTGCGGCGAGGCAGAGGCCGACAGATATGGACGGCATGGCCTTCTCTGCCAAAGGACAGGAGGATGGCATGCAAGACACGGCGAGGTTAATGACATTATTAAGAGAAGCCTTACCACAGCTGGTTGTCCAACAGAGAGAGAGCCCCGTTACCTAATGTCCCGCAACTCTGATGAGCCTGTCGGTGTGTGGGACTACACTTGCGTTTCAACTTTAGCCAATACCTATATTGACTTCAGTGCTACACAAGCAGGAGGAGCTGCCAATCACCGGGAAGCGGCCAAGTCACGTAAATATAGAGACCTTGAGCACCACTACAATTTTGTCCCCATTGCCTCAGAGACACTTGGTGCCTGGGGTAAAAGTGCTGCTAGCTTTTTGAAGGAGTTGGGGTTTAAGCTAATCAAAACAACTAGAGACCCTAGAGCTGCCAGTTTTCTTTTTCAGCGCCTTAGTGTGGCAATCCAGAGAGGAAATGCTCACTGCATCCATGGTTCCTGCCCGCCATCTGAGGAGCTGGAAAAGCTGTTCAACTTGTGACAAGCAGCCTTGTACCCTGCATGTAATCAATATTGTAGCTTTTTTTGTGTAATGACATTTTCAAATAAAGTTAGATAAATATACACACATACCAAAAGAATAGGGGTGGTAGGAGAAGAAAATATCAAAGTGTTCAGTGAGGATCCACAAGGTCTTCTCTGAGTACTCTTTATTTTCTTCTCCGAGGCTATGTGCCCCTACACTTGCACCAGAGGTAGTACCCCTTCTAGGTTAAAAAAAAAAATTATATATATATATATATATATATATATATATATATATATATATATATATATATGTATATATATATATATATATATATATATATATATATATATATATATATATATAATATAGAGGGAACTTTATTGTACATGTTGGCTGTTTCATCATAGTGGTTCACCTATTAATGACAACTTCGACATATCCGTTAGAGTATCAATTATTGTCTATGATATGCTGTACTCTACTGATTCCCTGGTCAACATTACAGTCTATGCCTCACCTGTTAAACTATGTTACACGAATTTCTTTTGCACAGTTCAACAAATAGGAGAAAAGAATCCTGATAGATATTATGAATCGAAGTGAGACCGACAACCAGGAGATATTGAGATCTTTTGTCATATTTCAGAAATGTTAGCTTTAATTCATAGCATTTATTATTTTTAACGAGAGTTAAGTATTGGGATCAAGCGGGTGGTGATATAACCATATCACCACCTTCACCATATGTATATTGGCTCACGTGATGGTTATATTGGTGGTGAAGGCCCGCAACATACCACCCACACCACACCACCCAGAGCACCCACACCACACCACCCAGAGCACCCACACCACACCACCCTGAGCACCCACATCACACCACCCACACCACACCACCCAGAGCACCCACACCACACCACCCACAGCACCCACACCACACCACCCACACCACACCACCCACACTCTAACCACAGATCATACAACCATCATCAATCATAACAGTTACTTACACTGTGGGAGTCCCACATCATCCTCCGCACCACACTGACTCACTATAATTTTAGGAATTGGTGTCTAGTATTAATAAAAAAATGTCCGCAGTATTTGTTTTATGAGCTCATTTAAACTCCTGTCAGGCATGAAGCCAAAAAATATTCATTAAAAAGTATAAAACCAGTTTCGGTTTAATTGGACGTGGTTGATATTTTGACAAATAACGAAATCAACAAAGAGTAATATTCAATAGTCATTTTAACAATTTATTATACAAAAAACCATCCAAACACGTTTAGTTACATAACAGTCAATAAAACACAATCACCATCCTAAATATAAATTTATGTCCTGTGTTATACAAATCCACTGGTTACCTATTATAAATATATATATATATATTGTGACGGTAATTTCTTTCAAGAGAGATTAAGCCTGCTCTTCCCTATGTAAAGTTACTTATATATATAAAACACTAAGATCCTACCTTCAAGATACGTCTACCAGTAGCACAAAACGTTTTGACTAGAAGGCAAACGTACCCTAAACTTCCCACACTCCTGACTCCCTCCATGCCGGCTCGCCAACGTCGTCAACCAGCAAACTACCATTCCAGCCTGCCTGCTTCTGCTTGGTGACCCGCCGACTGCACACCTGCACCTCAGCGCCCTCTACCAAGTCGATGTCTGGGCCTGAACCAGTCATTGAAGTCAGAATATCCTTGTGCTCTCAAGCTGTAAACAACCAACTGACATACGCTCTGTTAATTGGTGGAGGTTCTTAGCTAGCGCTATATTCTCAGCACCTGTTTATTCATTCTTTTGTCTTTATTTTATTTGTAGAGTGACGTCACCCTTGTTCTTAATTTTTATGTTATATTTTTTGACTTGTTTGTTTGCACTGTACATAGCCAAGGAATTGTCTTATTCATAATTTTTAAAGTTAATTAAAGTTTCATTGTTCATACTGTGTGTTTTGCGTGTCTTCCCTTACTTTACCACAGATAACAGCCAAGCAGTCGATCTTTTTTTTCCCAAATGTGATAGGCATTGACACCAGCTATAAGGAGGACTGCCGAACACCCACACTCCTACACTTTCCCGTCACAATATATATATATAATATATAATATATATATTATTAAATATGACCGAAAAAGTAAGATTAATAATTCTAACACGAATTTTCTCAATCTTTCGTACATTACGCTTCACTGTTGGAGGTAAATCAAAAATCACTTCTCCAAAATTCATTTTTATTTCTAGTCTGACGCGACACGGGCGCGTTTCGTAAAACTTATTACATTTTCAAAGACTTCACAAATACACAACTGATTAGAACTTACGTATCTTTGATTTTATATCTACATTTGAGTGAGGTGGGAGGGGTGATGTGGCATTAACACAAGACAGAACAAGAGGGGATATTAATAGGGTATTAAAAGTATCAACACAAGACAGAACAGAAACAATGGGTATTTGAATAGAAGTGTTTGTAGAAAGCCTATTGGTCCATATTTCTTGATGCTTCTATATTGGAGCGGAGTCTTGAGGTGGGTAGAATATAGTTGTGCAATAATTGGCTGTTGATTGCTGGTGTTGACTTCTTGATGTGTAGTGCCTCGCAAACGTCAAGCCGCCTGCTATCGCTGTATCTATCGATGATTTCTGTGTTGTTTACTAGGATTTCTCTGGTGATGGTTTGGTTATGGGAAGAGATTATATGTTCCTTAATGGAGCCCTGTTGCTTATGCATCGTTAAACGCCTAGAAAGAGATGTTGTTGTCTTGCCTATATACTGGGTTTTTTGGAGCTTACAGTCCCCAAGTGGGCATTTGAAGGCATAGACGACGTTAGTCTCTTTTAAAGCGTTCTGTTTTGTGTCTGGAGAGTTTCTCATGAGTAGGCTGGCCGTTTTTCTGGTTTTATAGTAAATCGTCAGTTGTATCCTCTGATTTTTGTCTGTAGGGATAACGTTTCTATTAACAATATCTTTCAGGACCCTTTCCTCCGTTTTATGAGCTGTGGAAAAGAAGTTCCTGTAAAATAGTCTAATAGGGGGTATAGGTGTTGTGTTAGTTGTCTCTTCAGAGGTTGCATGGCTTTTCACTCTCCTTCTTATGATGTCTTCGATGAAACCATTGGAGAAGCCGTTATTGACTAGGACCTGCCTTACCCTACAGAGTTCTTCGTCGACTTGCTTCCATTCTGAGCTGTGGCTGAGAGCACGGTCGACGTATGCGTTAACAACACTCCTCTTGTACCTGTCAGGGCAGTCGCTGTTGGCATTTAGGCACATTCCTATGTTTGTTTCCTTAGTGTAGACTGCAGTGTGGAAACCTCCGCCCTTTTCCATGACTGTTACATCTAGAAAAGGCAGCTTCCCATCCTTTTCCGTCTCGTAAGTGAAACGCAGCACGGTACTCTGCTCAAATGCCTCCTTCAGCTCCTGCAGATGTCTGACATCAGGTACCTGTGTAAAAATGTCGTCAACATACCTGCAGTATATGGCCGGTTTCAAGTTCATGTCGACTAAGACTTTTTGCTCGATGGTACCCATGTAGAAGTTTGCAAACAGGACACCTAGGGGAGAACCCATGGCGACCCCATCTACTTGCTTATACATGTGCCCATCCGGGCTCAAGAAGGGTGCCTCTTTAGTACAAGCTTGGAGTAGTTTCCTCAGAATACTTTCTGGCATGTCAAGAGGAGTACAGGCTGGATCACGATACACTCTGTCGGCTATCATTCCGATTGTCTCGTCCACAGGTACGTTGGTAAACAGCGATTCTACGTCCAACGAGGCTCTTATCCCTGTGGCCCGTGTGCCCCGCAGTAAGTCCACAAATTCCTTTGGAGACTTCAGGCTGAAGGCGCAAGGAACATAAGGAGTCAGCAGGCCGTTGAGTCGCTTCGCCAGTCTGTACGTGGGTGTGGGTATCTGGCTAATGATTGGCCGAAGTGGGTTTCCAGGCTTGTGCGTCTTGACATTTCCATACGCATATCCAGGTTTATATTCCCCAATGATCTTTGGCAGGTGGAGTCCGGATTTCTTGGCGTTCACAAGTAATGTAATAAGTTTTACGAAACGCGCCCGTGTCGCGTCAGACTAGAAATAAAAATGAATTTTGGAGAAGTGATTTTTGATTTACCTCCAACAGTGAAGCGTAATGTACGAAAGATTGAGAAAATTCGTGTTAGAATTATTAATCTTACTTTTTCGGTCATATTTAATAATATATGTCTACAGGAAAGACTGCTACCAAAATATACTAATATATATATATATATATATATATTATATATATATATATATATATATATATATATATATATATATATATGCGAACAAGCCTGAATGGTCCCCAGGACTATATGCGAATAGCACAACGATTATTATTATGCGAATAATATGTATAACACAACACGACATTGCTCGCCTCACAGCAGTAGCAGCACCACATGCAGGGGATTTCCTCTTAGCAACCCCAATGTCGGCAACTGGCACGCGTCTCACACCACACGCCCTCCGAATTGCTGTGGCCCTCCGCCTTGCTGCCCCAATCCACACCAGATATAGGTGTATTTGCGGCGAGGTGGTGGCTGACAGGTACGGCCACCATGGCCTACTCTGCCAAAGCACAGGGGGATGGCACTCGAGGCACAGTGAAGTTAACGACATCATCAAGAGGAGCCTCACCACAGCTGGATGCCCAGCTGAAAGAGAGCCCCGTTACCTAACGCCCCGTAACTCTGATGCTCTTATTGGTCGCCCGGATGGTATCACAATGAACCCCTGGAAGAATGGCAAGCAGTTGGTATGGGACTACACGTGCATATCAACCCTGGCTAACACCTACATTAACCTCAGTGTTGCACAACCAGGTGGCGCTTCCACCCACAGGGAAGCGGCCAAATCCCGTATGTATAGAGAACTGGATCACCATTACAATTTTGTCCCCATTGCTTCTGAGACACTCGGCGCCTGGGGTAAAAGTGCTACCAGTTTTTTGAAGGAACTGGGTTCTAGGCTCATTGAAACAACAAGGGACCCAAGAGCTGCAAGCTTTCTTTTCCAGCGCCTCAGTGTGGCGATACAGAGGGGAAATGCGCACTGCAACCAGGGTTCCTGCCCGCCATCTGAGGAGCTGGAGGAACTCGACAACCTATGATAACCATCTTTGTAACCCATATGTAACTTCTTTTTTGTAACAAAGTTCAAATAAAGTAAATATATATATATATGTACATACAAAAGAATGGGGGTGGTAGGAGAAGATAATATTAGTGTTCAGTGAGAAACCACAAGGTCTCCTCTGAATACTTTTTATTTTCTTCTCCGAGGCTATGGGTCCCCACATTGGCACCAGAGGTGGTACCCTCACAAACTTTATATATATATATATATATATATATATATATATATATATATATATATATATATATATATATATATATATATTAATGTCGTACCTAGTAGCCAGAACGCACTTCTCAGCCTACTATGCAAGGCCCGATTTGCCTAATAAGCCAAGCTTTCATGAATTAATTGTTTTTCGACTACCTAACCTACCTAATCTAACCTAACCTAACTTTTTCGGCTACCTAACCTAACCTCTCCTATAAAGATAGGTTAGGTTAGGTTAGGTAGGGTTGGTTAGGTTCGGTCATATATCTACGTTAATTTTAACTCCAATAAAAAAAAATTGACCTCATACATAATGAAATGGGTTGATTTATCATTTCATAAGAAAAAAATTAGAGAAAATATATTAATTCAGGAAAACTTGGCTTATTAGGCAAATCGGGCCTTGAATAGTAGGCCAAAAAGTGAGTTCTGGCTACTAGGTACGACATATATATATATATATAATGATCGCAATATAAGTATAAGTTACCAGAAATTGTTGTAATTCCAGGAATGGACATTTTCTATGATATGATTCTGCATATGTAGACCTTTCCTACAAATATATGTTGTTTGGTTTTTAAATTACTTGTTAAAACTAGAGTTGTAAGATCAAGGTACCTCACAACTCTATTGTTGTTGTTGATGTTGTTACAAAATATTTTCACAGCTTGATGAACAAAAGTTGACTTTAATAACAAGAGAACAGAAGGCCTATTGGCACGCTCGAGGTAGTTCCTCTTTATATCCACCCAATATGTTTGTTATGAGAATTTAACATAGGTTACTGGTAACCGCCATCAGAAGGTTACAGGCAGCCTGTCACCACAAGGTCACAGACAGCCGTCGCCACAAGGTGATAGGCAACCGTCACGAGAAGGTGACAGACAGACGTCACAACAGGGTGCACGTGTTTGAGCAGTGACAGATATTTTGTGACAACACCGACACATGACACGACCTCGCCCCAAGTTCTACATGAACTCTGCCCATCGCTTAAGTCAGAAATCGACAGGCTGAGGGAGCAAGTAAAATGTCTAATCGAGTGTTAGGATTTAGGACAGGATTAGAGGCTGGAAGGTACTCTATAGAAAGCTGACATAATTCACCAAGAGCAGTGGAAAGTGTGTAGCAAAAGAGGAACGTACTAGACCAAAGACAATTCTGCTCCAGAGACATAGTGAAAAAAACATTAGGGGGTATGTTTTCACGGAGTAAAGTAGGGTAGAATGAGGAATATAGTGTCAAGCAATGGGGCCAAAACCATTCTCTGCTTGTCAGTAGGTAGGTATGATATTTATACCTAGTTGGTAGGTACAAGTGACAACCTGTTACACATATACAGAGTGGCACTGGTAATTGTATAGGGATAAAAGAAGTGGGAGCCAGTCATGTGCCATAGTTGGGGGGTTAGGGACTGGGGACGGGGGACTCGCTGGGAACGGGGGACTCGCTAGGAACGGGGGACTCGCTAGGAACGGGGGACTCGCTAGGAACGGGGGACTCGCTAGGAACGGGGGACTCGCTAGGAACGGGGGACTCGCTAGGAACGGGGGACTCGCTAGGAACGGGGGACTCGCTAGGAACGGGGGACTCGCTAGGAACGGGGGACTCGCTAGGAACGGGGGACTCGCTAGGAACGGGGGACTCACTAGGAACGGGGGACTCACTAGGAACGGGGGACTCACTAGGAACGGGGGACTCACTAGGGACGGGGGACTCACTAGGGACGGGGGACTCACTAGGGACGGGGGACTCACTAGGGACGGGGGACTCACTAGGGACGGGGGACTCACTAGGGACGGGGGACTCACTAGGGACGGGGGACTCACTAGGGACGGGGGACTCACTAGGGACGGGGGACTCACTAGGGACGGGGGACTCACTAGGGACGGGGGACTCACTAGGGACGGGGGACTCACTAGGGACGGGGGACTCACTAGGGACGGGGGACTCACTAGGGACGGGGGACTCACTAGGGACGGGGGACTCACTAGGGACGGGGGACTCACTAGGGACGGGGGACTCACTAGGGACGAGGGACTCACTAGGGACGAGGGACTCACTAGGGACGAGGGACTCACTAGGGACGAGGGACTCACTAGGGACGAGGGACTCACTAGGGACGAGGGACTCACTAGGGACGAGGGACTCACTAGGGACGAGGGACTCACCAGGGACGAGGGACTCACCAGGGACGAGGGACTCACCAGGGACGAGGGACTCACCAGGGACGGGGGACTCACCAGGGACGGGGGACTCACTAGGAACGGGGGACTCACTAGGAACGGGGGACTCACTAGGAACGGGGGACTCACGGGGGATGGGGGACTCACTAGGGACAGGGGACTGGAAATGAGAGTGGTGAAGTAAATGTATAAGGTATGAGGATAGTAAAGTGATATAAACGCTACAACACACTGAAGCTCTATTACACAACACTGCGAGAGACAGTTCAAATCAAAAGTATTCTCCCATAACATTTACTGTGTATGAATATGTGAAGTCAGATTCAGCTCAGTCAAGCATTCATCAGAGGCTATACGTATACCTCACATACATACTGAGACAATTTCCTAATGTAAGGAAATAATTGCTCAAATAAAAATATTTAAAAAATAGCATTGTACTCGCCTTGTAATTATTGTGTTGTACTAATATTGTGTTTTAAAATATAAGCATAGTATATATAGAGAGCCTCACTAGATGAACGTTATTCAGAGTGACTGGGCAGTCTTTGTAGGCTGCTTTAACAACTGGACTTCTTCAGAAATACATTATTTAATGCATTGCTCAAACAGCATGGTAGACTTCATGAATCTAATATATAAAATCTCTTTGACAATGCTAATAGAGGCTAAGTATTAATTAAACACTGAAATCTTGTCTCGAATAGATAAATATGTAGTCACAAGCACATATCAGGGCTCCTAGAATCCTTCCTAGACCTCCTACAATCCTTCCTAGGCCTTTTACAATTCTTTTTACGCCTACAATTCTTCCTAGGCCTCCTCTCTTTACTGCATAACTAGATCTATCTTATATATAAAAATGGAAATGTTCGTTTGTTCAAAATCGCTAATCTCCGAAAGTTCTTCACCGATTGTTTTAAAATTTTCACACAACGTTCCTTTCGCATCCTAGCGGGTTTTTATATACATACTATATAGATGTCACGTCTGTGACGGGAAAAAATATGCTTTTTAAAAAAACTGTGTTTTTCGTGACTTTTTCAAGTAAGGGAAATCTTCCAAACCTCTTTACCGATTGCCATGAAATGTTAACACAACGTTGCATTCGAATAGGTGCATGTTTTTATATACCTACTACATACATGCCTGTGACAGGAAAAAACATGCTTTTTTGATAACAGCGCCATCTGTTGGATGCTAGAGCAACACTAACTGTAATCTCAAAACGTTCTTCCCTGATTGCTTTGAAATTTTGACACAACGTTCCATTCAAATATGCACGTGTTTTTATACCTACTATATTGATGCCACACCTGTGACAGGTAAAAAATATTTTTTATTTTTTTCAGCAACATCTGTTGCATGTAATAGCAAGTCACGCTATTCTAAATATGTTACAATTCCATTGCTAAATTGAATTTTCTTAAATATCAATTTATTTTTATTTATATTTTTATTTAATTACTCGCTGTACCCAGCCACACGTGTTGTGGCTCAGCAACACATGTGCATTGCTGAGCCACAGCAACCCTCCCTCTGTCTCCCAGTCCTCCCCACCATTTCCCCCCCCCCCCCTCTCCCCCATCGCCTCGTCCTCCCAATCATTCCTCACTCCCCGTCCCCTCGTCCCCACCTTCCTCAACTCCCTTGTCTCCTCGTCCTCCCCACTATTATCCCCTCTCCTCTCCCCTCGTCCTCCCCATCCTCCCCAACTCCCATCCTCTCGTCTTCCTTACCTTTCACCACTCTCTTGTCCGATGCATTCCCAAATAATCTGATGTTCCCATCAGAAAATTGGGAACATTAAATGATATGTTCCCATCATTGAAATATAAGAAAAACAATTAAAAAACGAAATGAAAAACAATGAAAAAATAAAAAAATATATACTCACGAAATGAACGATATGGTAAACAACACAGCTCAATTCCAACACAATGTCACACAAAATAATTATATCAAAATGAAAATAATTAAAAATCTATGAAAATTTAATTTATTAATGAAATTGGAAACATTGAAATGAAATCAAAACATATTTAGTATGGCGTGAGTTGCTCTTACGTGCAACAGATGACGCTGTTTTTTTAAATCATGTTTTTACCTGTCACAGGTGTGGCATCTATCTTGAGGTTATCTTGAGATGATTTCGGTGCTTAGCGTTCCCGTGGCCTGGTCCTCGACCAGGCCTCCTTTTTGTTACACACCTGCAGGAAGCAGCCCGTAGCAGCTGTCTAACTCCCAGGTACCTATTTTCTGCTAGGTAACAGGGGCATCAGCTTGAAAGAAACATTTTGCCCATTTGTCTCAGTCTCAACGAGGGATCGAACCCGGAACCTCAGGACTACGAATCCGAAGTGCTGTCCATCCAGCTTTGAGATATACTTATACTCACGAAATGAACAGTATGGTAAACAACACAGCACAATTCCAAAGCAATGTCACAAAATAATTCAATAAAAATTATAATAAATCGAAATCTATGAAAATTAAATTTATCAATGTAATCAGAAACATTTAAATGGAATTCGTAACATTTAGTATAGTGTGTGTGTTCCTATTATGTGCAACAGATGGCGCTGTTTTTGAAAAGAAAACTTGTCTTTACCTGTCACAGGTGTGGCATCTATATAGTAGGTATGTAAAAAACACGCACATATTTGAATGGAAGGTTGTGTCACATTTTCAAAGCTATCGGTGAAGAACTTTGGAAGATTACAGCGTGTGTTGCTCTTACGTCACTCTTGTGTGTGTTGCTCTTATGCAATGTCACAAAAAATAATTAAATCAGAACGAAATTAAATCGAAATCTATGAAAATTCCATTTGTCAATGCAATCGGAAACATTGAAATTAAATCGTAACATATTTAATATAGCGTGCGTTGTTCTTATGTGCAACAGATGGCGCTATTTCTTAAAAAAAATTGTTTTTAGGTGTCACAGGTGTGGCATCTATACTTATACTTACAAAGTGAATGGTATGTTAAAAAACACAGCTCAATTTGAAGACAATGTTGCACAAAATAATTGTATCAAAATGAAAAAAAAAAATTTATGAAAATTCAATTTATCAATGCAATTGGGAACATTGAAATGGAATCGTAACATATTTAGTATGGCGTGTGTTGCTATTACATGCAACAGATAGCACTGTTTAAAAAAAAAAACATGTTTTTTCCTGTCACAGGTAAAGCATGTATATAGCAGGTATATAACACGCGCCTATTTGAATGCAACGTCGTGTCAAAATTTTCAAAGTGAAATTTCAAAGTTTCGAAGATTTCTCTCACATGAAAAACACATAAAACACACACTTTAAAAAAAAAAAAAGTTTTCTTCCGTCACATACGTGACGTCAATATATTATGTATATAAAAACCCATTTGGATGCGAATGGAACATTGTGTGAAAATTTCAAAGCAATCGGTGAAGAACTTTCAGAGATTAGCGATTTTGAACAAACGAAAATTTTCATTTTTATTTATATAGATTTTGTGTGACATTGCGTTGGAATTGAGCTGTGTTGTTTACCATACCATTCACTTTGTAAGTATAAGTATAGATGCCACACCTGTGACAGCTAAAAACAATCTTTTTTTAAAGAAATAGCGACATCTGTTGCACATAAGAGCAACACATGCTATATTAAATACGTTCAATTTCATTTCAATGTTTCCGATTGCATTGACAAATGGAATTTTCATAGATTTCGATTTAATTTCGTTCTGATTTAATTATTTTGTGTGACAATGCATTGGAATTGAGCTGTGTTGTTTACCATACTGTTAATTTCATGAGTATAAGTATAGATGCCACACCTGTGACAAGTAAGAACATTTTTTTTTTAAACAGCGTCATCTGTTGCACATAAGAGCAACACATGCTGTAATCTCGAAAAGTTCTTCACCAATTGCTTTGAAATTTTGACACTATGTTTTATTTGAATACGCATTTGTTTTTGTATAACTACTATATAGATGCCTCACCTGTGACAAGTAAAAACATGCTTTTATTTAAAAACAGCGCCATCTGTTGCACGTAATAGCAACACATGCCGTACTAAAAATGTTACAATTCCATTTCAATGTTTCCAATTGCATTGATAAATTGAATTTTCATAAATTTAATTTTATTTTCATTTTTATACAATTATTTTGTGTAACATTGTCTTCGAATTGAGCTGTGTTGTTTACCATACCATTAATTTCGTACATATAAGTATAGATGCCACACCTGTGAAAGGTAATACCATTTTCTTTTTTAGAAACAGCGCCATCTATTGCACATAAGAGCAACACACGCTATACTAAATATGTTATGATTCCATTTCAATGTTTTACGATTGCATTGAAAAATTGAATTTTCATAGATCTCGATTTATTTTAATTTTGATTTAATTATTTTGTGTGACATTGCTTTGGAATTGAACTGTGTTGTTAACCATATCGTTCAACTCGTTAGTATGGTGTATTTTTTTAATTTTCTCATTTTGTTTTAAACTGTTTTTCTAATATTTCAGTGATGGGAACATCAGGTCATTTGATGTTCTCATTTTTCTGATGGGAACATCAGATCATTTGGGAATGCATCGGACGAGGGAGTGGAGAGTGGTGGGGAGGACGAGGGGACGGGAGTGGGGGATGGTGTGGGAGGACGAGGGGACAGGGGAGTGGGAAATGGTTAGAAGACGAGAGGGACGATGGGGAGAACAAAGGGACAGGGGGAGGGGGGGAATGGTGGGGAGGACGAGGGGAGAGGGGGAGTGGGGCTTGGTTGGGAGGACGACTGGACAGGGGGAGTGAGGAATGGTTAGGAGGACGAGGGGACGAGGGAAGGGGGAATGTTGGGCTGGACTGGGAGACAGGGAAAGGTTGCTGTGTCTCATCAACGCATCTGTAACGCGTGGTCGGGTACAGCTTGTTTAAAAATAATTAAGCAGCACAAGTACTATCCCTGCATCTGTGATATGTACATTGTTACAGCTCATTACATATATCCTCAACAAGCAAATCTTCACATCAAATCCATTGACCTCAATAAACTAATGGGGGGAAGGAATATCCAGCTACTATACACGCCATCCATTATATTAAAGGAAGTTGACAATCTTGAGGTTATCTTGAGATGATTTCGGGGCTTGTGTGTCCCCGCGGCCCGGTCCTCGACCAGGTCTCCACCCCCAGGAAGCAGCCCGTGACAGCTGACTAACACCCAGGTACCTATTTTACTGCTAGGTAACAGGGGCATAGGGTGAAAGAAACTCTGCCCATTGTTTTTCGCCGGGGCCGGGATCGAACCCGGGACCACAGGATCACAAGCCCAGAGTGCTGTCCGCTCGGCTCCCCGACCATCCGGGGTATAACTTGTCATCCACACTTCCGTGGAAATTAACGATAGAGTTTTTGCTCTATCGTTTATCTGTAATGTCGATATCCATAGGAAATAAACGATAGAGCTCTATAGAACTTCGGCCTTACACGTGTGGGGTCCACGGTTCGAGGCTCCTACAGCCCAGGTGAATGGAGCCATTTGGGGTGTCCTCCTCCACAGATCTTGAACTGATTGACGCCAATTTCTTTGTGGTGTGACAGGCGGCAGTCTTACAGATGTCTTTTTGGCTGCCCCACAGTGTTTTGAATTCCTCTTGACAGTGTAGTGTTCTCTCTCTCTCTCTCTTTACTTCTCTGTTCCAAAATAGCAGCAACTCTTATGGTCATCAGGTACAGAGGCACTGCAATCACTGCACACAGTTTGTGACCCTCACTGACCTGAGGCAACCGCGACAATAAACTGTCTATTTAGGTCAGTTAAGTTCTTGCAATCAGTGTAGGATAACCGTGACCCTCATGTTAACTAACCTAGTTTCAGTACTTGAAGTACTACAATGCAACATCCTGTTGGACCAAGCTCTCACAAGTCAAGCCTGGCCCCGGGCCGGGCATGGGGAGTAAAAGAACTTCCGATTAATGGTTAATTGCGGATCAATTGATTAATGAAGATTAAGCGACCACAAGCGGTGGCACGGGCATGAGTAGCCCATAAGTGGAGGATCAAAACTTCACCGCCCTCGCAAAGCACTTCCAATCTTCTATAACCAATCTTCTCTTGACCAAGATTCTTCAGTCGATGTTAGATGAGAACCTTGAGGTTGCTGGTAATGATAAGATTCCCTCGCACTTCTTCGTTGAATTCCTTCACAGCTTGGATTTAGGAACAAAGTGGTTTTTCAACAAGTATTACCCGAAAAGTTTCTGACTTCATTAAGCAGAAATCCACCTCTGGCACGTCATTAATTTTCAGAAATGCGACATTTATTCATCTGAAGTTATTGTCGTGGCCGTTCATGTTCCATATTAGAACTCTTAATGCTGCTTCTTTTAACGACTGTCCTCGCTGCACTCAGTCAGATATTCGCCAGTTAGGGATTGCCTCACGGTAAGGTTGTTCTTGTCAAGCTCTCGGGGACAGCGAGGCCTCCAGTGTCAGTGAACTGCCTCACAGCTCCCTTTATAAGTCATGTGACCTCACTTCATGCTCTGATTGGCAGCTACGAAACTTGGCGAATTAGGTCACATACTTACATCTGGGCTCCTTGACCAAGTTCTGCTCTGGTGATCGGAAAACTCTGCCTGGCATGACGACTCTACTAGTCGCCATATTTGAGAGCCAACAGCCTAGGTTCTCCCCTCAAAATTCATAGTGATTCCAAACCTATTATGGTACCATATAATTTGTGCCATACATCAACTGTCCTATTACCAAACCAGTATATACCCACGTTTATCTAGTAAATAAACTGTAGGGTTTATTACTAATTAAATAAACTGTAGGGTTTATTACTAATGTTTCATGTTATATTTTGTGCTGATACATTAAGGGACCATTCCAAGCGCCCACATAGAAAATGGAAGGAAAAATTCAAAAATATACAAAAATTATTAATATAGCTGTAAAAAATACAAGATGAATCTGTCAACACACTTCCACTAAAATGAACAACACCATGTGATTGTAAGTGTACATTTCATAATTTAGAAACAAAAATCGCTGTTTCAGCAAATGAAAAATACATAAGCGATGTTCAACGAAAAAAAACAGCATTTAATTATCTCTAAAGGTGGTCGCCAGCCACATTTTACAATAGGAAGCTGCAGGCCGTCTCAGCCTGCAGCTCTCTAGCCGTCCGAGCCGCGTCAGTCGCCTTTGTGGCGTCGTGGTGGAGGGAGGGGGTATGCTCCCTAATGAAGTGCTCCTGGGGGTCGCTGTGTTTTGTCGTAATATATCATTAATTTTATTGATTATTCCACATGAATATGTTAAAATACAATTATTGAAGCACAAACCATAATGAAAATACAGTATTTGATGAAACTGAATATAATGGCGCTTTTGTGCCTATGTGTCTAGGGGAAGTCTATGAACTAAAATATATTTTTGATAGCCTAATATTGCTCAGTTGTTTTATATTGTATATTATTTATTAAATAAAAACAATAAGTTGTTGCATGTGTCAAACCCCTGGTTTGTGTGGTTACTGGGCATGTGTCCTGGCAACCCGTTCTCGCAAATTTAATAAGTCAATATTGACTTATTAGTTGCGTGCATAGGTGACATACTAAACATAATAGTTTCCCTTGAAAAGCTTCATAGAAAACACCGACCTTACCTAACCTACTTAGTATGTTAAAATAAGCATCTTATAGCTTCGTAATTACAATTGTTACTTAACCTATTATAGGTATAGGTTAGGTAATAATTGTAATTACGAAGCAATAAGATGCTTATCTTAACATACTAAGTAGGTTAGGTAAGGTCGGTGTTTTCTATGAAGCTTTTCAAGGGAAACTATTATGTTAAGTATGTCACCTATGCACATATTTAATAAGTCAATATTGACTTATTAAATTTGCGAGAACGGGTTGGTCCTGGACCCCTGGCTCAGTTGTTTGTTACCACCACAGTTATCCCCCCCCCCCCCCTTCGCAGCATCCCAGTAACCAAGACAGTTTTCATCACAATAAACATCTTCCTGCCATGTGCAGCCCCACTACCACAGTGATGTTGGAGATACGACAACACTGTTCTGTAAGATAAGCTTACATGTGTGAGAACAATTTTCTAAGACGACAAATCTTGACTTAAATTCTTAAATGGGAAAAAGTAAGAATGATTGGTGTGAGACATATTTGAAAGTGGAGGCAAGACAGTAAGTAGCAAGTGTCCGCGTGTGTAGTGATGACGTTAGTAGTGCCTGATGTCCCCGCTGGAATTTGGGAATGAACAATATGCTCTGCATTAGAGAAACTTTCCCATGTACATTCCTTAGTTTAAAATAATGAATGAAAAATAGTATGAAATGTTGAAGCCAAATACGGGACATTATTAAACTAAAATATGCAAGCAGGAGCGTTTGTTGTCATTTTGTGACAATATTGGAACTTTAGGCGGGAAAACAGCTCGCCGCCAGCACGCCCCGCTGGAGTGAGGGGTGAGAGAGACTCACAGGACTGGGACGTGAGAGAGACTCTCACAGGACTGGGACGTGAGAGAGACTCTCACAGGACTGGGACGTGAGAGAGACTCTCACAGGACTGGGACGTGAGAGAGACTCTCACAGGACTGGGACGTGAGAGAGACTCTCACAGGACTGGGACGTGAGAGAGACTCTCACAGGACTGGGACGTGAGAGAGACTAACAAGATTCGCTCGCGTTCAAGGGACCCATACGGACCCTATTCCCATCTGATGGAATGGCGGTCTGTATCTATTGCATACATGTTCTATCCATCCTCCTGTTAAGGTAATTTTGTAACCAAGTACACAATATTACAAACATTGAAGTACTAAGCGATTAGACAATAGAATTTTGTATCATTCACTTTATACAATCCATATGTACTATATTAGGCTTCAGATAGAGTGTATTAGGCCTAGTAAAGTTAGGTTAAGTTTTGCAACATAAGTAGAAAATCGTTTTCCTGTTCGTTCAAATTCAAGTACCGATTTCTTCTTTCTAACTGCGTTGTACGTCGGTATATGTAGTGTATGGTACTCATCCTTCCTATGAGTACTATTAAAACAGGAGGATGTTTGGACCTCCAAACATCGGACCTATGTATTCTGTAAACTATGTAAACTCGGACCTATGTATTCCGAGTATAATTTGGTGTGGTGCTTGGCAATAGATGGAGCAGGATGTAGTGATTGACTGATTGATGATGATTAAGTCACCCAAGTGGTGGCACGGACATGAATAGCCCGCAAGTGGTGGATTTTTTTTGGAATGAATGTGATCTTTGGTCGTGAATTAGGATGTAGTAAATATGAGTGAATTATACATGCCCCGGTCCAGGCGGCCTTGTTAAAATATTCCTGCATAGTTACAGTAACAATTGGCTAGTAATGCCATATTAATTATGGGCTGTTCATATAGTAGGGTTAGATTGACGTGTTAGTGGCGATTCAGAGCACAGTCTGCAGTATTCGCATGCTGTCAGCAGGAGTTTGTCCTTATGTGCCAGGACACATTTATGTATGTCCTTATATGCCAGGACACATTTATTTATGTCCTTATATGCCAGGACACATTTATTTATGTCCTTATATGCCAGGACACATTTATTTATGTCCTTATATGCCAGGACACATTTATTTATGTCCTTATATGCCAGGACACATTTATGTATGTCCTTATATGCCAGGACACATTTATTTATGTCCTTATATGCCAGGACACATTTATTTATGGATTGCAGATTCAATAAGTTTGAATTGATGGCTCAGTGACTAGTATCCCAACCACTTGGGCTGGATGGGTAGAGCGACGGTCTTGCTTCTTGCAGGTAGGCGTTCAATCCCCGACCGTCCAAGTGGTTGGGCACCATTCCTTTCCCTCGTCCCATCCTAAATCTTTATCCTGACCCCTTCCAAGTGCAATATAATCATAACGGCTAGGCGCTATGCTCATGGTTCCCTTACCGTAAGTACTGTTGTAAGGGGCTCAGCTTGTAAACAGTTCACCGGGGTATATCAGCTATCGAAACCCGGCCTTTACACCCTTGCTTGTAGTATATGTCCGTTACTTTATTTCAGACTTACTGAACAAATGTTTATTATAAAGAAACACCTGAGACGAGAGCCAACACCTGGGGCCGGGATAATATTTGGAACGGACGAGCCTTAAACAGACGATGATCGTGCCGGCGTTACAATTATGAAAAGACACAAGGAATGGAACTTAATACAACACGAGACTAATTTCACTCACCACATTATCTACAGCGCTCCGGGGACACAGAACACCAGGGTAGATACCCCTCACACAGTGAGAGGGCACCTCACGAAGGCTCACGGCACACTTGGGAGACTGGACCCCTCGCTCTCTCACAACGTGCTGGAACCTTCCCTCACTAATACACGCGGGAAACCTTTCACACACAAAGTATAAACATTGACTAAACTCACTTCAACATACTTACATACTTGCAAACACTTATATATAAATTTATAAACACCAAAATTAAGAAAAATAAAACGAACTAAGAGAAAACGTTTCGTTTAATAATAACAAAAGCTAGACTTTGTATACAATCAAACAACAAAAACTAGATCTTATATACAATCAAACAACAAAAGCTAGCCTTTATACCATCACACAACAAAAGCTAGACTTTATTTACAATCAAACAACAAACGTTAGACTAAATATACAATAAAACAAGAAAAACTAGACCTGATATACAATCAAATAACTAAAGCTAGTCTTTACATACAATCGAACAACAAAATCTAAACTCTAAAGCTAGACATAATATACCAGTCAATGCATTGTTTATTTCATGCAAACTTATAAGAAGATTGTAGTTACGTTGTGAGTATAATCAAGTAAAAAATCTGTTGAAAACACTTTGGAAAATCTGGCCTCCAAACTCGGTAAAATAACAGAGACAACTGTTAGCCGATTTCAGCTCGAATATAAGTTTTTTTTTTATTTTTTTTTTATAAAAGATTTACACAAGGTACAGCATAAAGAAAAGAAGTACATAAACACAAGACAAAAGAACAAAAAGGGAAAACCCTAAAACGGGCTCAGGAACGACCATATAAAACAGAACCGATACAGATAAATAGCACAAGAGACTAAGAACATAAAACGTAGGCACACGAATACAAACACAGGTGCAGAATAGTACAAAACACCACCAGGCCTCCGAAACTACTGACAAAGAGGCAATATACAAAAATTCAGGAAACCAGAAAATAGAAATACATCAAATACATAAACAGGGAAATACAAACGGGAAGAACACAAATAACAGAAATAATGTACACATAATAAATCCAAGCACGTGCACACACACGTCGTATACAACCACATAAGCAGCACAAGGCAAAAAAAAAACATGGCACACGAAATAGACAAATAACAGTAAATAATGACAAAAAAACACCCAATGCACAGAAACAGTAAAACAAAAACCCCTACAAAGTAAAAAAGGGGGAACAATAATGTACAGAGACAGACGCGCAACAAGCACCCACACCAGAATGAACAGAACAAAGTAAACAAACCCACACAGGGCAAAACTAGACGGCCCATGCAGGAGCCAGGAAAGAAGCACACCTACACACAACCATACCAAAACATAATCACATCCACAAAACCGTAAGTACAGAAATACAAAAAGAGAACACACAAACAAGCCCGGCCCAACCCAGACACAGGTGCTAACTAGTACATAACAATAACAGGCCTCCTAAACCACTGACATATAGGTAAAAGTACAAAACTTCAGGAAACAGCAAAAAACAAAAACAAAAAACAGCAAAATACAAAAACAGTGAAATACAAACAGAAAAAACAAATGCAGTATAAATAATTAAGCAACACACGAGGTCAAGAAAAGAGAAACAAGCAACATACACAACCACACCGCCCGCCACCCCAACACAAAACACAGGGCGCATGCAATGACACGCAAGAAAGAACACCAAACACCCACAACCGCACACAACCACACCACAAACACGTATAAAAGGCAAGCAGAACAAAACAGGCCACGCATGGGCAAGAACAACACCCACACTGCCCACACTCACAGACAAGAACACCCACCTGTGCACGCAGGCACTGGGGAAACATCACGTACAACACAGACAGAAACCAAACACACCAATCACTCATACTTCTCCGGGTACTCCCGAGCTGGAAACCGTAAGGAATAAGCTTCCCAAAGAAGTTGGTCACCCTCAGGAATCGGACGTCCATGTGGCACAATAGGCCGAGGCATCAAATTCGGCACATCCGAGACAAAACACCGCACCCGTGGAACCCAGACGGTAGATGGGCACCAGGGAACAGGACGCACCAAGTCATCACAGTCGTAAACCACAGTTGTCCCGAGGCAGACCACCTCGCCGGACGAGAGGACGAAAGAGAAGTGTTTCCCCCTAGGAAACTGGTCACAGGGCTGCACACCAGGAAGCACACTGGACTGCACGGCAGGCCGCACACTGGACTGCACGGCAGGCCGCACACCTCCCTGCCCACTAGGGAGTGCACTCCGGTCGACGCCAAGCACCACACCGAGGCTCCGCAGGGGCCCCAGCTCTCCCACCAACCGGAACAGGAGCAGAGTTTCCCCACCAAACATCCTTTGAAAACACCACTACAAGGTCGCGATCACCAGGGGCAACCGCCCAATGAGGGGAGCCACCAGCAGGAGGCACAGCGTGCAACACAGAAGGCACCACCGGAGGCATCACAGCGTCGACCACAGCATCATCGTCCATCGCATCACGCTCCTCTGCCCACGACCAGCGAGGCGACACACCCTGAGCCGAGCGACGGCGCTTAAAAAGAGGCCGCTGATTGTCGGAATTGTCACCTCCAGCAAGCGGTGACCCAGAAGACCAGGCTTTGGGGCAGGCGGCCCCAAAGCCGGGGCAGCACGATCACTCAGAACAGTAGCCTAAACAGCATGGGGCAGTCACTACCACGCCCGGAGACCGGCAACGGAGAAGGATCAGACACAGCAGGTGGGAGAGCACACTCCAGCACACGTGAGGTATCCAACACGGACGACAGAGCCAGCGCAGGCGAAGAGGCACCAGGGAGCGAGGAAAGCACCGAAGGCGACGAGGTAGACGAGGCAGAGGTAGAGGGCAAGGGGGAGGGCTCACCCACCACAACCCCGACATCCCCGGGAAACAGACGGTCGCCGGCAGGAGAAGCAGGCACCACCCCTACAGCAGCTTCTAAGGCCCCCACGGATGCACCTCTGCAACCACCGAACGACGAAAATCCAAAGCAGGAATCTCCAGGTCTACAGAGCTTACCGGAGGGACAGACATACCAGGGCCAGATGGAACGTCCGCCGAAACCGCCGCAGGAACCACACCAGGCACCAGGACAGAGCGATGATCCGCAGAAGAAACCCCACGCTCAGACAAGCAGAGAAAGTCACCCTCCAGGAAAATCGAAGGGGGCCTCAACACGAGGAGCGTCAAAGCCGGCTGCCACGTGGCCCTCAGCACCACACCGGAAACAGGTCCTTGTCTGGCCCTGATAAAAGATCCGTAGAGGGAGCCCACGAAACAAAATCCTGGACGGAATAGGGGTCGTGACCCGCATGACGAGCGTCCGAGCGCTCAAACGTACCCCTCGCAGCCGGCCCGCACTCAAAGTGTTGAATCGGTGGTTCAGCACCATACCATACCGCGTAAATACCGACGTCAGCTCCTTCACGGCGAAAGTCACCGGCACACCGTGAACACTCACATATTTCAAGGGGCCCCCAGGGATCCGAAATCTCCACGGTCACAGCCGAAGCAGGAATAGTAAGCGTGCAGGCATCCCAGCGCACCACAAACTCCCGGTAAAACAAAATCTTGGCGAAGGACACCGCCACTAGGGTAGGCGAGAGCTTTTCCAGCCCTAACAAATCAGGGACGTCCACATGGAGCACATCCAACAGCACTACTTCCACAATGGGCCAGGCTACAGCACCAGAAAAATCCAAGCGCACCATGTCAACCCGCTGAACGCGGGCAACATGGTGATGATATTTAAAATATCACCACCAACAACCATACCGCCAGCCGGGTCCCCGGCCAGTGGGTACACCGCACTGTAAACCGCACCCGCCCCCTCTCAACACCAGGCAACAACTGGCAGGTCAGGCGAGCACGTCTTGGCCCCCTGGCGGCTAGCGAGCGAATCCACTCGAATATAAGTGGTTGGTTGTGTCTCCTCATCTGACGTCAAGTGTTGACATCACCACATGTAACACCTAACTCGGGCGAGACCAAAAAGTCAATCCAGAAATAAAACTGACAGGAGAACTCGCATCTCTCTGAAGAAACGTGGGACTCTTGCTGGTATAAACAGCCTACATGAACAAGGCTCACGAATTTTTGAGCAACTGCAGTCCTGTATCATGAACAAGTATATTGTCTTTATATAGTCACCGACGATCACCTTCTTTAAATCAAGTGTTTTAATATTTGCTTAGCCAGCAGTGCCAATAATTGCTACACAGTATTGAGGTAACACAATAACTTGTGGCAAATGAAGAGCTATTGCAGAGTTATTGCAGAGAGCCTGATTATCATATTCATCAGGATTTAATGTTTATAGAGGAAGCAGATTATCTCTAGTTTTTTGCTGAAAATTAAATTTCGATTAGCACTTAATGTTTAATTTTTGTTCAATATCTGTGTTAATTTCATGTAAGAGAGTAAGGGTCTTCCCTGAACATATTTTATTCCTATTTAATAATGCTTATCATTCTATTGTAAATTACATTAAACAAAGAACCAATAAAAAAATATAATCTGTAATTTGTCTTCAATTTGTTATGACTTAAAATTTCTTGAAGATAATGAGTGGACTCGTGAAATGTTGCATTAACAAGGAGAGAACTTTACCTGGCGTAGTTTGGGCCAGGTTTCATTAGAGGGAAACTATAATTAGAAAATGGCATTTGAGTATCTTTTACTGACTCCTTTTAATTTCAAACCCAAGGGTCAGATTCGCTTTGTTTTATGCACTAGTAAATTTGATAAGTCTCAGCTTATTGCCAGTTATGTGTCCAAGTCGCTTTCCTAACTTGATTTTAAAATATCTTAATCGTTCTCTCGATAAAAACTTCGTTAGAGTTTGTCATTTCTTGTCACTTCAATTCACTTCATTTCACCAATTTATGCGTTCACCATTGTCATTTCACCTATTTACGACGTTAGGTTTCTTTACATTGTACTACATCTTCTCCAATTTTACCTAAGTATGCAGTGGAAGAGTCCTTGTGGAGTTATGACGAGTCCTGGTTCGAGGTATCTACTCTCCCTGCTTTCCTATCACTCATAAATCATCTGATATTGCTGCCCACCCAAATTATTACTGATAATTAACGAAAATAGTCACATCAAATTAGAGATATTATTCATAAATTATTTTACATCTATTATTCATTGATTAAAAAATATTACACTATTCATATCCTCGTAGGCTTGAGGCAAAGTGAGATTCCCACCAGATTCTGATGGTAATCCTGGGCATGGTATTTTAACAAATCACCTCATTCTTTGGGGCACACGTGAGGAACACAAATTCAAACAAAAGGCTTGTATGCATTTGTGTTCCTCACGTGTGCCCCAAAGAATGAGGGGACTTGATAAAATACCATGCCGAAGATTACCATCAGAGTGCCGGCGGAGGGGATGGTGAATTAGCCTCGGCTACCATCCTCTTTTGTCCGGTCGGGATGGTCGAGTGGTTAAGGGGCCCTATACATGAGTTGCAGAGTGCTCCTGGCACTATGGGTTCGAGTCACTTCTGGGGTGTGAATTTTCAGTTGCATATAGGCCTGGGGGACCATTCAGGCTTGTTTGCATATTATATATATATATATATATATATATATATATATATATATATATATATATATATATATATATATATATATATATGTATATATATATATATAATATATATATATATAATGTTGTACCTAGTAGCCAGAACGCACTTCTCAGCCTACTATGCAAGGCCCGATTTGCCTAATAAGCCAAGTTTTCCTGAATTAATATATTTTTTTCTATTTTTTTTCTTATGAAATGATAAAGCTACCCATTTCATTATGTATGAGGTCAATTTTTGTTATTGGAATTAAAATTAACGTAGATATATGACAGAACCTAACCAACCCTACCTAACCTAACCTATCTCTATAGGTTAGGTTAGGTTAGGTAGCAGAAAAAGTTAGGTTAGGTAGGTTAGGTAGTCGAAAAAACATTAATTCATGAAAACTTGGCTTATTAGGCAAATCGGGCCATGCATAGTAGGCTGAGAAGTGCGTTCTGGCTACTAGGTACGACATATATATACATATACATATACATATATATATATATATATATAATACTTTAGACACCTATATATTATTACTTTATACATCTACCCACCAGGAGACTCGAACCCTAACCAGCACAGATGCTTCACAAGAACTGGCATAGCTGGAATGCCTTTATCCCACTACACCAAACACAGATCCTTAAAAGGGATGTAAATTTTGGGGTATTTTACCCCCCCCCCCAAGAGCACCAGAGCTAGTGAGAGGTCACTCACGTTTTTCATCAAGTCCCTGTTAATATGGGAGAACACTGTCTATTCTTTATGCACTAACTTGCCTAAACTCGCAAGTGAAGTTAAACAACTTTAGACACCTACCCACCAGGAGACTCTAACCCTAGCCAGCACAGATGCTTCACAACAACTGTTATAGCTGGTGTGCCTTCAACCCACTACAAAAAACTCAGACCCTTGAAAGGGATGGAAATTTCGGGTATTTTAACCTCCCAAATATCCTGTCATGACCTTATGACCCAGCCTTGCTGGCCAACCAAAGCCTTGCCAATGTCAAAGGTCTAGGGGGAGTTTATAAAAAGCCTGGTTAAAATGACGCCAGTTTACTGGAGCATATAATTAGGTCACCGTAAAACATATATAAAGCACTGAGGCACACTGAAACTGATACTGTTATCAACAAGAAGAGAGCTTAAACACATGGCACTACTAGTCACATACATCAGTTATCCGTCAACTGTACATTAGACAATCAGCTATCAAACCAATGTATAGTATCAACTCAGTCAAGGATCAAATCACCTGATCATTTACAAAACATTACTCTCAGACAATTAACATTACAAATGATATGCACAGTCTACAATACACCAGAGAACTAGACGTATGCGTCTGCCTCTCTGGGAAATCAGGGGAGTAATGACCTGCCAGTGCCCTGGACGGCCGAAAATAACTGTGTTGCCAACATGGCAAGTCACTCCACCCCTTGTCTCACAGAATTACACAGTATACATATTTACAAGAAGTTCCTACAGTTATACATAATATAATATAATCTATATACAGCACTTTAAGGTATGTCAGAATATACATTCACATGTGTGAAAACATAAAGAAGTCATGTTTCTATACAATTGGTACACCTGCTGGAGACGTTTACCAAGGGTCTGGGGGGGGGGGGAAGGGAGATAATTGGAAGAGTTCCAGCAGTTATGCTATCACCGGTCGTTATTGCTTCTTACCGTATAAATATACCTTCAAAATATGTATGAATCAACCTAATAACATAGATTATTCTATACAAATAATGTTTCTGCAGGAGTAAGCGTCGCAAATTAAGTCCCTGGGTTATGCCATCCATATACACCCATATTTACATGACGTATGTGGGGTCATAACATATCCCCATCCCCCTAAGAGCACCAGAGCTAATGAGAGGTCACTCATGTTTTTCATCAAGTCCCTGTTAATATGGGAGAACACTGTGTCTATGCTTTATGCACTATCTTGCCTTAACTTGCAAGTGAAGTTTAACAACTTTAGAAACCTACCCAACAGGAGACACGAACCCTAGCCAGCATAGATGTTTCACAACAACTGGCATAGCTGGTCCGCCTTCAACCCACTACACCAAACTCAGACCTTTAATAGGGAGGGAAATTTTGGGAAATTTTACCCCCCCCCCCCTCCCCCAAGAGCACCAGAGCTAGTAAGAGGTCACTCAGGTTTTTCATCAAGTCTCAATTAATGTGGGAGAACACTGTGTCTATACTTTATGTACTAACTTGCCTAAACTCGCAAGTGAAGTTAAACAACTTTAGACACCTACCCACCAGGAGACTCAAACCCTAGCCAGCACAGATGCTTCACAACAACTGGCATGAATAGCTTTAGCTGGCATGATTAGCTTTAATGAACAGCTTTATCATTTCATAAGAAAAAAATTAGAAAAATATACAAATTCATGAAAACTTGGCTTATTAGACAAATCGCGCCTTGCATAGTAGGCCGAGTACTGCGTTCTGGCTACTAGGTACAACATATATCTATATAAACAAAAATGGAAATGTTTGTTCAAAATCGCTAAACTTCGAAAGTTCTTCATCGATTGCTTTAAAATTTTCACACAACGTTCCATTCGCATCTGAGCGGGTTTTTATATGCATACTATATAGATGTCACGTCTGTGACGGGAAAAAACGTGTTTTTTTTTTTAAACTTTGTTTTTCATGTGAGGGGAAATCTTTGAAACTTCTTTACCGATTGCTTTGAAATTTTGACACAACGTTGCATTCGAATAGGCGCGTCTCTTTATATATCTACTATATACATGCCTCACCTGTCACAGGAACAAACATGCTTTTTTGAAAAACAGCGCCATCTGTTGGACATAAGAGCAACATAGGCTGTAATCTCCGAAAGTTCTTCATAGATTCCTTTGAAATTTTTACACAATGTTGCTTTCGAATAGGCGCTTCATTTTATATACCTACTATATAGATGCCACACCTGTGACAGGTAAAAACATGCGTTTCTGAAAAACAGCGCCATCTGTTGCACATAATAGCAACATGCACGCTATACTAAATATGTCACGAATTCCATTTCAATGTTTTCGATTGCATTGATAAATTTATTTTCATAGATTTCGATTTATTTTATTTTATTTCTTATTGAATTATTTTGTGTGACATTGTGTTGGAATCGAGCTGTTGTTTACCATACCGTGCATTTCGTAAGTATAAGTTTAGATGCCACACCTGTCAAAGGTAAAACTATGCTTTTCTTGAAAAACAGCGCCATCTGTTGTGTGTAAATGCAACACACATGCTATACTAAATATGTTACAATTCCATTTAAATGTTTCTGATTGCATTGATAAATTTAATTTTAATAGATTTTGATTTATTTTCATTTTGATTTAATTATTTTGTGTGACATTGCATTGGAATTGAGCTGTGTTGTTTATCATACCGTTCATTTTGTGAATATAGTTTATTTTTTATTTTTTCATATTTTCATTTCATTTTTTTACTGTTTTTCTTATATTTCAGTGATGGGAACATCAGATCAATTGATGTTCCTAATTTTCTGATGGGAACATCAGACTATTTGGAAAGGCATCGGATGAGGGAGTGGGGAATGGTGGGGATGACGAGGGGACGGAGGTGAGAGATGGTGGGGAGGAAGAGGGGACAAGGGAGGGGATAATGATGGGGAAGGATGAGGGGACGGGGGAGTTTGGGATGATGGGGACGAGGGGACGGGGGAGTTTGGGATGATGGGGACGAGGGGATGGGGGAATGGAGAATGGCGCGAATGTTGGGGAGGATAATGTGACAGGGGAATGGGGAATGGTTGGGAGGCCGAGGGGACCGGTGAGGGGGAAATGGTTGGGAGGACTGGGGGACAGGGAAGGTTGCTGTGGCCGGGTACTGCTAGTGTGTATATATATATATATATATATATATATATATATATATATATATATATATATATATATATATATATGTTAGTATATTTTGGTAGCAGTCTTTCCTGTAGACATATATTATTAAATATGACCGAAAAAGTAAGATTAATAATTCTAACACGAATTTTCTCGATCTTTCTTACGTTTCTTTTCACTGTTGATGGTTTTATATATATATATATATATATATATATATATATATATATATATATATATATATATATATATACATGTATATATATGGATATGTGTACGAGTATATATACATAACATTAATAATTGTGTAACTAGTTTCAAAAGATTGTTATTTGCCTAGCTAAACAAACTTTTGTTTCAGTTCCTGAACCGATTATGTGCCTTTGTAGCCCTTTGCACCACCGCCCACGGGATGGGTATGGGTTGCATAATAAAGAATGAAATTTAAATCATCTGCACCACAAACTGATTATAATAGGATGACTTAATTATTATAATTATCTTGTATGATACAACAGAGGCCATTAACATCAATATACTCTATATATGATAAATATAGTTTAGACCATAGTCAAAATTATATTGACATACATTGATACATTTTACATGACAGGAAACAACTTAAATTTTAAAGTCTTTTATATGTTTTAAATCAACATATACGTTATTTAAAACCTTTTTATCTACACATATATTTAACAATATATGTATATTGGTAAAAAAGTAAAATGACTACATTAAATATAAATTCGAAACTTATTGACTAAATTGAATATGAATTTCCAGGAATTTGGACAACCTGTGAAGTGTCCAATATTAAGCAGCTTCACGACTCTCCTGGATCAAGGTCACTTTGAACACAGACCATGTAATAGCAATCTAATTTCCTCCGGACCTAAATTGCTTGTCAGCGAGCCGTCGCTCTTTGACTGTAATTCCTTAACAATACCCAGTATCCAACTAGAGCTATTCCTGCTTTATCTGTCAACTTATTATTTTACTCTCTTATTTAAATCTTCTATGCCATTATACTCAACAATCATTAAGTTATATTTTCTTACAATCAAGTCAATATCAGACAAGGCACGATACTGCATGCTGGCCAGGGTGAACTCCATTGATATATTATGAACATTTTCTCCAAACATAATTTAGCTTAGCAACAGTTGTTCTTTTGCTAAGAAAAACTTTCTAGGAGACTCAGTTTACATTCATACAAACTGTGAAATTAACTGTTGAATAACTTTTATTTACAAATAGGTAAGTCTTTCAAGTCACTAATTTTATCACAAAAATATTGCAGACGTGTTCTTGGATAGTATGCTCCCATACGTTAAGGAATATTATGCTGGAATTGAACGAATTGAATATGAACTTACGATCAACACTATCATTAACATATTTTTATCACTTTTTCTCCTGCATCTTTGGTTGATGCTATCAAATTCGATCATTAACCCTTTAGTTGCTAACGTGTCCTTAATTGTATTGTCCCTTAATTCATTTAACTATGGATCAAGACTGACAACGAATAATGAAAGACTAAACACAGTTCTTTGACATTTTTAATTGTGAAATTTTAAACACGAAATATCTACATTCTCTCTCTCTCTCTCTCTCTCTCACTCTCTCTCTCTCTCTCTCTCTCTCTCTCTCTCTCTCTTTAAACCTAGGTTCATTTGAAATGTCGACAGAAGCACCTAGTTAAATTGCAAGCAAGAGCTCTAATCCTACCTCAGCTCATCTAAAGTCTGCCTCTAGATACTCATTTATTTTATAAGCCTTTTATTTGAAACTATCATACAAGGAACAAGTATCTACTGAAACTACAAGCATGAGCTATTATCCTACCTCAGCTGATCTGAAGCCCATCTATAGATTTTATGTTTGTTTTAATAAGGACGGATCTTTATTTGAATCTAAGTAACAGTACTGTAAGGAACAGGATGAGCCTGCAGCCAACTGTGTGCCAGAGCCTTCACGTGATCGGCTCTGGCATACAGATTTATGATCGGATTTAAGTGATTGATCACTTAAATGTGATCAAACACGTGTATCACAGAATCATTTTGGGTCATTCATTGCATTCTTCGAGTCGCATTGCTCAACCGTTTAGTATAAATCACGTGCTTCTCCTCGCTCTAGTGTGGCGTAGACTCACTTTTTGAAAACTGTGTACTGAACATCTTCCACTCATTATAATCTGCAGTGTAAAAAATAATTCTGTATTTGTTTGTTTGTAGTGTGTGGATTCATGCACTTCCAATTGTCCACTTCACATCCCCCTGGACCATCTTACTACCCCTTGGGCCACCTAATGTCTCATTGGCTATCAAATGGTATCATGGAATACCTAATGGGCCTCCAGGGTCACGTAATGGCCTTACGACCCACCTAATGGCTTTTCTAGCTGCTAATGGCTCTTCGAGCAACTAATGACTCAACAAGCATTTATTTCGTCATCTCCTGCCACTATTCTTTGTTCTGGATGATACTCAACGCGTATTGAATAACATTGGAAGTAAAATCAAATTACAAAATTATGTAAAGTTGCCCAAACCAGAAAAACTATGCAACGACAATTAAGAAAGGGATTGTAATAACTCTTGACAATACGTGCAAATATTGAAGGTGAACACAGTTCGTGCTACCCTGCTTATTCAACACATTTTCAGTGCTGTTATCCTGCTTATTCAACACATTTTCAGTGTTGTTATCCTGCTTATTCAACACATTTTCAGTGCTGTTATCCTGCTTATTCAACACATTTTCAGTGCTGTTATCCTGCTTATTCAACACATTTTCAGTGATGTTGCCATGTTTATTCAACACATTCTCAGTGCTGTTACACTGCTTGTTCAACCCAACAGGGGCCTGATGGCTGAGTCGACAGCGCTCGGTATTCGTAGTCCTCGGGTTCCAAAGATCGCCGGGTTCCCCGGCGAAAGCGGAAATAAATGGGCAAGAGTTTCATTCACCCTGATGCACCTGTTCACCTAGCAGTAAATAGTTACCTGAGAATTAGACAGCTACTACGGGCTGCATCCTGGGGATGTGTGTGTCTGTGTGTGAAAAAAAATTGATTAGTTGACAGTTGAGAGGCGGGCCCAAAGAACCAGGGTTCAATTCCCGCAAGCACAACTAGGTGAATACTGATAGGTGAATACATTCTAAGTGCTGTTATCAAGCTTATTCAACGCATTCTAAGTGCTGTTATCCTGCTTATTCAACACATTCTCAGTGCTGTTATCCTGCTTATTCAACACATTCTCAGTGCTGTTATCCTGCTTATTCAACACATTTTCAGTGCTATTATCCTGCTTATTCAACACATTCTCAGTGCTGTTATCCTGCTTATTCAACACATTCTCAGTGTTGTTATCCTGCTTATTCAACACATTCTCAGTGCTGTTATCCTGCTTATTCAACACATTCTCAGTGCTGTTATCCTGCTTATTCAACACATTCTCAGTGCTATTATCCTGCTTATTCAACACATTCTCAGTGCTGTTATCCTGCTTATTCAACACATTCTCAGTGTTGTTATCCTGCTTATTCAACACATTCTCAGTGCTGTTATCCTGCTTATTCAACACATTCAACAATTCAGACATAAGGGAAATAAACTTCGATACCGATATTGGAATGAATAATCAAAGTGTATTGATGTTTGGAACCTGAAAGAAAAATACCTGGTTGAGATGTATATGTTTTTATTAAGGCCCGTCGGCCATCTATTACTCCATCAAACGAGGACAAACAATTATCTGCTCCTCCGAAAATTTTCTGGAGGACGAGAAACAAAAGACTGCATACCGAACAACAAGGAGATATGAATGTTCCTAATAGATATACTATGGGAAAAAGAGCTTAGAGGAGATACTGCACAAGACATGATGAACTACATTACCCAGAAATACAAGGAGGCAGCAGACAAGTTTGTCTCAGTCCAAAAGAAACAAAAAAACGAAATGGAGATGAGGGGGAACCCATGGTTTAACCAAGGCTGTAAGCTAGGAAGCAACTAAGTACAAGGGCAAAAAAAAAAAATAAACAATAGAACACTAAAGAGCAAAAAAAATACCAGACGGCCAGGAATGAGTACCTCAGAGGTGAGAAGAGTGGCATAAAGACAGTACGAAAGTGGCAGAGCAAATTAAAGTGAAGATGCAACCCAAATTGCAGCACAGTCACATCAGAAGGAAAACATGAGTGAAGAAACAGGTAAGTAACCTGAGGATGGGGCAAACAGGTTAAAAATATGACAAGGAGGCGTGTAAGGAACTGGAAAAGCTATTTCAGGAGATCTTTACAAGAGTAAGAAGTTCCTGAACTAAGAGAGAATATCTAAACTAGCACCACTGTAATCATTTGAGATTACCAGTGGGGAGGTTATAAAGCATTTGCTTGAAATATGATGTCGCAAATGCTGTAGGTCCAGATGGAATCTCACCATGGATACTAAAAGAGAGGGCAGAAGCACTGTGCCAGTCAATCACAATGGCATCTAAGAAGTCATTGGTAACAGCAGAACTGCCAAAAAAATGAAAGGCTATTGAAATAAAGATATACAAGAAATGAGACAGACTGGAAGCACTGAACTACAGGTCAGTGTGTTATACTCAAATTCTATGTCAGTTGAAATGTAACCAATCACAGGCAAGTAGGCCTCTGACGTCATGCCAGACAGAGGAGCATCAAGCCATGCTCCCAGCAGCCTGAGTTATCCTCACAGACTCAGAGTAGAAGGACCTCGGCTGGCAGATATATACCTTGTTGCCTCACTCAATAAATATATACAGAAGCGACTACTGTGTCTACATTCAACCCGAACAAGGCAAACGAATAAGTGTCCCCTAACTTGCATACCATGCAATGTAAAGGAGAAGATTGTGAGAAAAACTAGTGGAACATCTGGAGAGAAAAAAAGTTTGTAACACATCACCGGCTTGGTTTTAGGGATGGCAAATCTTGCCTTACGAGTTTAATACAATTCCATGACCAGGCAACAAAAATTAAGCAAGAAAGAAAAGTGTGGGCAGACTGAATAATTTTTGAGCGTCAAAAAGACTGACACATTACCGCATAAAAGTCTAGTGCCTAAGTTGGAGATACAGACAGGAATACTAGGAAGGTACTCCAATAAATAAAGGAGTACCTAAGCAACAGAAGACAGCAAGTCATTGTAAGGGATGAGGTCTATGAGTAACGAGACGTCTCTAATGGAGTCCCACTGTGTTCAGTTTTGGACCTATACTGTTTTTATATTTTCTTTATTATTTATATATATATATATATATATATATATATATATATATATATATATATATATATATATATATATATATATATATATATATATACACAAGAGTTCTTACATTCTTGTACAGCCACTAGCACGCATTGTGTTTCGGGCAGGTCCTTAATCTTATGTTCCCTTGAATATGACTCCCCCCAAATCGTTTAACAACCAGGTACCCATTTTACTGTTGGGTTAAACAGAGGCTACAGTTAAGGATATGCGCCCAGTAAATCCTCCCCCGGCCAGGATACGAACCCAGGACAAAGCGCTCCGGAAACGCCAGGCGAGCGTCTTACCACTACGCCACGGGGACTGCAAGTCTCTAGACTTGCAGTCCCCTACAAGTCACTGGGACACCCCCAAACCTACAAGTCACTGGGACACCCCCAAAAAAGTCCCTTAGGACTGGTAGAGTCAGCACTCACTGAACAAGTTAAAGAATCCCTATTGGTCTGTCAAAAAAAGACTTAAGTTCCCACATGGACAAATACATAATGTCACTTTGAACTACGAAATTGAACAAATCAATTTAAAGCATATACAATGATATCATAATAACACAGATTCACAATAAATCACTATCGTACCTTAGACTACATGAATTGTAATTGTTCTGTAATATAGTCCTGGGGACCATTCAGGCTTGTTTGCATACATGAATTGTATATACTTTTATCTTAGCTCATGAGCGGTCAGTACAGTACAACGGAACCCTTCGATGACCCCAGACCGGTGTTGTTGTTGTTGTTGAGTTAGGGGCGACGACGATCGTGGGATCGGATGCGCCCCGGCGTACCTGTGAAGGGTGAATCGCAAAGCCAGGAAAGGCGAAAGGCCAAGCCAAAACGCAAAACTAGTGACGCCAAGCACTAGAAACTAATACGCCACACGGCAAAGCTACGCACAAAGGGAGAGGCAGAAGCACATAATAGAACAGGGCAAACAAACAGCCAGAAGGGCATACAGCATATCATAGAGCAAATGCACAGGAAATCAGAGCACATACTTGCCCGGGAACCTGGCCCGCGGGAACCGTACATTAAACGCCTCCCAGAACACCCATTGCAAAGGGTCCCGTCCATCCACCGGGGACGCCATAACATCCGGAACCGGGGCAACAAACACCTGTAAACTGGGGACCCAGATGGTAGTACTCATGAGGCGAGAAGTCGCCACTCGCCCCCACAGAAAAGGAACTTGCCCACCAGGAAAGCACTTCGGTCCGTCAGACAGCAGTAACTCGGCAATCTTCGACCAGTGACCCGGCGGCATCACAGACGCAGGCAACACGTCCCCCAGGGCCCCAACGCGCACCCGCACCACAGGGGTACCCGCGGCCCCGGGCACACCACCAGACAACAGTAGGCAACCCGGACAGCGCGCATCCTTCCGTAACGTCACCACCAGGCAACGCCCAGCACCAGAGTCCACACCATCCCTGGCAGCGGAAGCCACCACCCCCCACTGTGGAGAGTCCCCCGGCGGAGAAAGAACCGAAGGCACGTCCGAGACACAGGCACCAGCACCAGCAGGCACATAGACCTCCGCCACCACGAACTTCGGAGACATCGACGCATCCGTATCCACACTGTCAATACCCGAAGACCCGCAGTCACTGAAGTCACCAACGTCGGCCCAGACAGAAGACGAACGCCGGGAACGTTTGGGCACCGGCCGGATATCGTCAGAGCCGGTAAGGGACCCAGAAACACGGGTACCACGAGCCGGAGGAACCGACGCCCGACACAACAACGGCAGCAGCCTGTACCACAGGGGGAACCGGGCCACACACAGCAGGAGGCTCCGCAGCCACCCCAGCACCCAGCACATCCGGGACCCGAGTCACGGACACAGGGCCAGGCGCAGCAACAGAAGACGAGGGAGAAGACAGCGACGTCACACAGGGAGCTTCAGGAAGGCCCACGGGAGCAGCTGGAACAGCGACAGGATCAGGCAGACCAACCGACGGTACCTCAATAACCGGAGGAGGGACGGCAACAACCGGAGGAACGGCAGGCGCCGCCGGGGAAGCTGCAGCAGCGAACGGGATGCGCACCACCTCATCAACATCACCAGAGACTGCCTCCAGAGGGAGCGGCGGGAAATCCTCGTCGCGAAACAAGTTGACAGGAGCAGCAGGGGCCTCAGAGCACCCGGCAGCCTGATGCCTCAACAGGCCACACCGGAAACAGGTACGAGGCTGCCGGGCATAATACACCCGGACGTAGTATCCCGTAAGCCGGACAGAAGAAGGTATATCCGACCGCAGGCGCATCCCCAACGTGCGAATGTTTGTACGCCTCCCAGCATACCGCCTCGAGGAGAGCGTGTTCACCCGCACACTGACAACAGTACTAACCCCCCCGAAGTAACGCCGGAGGTCATAAGGGAACTCCAGGGGCGCACTATGGATACTGACATAAGTCAGGGCACCACTGCGGTCCGAAATCGCCACAGAGCCGGCATCGCCAGGCAACGGCAACGTACGCCCCCCCGTACCGACGGAGGAAGTCCCGGTACTGGAGATGGAGAACATCAAATGAGCTGATGTTACCATCACTGAAAAATAAGAAGACTTTTAGTAAAAAGAAATTGACAAAAATAAAAAAAATAACTATATTCACAAAATGAACGGTATGGTAAACAACACAGCTCAAATCCAATGCAATGTCACACAAAATAATTAAATTAAAATGAAAATAAATCGAAATCTATGAAAATTAAATTTAACAATGTAATCAGAAACATTGAAATGGAATCATATCATATTTAGTATAGCGTGTGTGTGTTGCTTTTACGTGCAACAAATGGTGCTGTTCTTAAAAAAAATGCATGTTTTTACCTGTCACAGGTGTAGCATGTATATACTAGGTATATAGAAACCCGCATGTATTCGAATGCAACGTTGTGTCAACATTTCAAAGCAATTGGTAAGAGGTTTCAAAAATTTCCCTCACATGACAACTCGCTTGAAAAACACGGTTCTTAAAAAAACTATTTTTTTGTACCTGTAACAGACGTGACATGTATATAGTAGGTATATAAAAACACGCTCGTAAGCAAATGGAATGTTGTGTCAAACTTTCAAAGCAATGGTGCAGAGCTGTCGGAGATTAGCGATTTTGAGCAAATGAACTTTTACATTTTTATTTATATAGAAGATTAAGAAATGATAAAGCTATTATACTATATATGATTTTATTAGTTGTTTTATTTGAGTTATCTTACGTAAAAATATGACCAAATATACCTAACCTATCCTATCCTAACCTAAACTAACATAACTAAGTCAGTGTCTTGTTATCTGGTGTAGCATTTCTTATCTTGTGTTGCATGTGTTATCTTGTTATTCGGTGTTGCATGTGTTATCTTGTTATTCGGTGTTGCATGTGTTATCTATTTATCTGGTGTTGCATGGGTTATCTTGTTATTTGGTATTGCATGGGTTATCTTGTTATCTGGTGTTGTGTGCGTTATTTTGTTACCTAGTGTTTCATGCATTACCTTGTTTCCTGGTGTTACCATGTGCTATCCTATTATCTTGTGTTCCCATATGTTATATGATGTTAAGTGTTACGTTATCTGGACTACCTTTGCGTTATTTGGAGTTATGTGTTATATGATGTTGCTTAGTGTTATCTTATCTGGACTTGCCATGTCGTGTGGTATTTTGTTTTCTGCTGTTGTCATGTGGTATATGGTGATGCCAAGTGTTGCCGTGATATCTCTACTTACCATGTGCTATCTTGGGATTGCCATTTGAGATATTGTTATCTTGTTGTCCGGTGATGACTTGTCTCATTTTGGTGCTACAAAGTGTTATGTAGTGTTGTCATGTGTTGTCTCGTTATATGAAGGTGTCATATGCTATCTAATCTATTGTTGCTGTGTTATCTTGTTGTGTGTTGTTGTCATGTATTACCTAGTGTTTCCGCCCGATTCCTGGAGTTACCATGTCTTGTATGGTGTTGTCAAATGTCATCTTGCCATCTGAACTTATTATGTGTTATCTTGCTATCTGTTGTTGTGTGTTATCTTGGTATTTGTTTGTTGACGTGTTATATTGGTATATGGGGTTTCCATGTGTTAAATTTTGTCTGGTGTTTCCATGTGTTATCTTGTTATCTGGAGTTGCAATGTGTTATCTAATACTGACCTATGTTATCTGGTTTTCCTGTGTTGCCATGAGTTATATTGTTATCTGGAGAACCCATGTGTTATCAAGTGTTACAATACTTTATTTTATATGGAGTAGTGATGTGTTATCTTGTTATCTGGATATGCCAGGTCTCATTTTGTTACTAACAGATATATAATAGTTATCACCAGCGGCAGTACAATGAGTAACGTCTGTTTATTGAACCTATACTTTCATATTTACCTTTTGTGTATATTGATTTTTTTTTCATTCCTGTCTGGAAAAAAATCAGTAGGCAGAAGGAGGATTCGAACTGGCACACTTGGTACTCTCCAGCCCACACCCTAGACCACTACACCACGACATGGTGGAAAGCAATGCAATCTGGAATTCAAATGAGTCCTCTAAGAGGGGGTCCTGAGGCTTCCACTGAAGCCCAATCAGGAGTTTCATGCATTGCAAAAAAGTTATACCTAAAACGCTTCTCTTCAAATTCACACTGAAATCATATAAACGTGATATATTACGTTATATATATACATCACGTTATGTATATAAGGTGATATATACATCACGTTAATATGATTTCATTGCTCATTCGTGTCTGCTCTCATCCTAATCAGTTTAATATATACGATATATTTCTTATTTATATATTCCTTCAGATCATTTTACGAATAACAGAAAATTCTCACACAAATGGAAACAACATTACAAGATCCTCAACATCGTCCAGACGTGTGTGGCAAAACAATCACCCGAAGTCGGGAAATATAAGAACACCAATGACGTCGTGTTGAATCATAAGAAGAGGAT